>NC_061510.1:290811853-291077223 GCF_022539505.1 Lolium rigidum
AACATCCCAAGTTTTAACAATAATAAAGATCAAGAGAGAATTTCAACTACTCAATTTTTGCAATTAACAAAAACTTTTTCTATGCATATAGTGCCACATATAGACTTATGCATTTGAGTGAAATTCTTTTGTGCAATTGCCATGATGAGTGTTAGCATGATGAACTATTGCTATATGAACCCTAATCAAGATCACAAAACCCTAAATTAAGGAGAAGAAAAGAAAATGGGAAAAACCCATTATTCACTTACATACACTTTATATAAAAATGCAAATCCATCACCAAGGCTATAATTGCTTGCTCTCTTGCTTCTAAAATGCTTCAATGTGATAAACTAACACAATTGCATCATTGGATCAAGAATCAAATATAAGGAAATCAAAAATCTTACATACATATGATAATGGTCACTTGGACCAAAAATATTTTCTTCACCACTTTACCCCCTTGTATTTCTCAAATCCTAAACTAAACTTTGTCAACCAAAGCCATGTCATCCAAGACCATGTCAAGGTGAGTACTTTTCATGTTGACCACCATGGCTAGAGTTGACTAGGTTGACCAGAATTAAATTGCCAAAATAGGATCTGAGAAGAAAAACAAGATCACCTCAAATTTGAAAGTTTGCAAATCAAATCCAAATTGAGTGCCACCACCACCAATACATCACATTAATTATATCTTTGAGATGTACCAAAAGAATTTCGAAATTTAAATAAATTTCTCTTGCGGCCATTTCAACAAACACTTGGCAGTGCATTAATCCAACTTTGAGCTACACTCTTTTACCCTCTGGTTTCTTCACTAAACCACTTTTAAACATTGATCATTACACTCTACTACATCCCCTACATCATCCCAGTACCTGCTAGATCGATCAAAGTGAGAGAGAGGGAGAAGAAAACCCTAAACTATGCATGCCGTGGCCATGCCAGCCACCTTGGTGCACTCCTCTCCCTGGCCTCTCCCTCGTTGTTTCTCCATGTCCTCGAGCATCCCTGCAGCACAAGGACCAAGCTGGTACCTCTCACTCGATCGCCACCGCACGGATTTGCCCGTAACGCCCATGCCCGTAACCTTGCCGAAGACGCGCCCGTGCACGCGGTGAGCGCGCACTGGCCGCGCCAGTACGTCGCTCACTCGAGCGCTGCCGTCCTCGCCCTGCATCCCTACCACCGCGTAGAGACGCTACTCCTCGCCCTCTACACGCTAGACATACTCAAATACGAGCAGAGGCCTTGTCACCGTCGTCCTCGTCGCCGACGTACCGCGGGTACTGCGATGATCACCGCAAGAACTCGAGCGTTTCCGTAGCCCTATCTCTGCGCTAGCTAGCCGTTGAGCATCTCCAGGGCGACGCCTACGAGATGCCGTCCTTCGCTTGCCCTTTCGCTCGCCGGAAACGCCACGCCATGGCCGCGCCCTTGCAGCACCCCGCGGCACCCCTCGACCCTATAAATAGAGGCACTCCCAAAGCACGCTATCTTCACACCACTCGACTCCCCTCTCACCACCGATCATCCTCACCACCATAGCTCGCTCGATTGCCGCCGGAGGAGAAGCAATTTCAAGATCGGAGCCGCCGGGGACGCAGATCATCATCGACGATTGGCGCCACCCCAAGCTCCGCCGCCGCTCCCAAGCTCTTCCCCATCTACTTCCACTTCTCCGCGCCTACCGCCGCACCCCTCGCACCGGCCTGGTACTCCCTCCCACCCCCTAGGCTCGCCGCCGCTGAGCCGTCGCTCGTCGGAGACGACGATGCTCCCGTGCCGTCGGATCACGTTCTAATCCTACGGCCTAGAGCCCGCGTACCGCTTCGCCGGGTTAAGCGCCGCCGACAGGTGGCCCCCACCTCGTCAGGGCAGCCCACCCGCACCGGCTTGCTGGTTGGGCCGCGCAGTGATGTTTTAAACCGTTTCGGCCCATTAGCTTTTCCCGCCTGGCCCAAAAATTCAAATAGGATTAATACAATTAGTTCAAATTCAAATACTGCTGCTCACTTCAAATTTGAATAGCTCGAAATCTACTACACCAAATTTAACAAATTTTATATATTTAGAAAGCTCATGAAATTATCTAGCTCATGCCACTGGCCTCACCTCCATTTTCGAAATAGATTTAATCTGATAAAAAAGACAAGACAGGGACTTTTGAACATTCAAACTTTATTTAAATGTCAACCAAAATAGATTTTGAATTGTTTCCAACTCTAATAAATCACAAATGTTGTCCTCTAATTGATTATACAATAATATTAGATATGTTGTTTGTATGATCATGGACTAGATCAAATAAAATGGCTATGTAGTCATTTCTAGAGCATTTTAAAGTGGAATTCAAACTCAACCCTAATATGAGAGTTATCTCTCATTTAAATTTCGATCCTAAGTATTAATAACCAGGGGAAATGACTTAGGCTAATGAACCCTTGAGAATTACTACTTAGAGATTTTAATTCATTATATGTTAAGTACTAAAACTATGTGAAGTGTAGCACTTCAATTAAATTATACTCACATATAATAGATATGAAATGTTGACTTTGGGTCAACCTAATTTCATACCTTATTATTATATGAAGAGATTAAATCTTAATAAGATGTAATGAGAAGAAATGCATTGCTCTAAGGATCTACATACTAAAATTAAGAAATAGGAATAATGAGAGGAAATTATTTTCTCCTAAATAAGAATTCATCAAATAACTCACTATGCCATGATGATTTGATAATAGGACTAGAGTGTGAACTCTTTTGAGTGTTTCTAGTTTAGGTATGTGAGTTGGTTTAGTATTTATACCTCGTATTCGTATATAGACGCTAGTAACGAGGAGTATCAAGAGGAGGAGGACTACTCGCCGAAGAAGAAGAAAACTTTGAGAACTACTCAGCTCAAGGCAAGCTAACCCTTGCTAAACACAAGTGCTTAGCTCTACAAGAGCAAAGGAACCATCACACTTTACTTTTATGTATTACCTATCCCATGTCTTTACTTACAGTTACTTTTGCTTATTTATTTCAAAGTACTTTTTGATTTATGATTCACTTGGTCTAGAGTAGACAAATACTTGGAATAGATTATCACCACTCAAAGCTAGATAGCACCCCTCATATAGTTGCTAGTGCTAATCAATTAAAATTGACTACTCTAGATGGGAACATGGTGAAGTGAAATGACTTTGAAAGAAAGTAAAGTGGAGGTGGATTTGAACAAGAGAAGATGGTGATTTTTGAAAATTGATGATTGAGTTTGAATGCGATACCCTTCCAATTATACAAGTACCCCCACAATACCTGATTATGGGTAGGGCTTAACTAGAAACTTGTGTATTTTAGTATGGGTTCCCTCTAAACAAACATCATAGGGGTTACGCCGAGGCTGCCTCCAACAAGTGTGGAATGATGTTAATACGAGGTGGATATACGGCCCAAGCCCTGTGCAGTTCCCGGGTTGACCGCGGTTTTCACCGGGAGGCCAAGCTCATGGGGAGAGGTGCTCATACTAGCATATATAAGTGAAAGGTTATGGTTGATGATCCGCGTACTGTGTTACGATGATTCGGGGTTATCCTCGACGGATGTAATCAAAAGTTGTGGCACAAGTGTACAACCTCTGCAGAGTGTTAAACCTATTCGAATAGCCGTGTCCACGGTTACGGACAATTGGAAAGGCCATACTATCTCCGTTATCATTAAACTGTTTTGATGGGGGATTGAAAGGTGACATTATGGTGAACCATAATGAGTTGTGGGAATGACACTAATGTTCCCACTTGAGTTAGTCTAGCCCATGATTTAGGCTTTTACTAAAGATTTATGAAACTAAAACTTGGCTTTACGCAAATAAACCTAGAGCTTAGCACCCCCTTACACTTAATGAGTATTTATCTTAGAGTTAGTTTGCGAGTACTTTAAAGTACTCATGGCTTTTCCCTGGCTATTCAAATGCCAGACTTTGAAGAGGAGCAACAGTATCAGGATGATGGACAGCAGGACGTCTATGATAACTAGGATCGTCTTCTAACGTCAAGCGTTGCCTGTGGAATAGATAGTCCACTATTACTACGCTTCCGCTACTTATTTGTTATGTTGAACAATCTATTTGTGTAATATTTGGATCATGTGATCCCTTGTTGTAAGACTCTATGTGTTGTAATAAATGATGACTCTGAACTACTTACTATTATGTCTCGCAAAAACAATCTTCCTGGGATTGCGATGTATGATGTAATAGGGCATCCGGACTTAAAAATTCGGGTGTTGACAAGTTGGTATCAGAGCCATTGTTTGACCTTAGAAGCCCCTAGTTAGAATGGACGTTGACAAACTTAGTTTCAAATAACTCAAATTGAATAGTTATGAAAAATACAATCATACCCTTACCTTTGAGACTTTTTGTTAAATGGTCAATTCATGTTCTTATTTATAAGTCACCTAAAATTTTGAACACTTGCACTCTTCTAATTTGCTTATCAATCCCTCTACAGATGGAGCCCATCATTCCGACGGAGCCCTTCGTTCGCACCCGTGTGTACGACCCGGCAAACGGAGGGGACCCGATCTTCGAACGGGATCTGTTTGCCCTCACCGAGTTCCTCGGCGCTCTCCTCCCGTGTTCTACGGGGACGGATCGCTGGGCCGGCTAATGGTCCACTCCAGTGGCTCATCATGGCCAACCTCCCCGGGAAGCCGGAGTCGCCAATGTTCCGCCGTATTCGGCTTCTCCATCCGAGAGAACAACTGGGTGGATGGACTCGCCCGCGCTATGCAGGAGGCTCTCGCCCGTCTGTGCGGGCAAAACTCGGTGGCCATCGAGGGGGAACGCTTTGTGCACTTCGCAAGGCACTCCTCCCTTGGACTGCCCCTCGCCCGCCGTTCCACCCCGTGCTCAGTGCACCATGTGGATCACATGGACTTCATGCTCTTCGAGACTCGTGCCGAGCTGGACAACTCCCGCTCCGCCGCCATCCACACCCAGGGCCAGCTGAACCAGTACGCGGAGACCATCAAGGTCATCGCAAAGGAGCGGAGGACTCTCCGCCAGCTGGTCGCGAAGAGGGACTCTACTATCCACCGCCTGAAGGCCAAGCTCTCCATCCTGAAGGAGACCATCACCACTCAGGCGGAACAGCTCCAGCTCCTTGAAGGAGAGGGTGAAGGGGAAGACATCCAAGGGGATGGCTACTCCTATGTCAGCAATGACAACGACTACGAGGAGGAAGATGATGGAGGCCTTGACTTCCACCAGAACCTGCCTGCCGGGATGGACACCACCTTCCCGCTCTGCATCGATGGGTAGCTTCCATCCCCTTTATGAGCACTTGCGTTGTATGATATGTATCGGTCCTTTGTATCCGCCCCATGTATCGTAGTTTGTTGAAAGGGTTCTTAAAACCCTCCTGAACTTTGGCTTGTAATAATTGCTACCTTCATGACTATGTTTGTATGGGTAATATTATTAGTATTTTATGAATCAAGTTTAAGTTGTGTGAAATTATCCCAAAATGAGCCATAGAAATTTCCCTCTCATCTCATTATCCATATCCCTGTTCAGATGGCACCTCCCACTCGCAACATGACTCAAGAGGCAATGATGCGTATGTTGCAACAGTATGTTGGCGGATAGAGAAGTTGAGAGAACCGAACGACAAGCCAACCTCGCCGCACTTCAACAGCATTGCTCAGTGGCAATCAAGGCCACGCGAAACCATGACCATCCAGTGGTCAAAGCCGAAAACTTCCAAAACACCAACCCACCGGTGTTCAAGAAGACAGAGGAACCCTCGATGCCGATGATTGGCTCCAAACTATGGAGAACAATCTCGAGGTTGCCGGAGTGGAGGACAACGAGAAGGTGTTGTTCGCCACCCACTATCCGGCTGGACCTGCACGTGCCTGGTGGACAAGTACCCGCGCCTTACATGCGGGGCAAATGATGACTTGGGAGGATTTCAAACTCAAGTTTAGTAAGTATCATGTGCCCCCGGGTTTGATTGAGAAGATGAGGGATGAATTTAGGGAACTGAAGCAAGGCAGTAATGACCGTGGTGGAATACCGCGACAAGTTTCTCACTTTGTCAAGGTACGCCCTGATGAGACAGATATCGTTGAGAAGAGGAAGGAAAGGTTCCCGAATGGACCGCATGATGAGATGCAGACCGTGCCGATCAACATTCCCTTTGCTGATCTAGAAGCCCTTGTTGACTCCTCCATTCAGATGGAGGGGAAGATACACCAAGCCAATGAGAACCGCAAGCGCCGTATGATGAACCGTAGTGGGCCCAAGAACAACCACAAGTATCGCCCCAGCTCAAGTGGAGGGTTCGCCCCAAGAAACAACAAGCCCCCGATGCAGAATCCACGTCCGAGTTATCAGAACCGGAGTGGAGGGAACCCCAGGCCAGGAGGCCACCACAACTACAACAACAACAACAACCACAGCAACTTCAACCGCGCTCCACCTCGCGCCCCCAACAACAGCTCCAACACCGCTCCAAGGACTGGGAGCAATGCCGTTCCCGTCACCCCCAAGGACAAGTCCACCTACAACTGCTACGAGTGCGGAGTGGCTGGGCACTTCTCTTATGAGTGCCCCAAGAAGCTCGCCAAGACCGCCGCCAACACCTCAGGCCCTGCACAAGCAGCAGCCGTCGTGTCACCACCAACAAGAAGTTCGCCCCCAACAACCCGAACAACCGCAACGGCCGCCTCTACCACATGAATGCAGTAAGAAGCTCGGGAGGCCCCGTGACGTTGTGCCGGGTATGTTCTCTCGTTAACTCAATACCCGCAAGAGTGCTCGTTTGATTCTCGGAGCATCGCATTCATTCATTACCGAAGATTTTGCATGCACTAGTAAGATTCAACCCATCAGTTTGAAGCATGTCATGATAGTTCAAATACCCGGATCAACCACTAAAGCTAGAAAAATTTGCAAAGATGTGCCAATCATAATACATGAAATAGATTTCTATGCCAATTTGATTGTTCTGGGAGCAAAAGGTTTGGAAGTAGTCCTCGGAATGGACTCGGATGGCGAAACATCATGGACTCGATTGATTGTGCCAAGAAGGCCATCACCATGACTAGTAGCACCGGAATAATAGTCGAACACATATCCGAAAGGTTGCCCGGAAAATTCACTTGTAACCAAAGCCTAGCCAAACCCACCTTGGATCGGATCGTGGTCGTTTGTCGATACCCCGATGTGTTTCCGGATGATCTACCCGGTATGCCCCCGGATCGGGATATCGAGTTTATCATCGAGTTAATCCCCGGAACCGGACCTATCGCCCGAGAGCCTACAAGCATGAATCCGGCAGAGTTAGTGGAATCGAAGAAGCAACCGGATGATATGCTATTCAAGGGTCTCGATTAGGCCAAGTGCATCACCTTGGAGATCACCAGTTTTGTTTGTGGACAAGAAGGATGGTGCAAACCGTTTATGTACGGACTATCGTAAACTTAACGATGTCACCATCAAGAACAAATATCCCTTGCCAAAGATAGAAGATTTGTTTGACCAACTGACTGGTGCCAAAGTATTCTCGAAGATTGATTTAAGGACCGGTTACCATCAACTGAAGATTCGTGCCACCGATATCCCCAAAACTGCTTTCACCACTCGATATGGATTGTATGAGTACAATGTCATGTCATTTGGATTGACCAACGCCCCCGCTTATTTCATGAATCTCATGAATAAGGTCTTCATGAACTTCCTAGATAAGTTTGTCGTTGTTTTCATCGACGACATCCTTATCTACTCCAAATCTGAAGAAGAGCATGAGCATCACCTGGAAGTGATCCTAGATACCCTTTGGGAGCATCAGCTGTACGCCAAGTTCAGCAAATGCGAGTTTTGGTTGAAAGAGGTAGGATTCCTGGGACACATTTTGTCCGCCGGAGGAATTGCCGTTGACCCCTCAAAGATCAAGACTGTTGAAGAATGGAAAGCCCCAACCACCCAGACCGAGGTCCGTGCATTTCTCGGATTGGCGGGATACTACCGCCGATTCGTTGAAGGATTCTCAAGCATAGCCAGACCAATGACTCAGCTTGTTGAAGAAGGATAAGAAGTTCGAATGGACGGACAAGTGTGAAGAGAGTTTCCAACAGACTCAAGAGCAGATCGACTTCAGCGCCAATACTAATCATGCCGGACATCACCAAACCATTCGATGTGTATTGTGATGCCTCCAAGATTGGTCTTGGATGTGTGTTAATGCAAGAAGGGAAAGTGATATCTTACCTATCAAGGCAACTGAAGCAGCATGAACAGAACTATCCAACCCATGACTTAGAGCTAGCAGCCGTGGTGTTAGCACTGAAGGTGTGGCGTCATTACCTCATGGGTAATAGATGCGAGGTTTACTCGGATCATAAGAGCCTGAAGTATATCTTCACGCAGAAGGAGCTGAATATGAGACAGCGCAGATGGTTAGAGTTAATCAAAGATTACGATATGGAGATTCACTACCACCCCGGCAAGGCCAATGTGGTAGCGGATGCTTTGAGTAGACTGCCGTGCCAGTTAAACTCAATGATCGCAGAAGAGCAACCTAGCCTGTTTCAAGAGTTTGAACAATTTAGAATGGAATTAGTGAGTGAAGGTTTTCTCGCAAGCATTGAACTTCAACCCACCCTGATTAGTCAAATCAAGGAAGCCCAGAAGGGAAATGCAAGCATTGACGGGATTAAGAACCAAATAGCTGCAGGAAAAGCACCGGGATTCACTATTGATGAAGAAGGAGTGCTATGGTACAACGGACGCCTTTGCGTGCCATCAGACTCAGAATTGAAGCAAGTCATTCTGAAAGAAGCTCATGACACCCTTTACTCCATTCACCCCGGAGGTACCAAGATGTACCAGGATTTGAAGGAACAATTCTGGTGGCATGGAATGAAGAGAGAAATTGGAAGCTACATCGCCAAGTGTGACATCCGTCAAAGAGTCAAAGCCGAACACCAACGCCCCGCAGATCGTTGCAACCCCTACGGATTCCCGAGTGGAAGTGGGATTCCGTAGGAATGGATTTCATCACCGGACTGCCCAAGTCTAGTAAAGGAAATGATTCCATCCGGGTAGTGGTCGACAGTACTAACCAAAGTCGCCCACTTCATCCCCGTCAAGACCACCTATCAAGGACCGAGACTCGCGAGCTATATATCTCAAGGATAGTAAGCTTGCACGGAACCCCGAAGTCGATAGTATCCGACAGAGGATCCCAATTCACCTCCGCATTCCGGCAGAAAGTACATGAAGGACTCGGAACTCGTCCGAATTTCAGCACGACCCTATCACCCGCAGACGGATGGACAGACTGAAAGAGTCAACCAGATACTAGAAGATATGTTGAGAGCATGTGTGCTAGAGTATGGATCTAAGTGGGAAGACTGCTTGCCGTACGCCGAATTCTCGTACAACAACAGCTACCAAGCCAGCTTGCGATGGCCCCCTTCGAAGCCTTGTACGGAAGGAAGTGCCGTACCCTCTGAATTGGTCGGAAGTAGGAGAGAGTCAAGTCTTTGGGCCAGATATTCTCCGAGAAGCCGAAGAGAAGGTTCACAAGATCCGCGAGTACCTCAAGACAGCCCAATCAAGACAGAAGAGCTACGCCGACAAAAGACGCCGAGAGATGACCTTCGAGATCGGAGATTTCGTATATCTCAAAGTGTCCCCCTTAAAGGAATGCAGAGATTCCAACTTAGAGGAAAGCTCGCACCCCGATATGTCGGACCTTTCAAGGTCCTGAGCCGCCGAGGAGAAGTATCCTATCAACTCGGAGTTACCGAAGAAATGTCGCGGTGCACAATGTGTTTCACATCTCGCTACTCCGGAAGTGTTTAGAGGTACCCGAGAAGACCGAGGTTTTCAAGAACATCGACCATCGAGCCGTGGATATCAACTCAGATCCGACATACCGCGAAGTACCTATTCGCATCCTGGAAGAAGCTTTCGAACCACCCGCACTCGAAGTATCAAGTTTCGAAGATCCAATGGAGTAACCACACCGAAGAGGAAGCCACTTGGGAGAGAGAAGAATTTATGAGGACTGAGTACCCAGATCTCTTTAGTACCTAGTTTTCTCAGATCTCGGGACGAGATCTTTTGTAAGGGGGAAGGGTTTGTAACATCCCAAGTTTTAACAATAATAAAGATCAAGAGAGAATTTTCAACTACTCAATTTTTGCAATTAACAAAAACTTTTACTATGCATATAGTGCCACATATAGACTTATGCATTTGAGTGAAATTCTTTTGTGCAATTGCCATGATGAGTGTTAGCATATGAACTATTGCTTTGTGAACCCTAATCAAGATCACAAAACCCTAAATTAAGGAGAAGAAAAGAAAATGGGAAAAACCCATTCTTCACTTACATACACTTTATATAAAAATGCAAATCCATCACCAAGGCTATAATTGCTTGCTCTCTTGCTTCTAAAATGCTTCAATGTGATAAACTAACACAATTGCATCATTGGATCAAGAATCAAATATAAGGAAATCAAAAATCTTACATACATATGATAATGGTCACTTGGACCAAAAATATTTTCTTCACCACTTTACCCCCCTGTATTTCTCAAATCCTAAACTAAACTTTGTCAACCAAAGCCATGTCATCCAAGACCATGTCAAGGTGAGTACTTTTCATGTTGACCACCATGGCTAGAGTTGACTAGGTTGACCAGAATTAAATTGCCAAAATAGGATCTGAGAAGAAAAACAAGATCACCTCAAATTTGAAAGTTTGCAAATCAAATCCAAATTGAGTGCCACCACCACCAATACATCACATTAATTATATCTTTGAGATGTACCAAAAAGAATTTCGAAATTTAAATAAATTTCTCTTGCGGCCATTTCAACAAACACTTGGCAGGCATTAATCCAACTTTGAGCTACACTCTTTTACCCTCTGGTTTCTTCACTAAACCACTTTTAAACATTGATCATTACACTCTACTACATCCCCTACATCATCCCAGTACCTGCTAGATCGATCAAAGTGAGAGAGAGGGAGAAGAAAACCCTAAACTATGCATGCCGTGGCCATGCCAGCCACCTTGGTGCACTCCTCTCCCTGGCCTCTCCCTCGTCGTTTCTCCATGTCCTCGAGCATCCCTGCAGCACAAGGACCAAGCTGGTACCTCTCACTCGATCGCCACTGCACGGATTTGCCCAGAACGCCCATGCCCAGAACCTTGCCAGCACGCGCCCGTGCACGCGGTGAGCGCGCACTGGCTGCGCCAGTACGTCGCTCACTCGATCGATGCCGTCCTCGCCCTGCATCCCTACCACCGCGTAGAGACGCTACTCCTCGCCCTCTACACGCTAGACATACTCGAATACGCGCAGAGGCCTTGTCACCGTCGTCCTCGTCGCCGACGTACCGCGGGTACTGCGATGATCACCGCAAAAACTCGAGCGTTTCCGTAGCCCTATCTCTGCGCTAGCTAGCCGTTGAGCATCTCCAGGACGACGCCTACGAGATGCCGTCCTTCGCTTGCCCTTTCGCTCGCCGGAAGCGCCACGCCATGGCCGCGCCCTTGCAAGCACCCCGCGGCACCCCTCGACCCTATAAATAGAGGCACTCCCAGCACGCTATCTTCACACCACTCGACTCCCCTCTCACCACTGATCATCCTCACCACCATAGCTCGCTCGATTGCTGCCGGAGGAGAAGCAATTTCAAGATCGGAGCCGCCGGGGGACGCAGATCATCGTCGACGATTGGCGCCACCCCAAGCTCCGCCGCTGCCCCAAGCTCTTCCTCATCTACTTCCACTTCTCCGCGCCTACTGCCGCACCCCGCACCGGCCTGGTACTCCCTCCCACCCCCTAGGCTCGCCGCCGAGTGAGCCGTCGCTCGTCGGAGACGACGATGCTCCCGTGCCGTCGGATCACGTTCTAATCCTACGGCCTAGAGCCCGCGTACCGCTCGCTGGGTTAAGCGCCGCCGACAGTGGCCCCCACCTCGCCGTGGCAGCCCACCCGCACCCGCTTGCTGGTTGGGCCGCGCAGTGATGTTTTAAACCGTTTCGGCCCATTAGCTTTTCCCGCCTGGCCCAAAAATTCAAATAGAATTAATACAATTAGTTCAAATTCAAATACTGCTGCTCACTTCAAATTTGAATAGCTCGAAATCTACTACACCAAAGTTAACAAATTTTATATATTTAGAAAGCTCATGAAATTATCTAGCTCATGCCACTGGCCTCACCTCCATTTTCGAAATAGATTTAATCTGATAAAAAAGACAAGACAGGGACTTTTGAACATTCAAACTTTATTTAAATGTCAACCAAAATAGATTTTGAATTGTTTCCAACTCTAATAAATCACAAATGTTGTCCTCTAATTGATTATACAATAATATTAGATATGTTGTTTGTATGATCATGGACTAGATCAAATAAAATGGCTATGTAGTCATTTCTAGAGCATTTTAAAGTGGAATTCAAACTCAACCCTAATATGAGAGTTATCTCTCATTTAAATTTCGATCCTAAGTATTAATAACCAGGGGAAATGACTTAGGCTAATGAACCCTTGAGAATTACTACTTAGAGATTTTAATTCATTATATGTTAAGTACTAAAACTATGTGAAGTGTAGCACTTCAATTAAATTATACTCACATATAATAGATATGAAATGTTGACTTTGGGTCAACCTAATTTCATACCTTATTATTATATGAAGAGATTAAATCTTAATAAGATGTAATGAGAAGAAATGCATTGCTCTAAGGATCTACATACTAAAATTAAGAAATAGGAATAATGAGAGGAAATTATTTTCTCCTAAATAAGAATTCATCAAATAACTCACTATGCCATGATGATTTGATAATAGGACTAGAGTGTGAACTCTTTTGAGTGTTTCTAGTTTAGTATGTGAGTTGGTTTAGTATTTATACCTCGTATTCGTATATAGACGCTAGTAACGAGGAGTATCAAGAGGAGGAGGACTACTCGCCGAAGAAGAAGAAAACTTTGAGAACTACTCAGCTCAAGGCAAGCTAACCCTTGCTAAACACAAGTGCTTAGCTCTACAAGAGCAAAGGCACCATCACACTTTACTTTTATGTATTACCTATCCCATGTCTTTACTTACAGCTTACTTTTGCTTATTTATTTCAAAGTACTTTTTGATTTATGATTCACTTGGTCTAGAGTAGACAAATACTTGGAATAGATTATCACCACTCAAAGCTAGATAGCACCCCTCATATAGTTGCTAGTGCTAATCAATTAAAATTGACTACTCTAGATGGGAACATGGTGAAGTGAAATTACTTTGAAAGAAAGTAAAGTGGAGGTGGATTTGAACAAGAGAAGATGGTGATTTTTGAAAATTGATGATTGAGTTTGAATGCGATACCCTTCCAATTATACAAGTACCCCCACAATACCTGATTATGGGTAGGGCTTAACTAGAAACTTGTGTATTTTAGTATGGGTTCCCTCTAAACAAACATCATAGGGGTTACGCCGAGGCTGCCTCCAACAAGTGTGGGATGATGTTAATACGAGGTGGATATACGGCCCAAGCCCTGTGCAGTTCCCGGGTTGACCGCGGTTTTCACCGGGAGGCCAAGCTCATGGGGAGAGGTGCTCATACTAGTATATATAAGTGAAAGGTTATGGTTGATGATCCGCGTACTCGTGTTACGATGATTCGGGGTTATCCTCGACGGATGTAATCAAAAGTTGTGGCACAAGTGTACAACCTCTCGCAGAGTGTTAAACCTATTCGAATAGCCGTGTCCACTGGTTACGGACAATTGGAAAGGCCATACTATCTCCGTTATCATTAAACTGTTTTGATGGGGGATTGAAAGGTGACATTATGGTGAACCATAATGAGTTGTGGGAATGACACTAATGTTCCCACTTGAGTTAGTCTAGCCCATGATTTAGGCTTTTACTAAAGATTTATGAAACTAAAACTTGGCTTTACGCAAATAAACCTAGAGCTTAGCACCCCCTTACACTAATGAGTATTTATCTTAGAGTTAGTTTGCGAGTACTTTAAAGTACTCATGGCTTTGCCCTGGCTATTCAAATGCCAGACTTTGAAGAGGAGCAACAGTATCAGGATGATGGACAGCAGGACGTCTACGATAACTAGGATCGTCTTCTAACGTCAAGCGTTGCCTGTGGAATAGATAGTCCACTATTACTACGCTTCCGCTACTTATTTGTGATGTTGAACAATCTATTTGTGTAATATTTGGATCATGTGATCCCTTGTTGTAAGACTCTATGTGTTGTAATAAATGATGACTCTGAACTACTTACTATTATGTCTCGCAAAAACAATCTTCCTGGGATTGCGATGTATGATGTAATAGGGCATCCGGACTTAAAAATTCGGGTGTTGACAAAGACCAAGTTGCCGGGCTTCTACGACCGGCTGATAAGACTCATAACCAGGTTTGATGATCCTGTTTGAGGTGCTCATGCCAACTGGAAGGAAGCAGGGACGGATCATGATGGAATACAGTTGCCGAGTGTCAGCATCATCGGCAAAGCTATCTAACCTGAAGGAGACCGGGTTTTCAAAATTTTCGGACTCCGTATAAGGAAAGAAGAGAGGGTTGTCCAGGCCTTGGTAGAAAGTTCTCGAACCACTCGATGCTCCCTTTAAGGTTAGTTTGCTGCCTCGGGAGGCTATATAGAGCTTGGCCGTAGCTAGTACATCGGATCCGCCTCCCATTAGTATCTGGGAAGGTGCAAGTAGCTAAGGGTGGAAGGTTTGGGATCTGGTTTTGGAAGTACAGCTGAGCCCATAACTGAATAAACCACCAGAGACCTCTGGTTTTGACTGTCTTTTGGGAGAACAGCTTAACAGACATTAGCTGGAGATATCTATAGACCTCTCCAAGAAACAGTTTGCCAATGCCAAGCTGAGTGCCTCTGGCAAGTTCATAGGCCAGGGAAAGATAATTCTTGGTTGGAGCAAGTGAAGGACCACAAAATATGAAGTGTTCCAACCAGAAATTCAGGAAGGCCGTGTGTTCTTTCTCTGTTACGGGGCCTTTGTTTTTCATGTGGCGCCGAAGGTAAGCACCCCAGTTTGTGCACTCCGTTTTGGAAGAAAGCGTGAAGGGAACCTTTGGCAGCCTAAAGGCAGATGGGCTTGGGGATGCAATGTCTAAACCAGTGATCATGGCCACATCTAGTAAGGTTGGTGTCATGGGGCCATGACCAAACATGAACCAATTCAGAACATCAGACCAAAAATAGCCGATGGTTTTCAGAAGGTTTTCATGTTTCTCAAGGGGAGACAGATGATAAAGCTAAAGCATCGGCTATTCCTGCGGTTCCCAGGTGGCTTGGTGAGTTTTGGAGATTCTATTGTACCATGAAACCCAATCTTCAGGAGGATTAGGCCAGGCTCGTAAGCAGTCGGCCCAAGAAGTCAGATCTAGATTTTGGTTCACGAAGGGAATTCTATTGGCCTCGCACGAAATCAAATGGGCAGGACTCTCGGTAGAACGAGGGCCAAGACAGCGAGAATTTGGAAGAGAAGGATGTGGCAGTAGGATGTCTGAAACCTAGAAATTAATGACGGGACGAAGCATTAATTCAGATGTTTGTTGTTAATTCTAGCACTATGTTCGGACAGTGAGGAGCGGTTGAGGATTACCTTCAGACCGGAGACCATAGCGTTGGCGTTGGATGATTCCGCCATTGGGTTCGCTGCGAGGTTGAGCCTGCGTGATTGAGATCTGAGGTTCGCGTGGCCGTGAGTTGGATCTGTTCAAGCGGCGATTTGGGGATCTGAGGGTTGCTCTTTCGGATAAGTTGCAGGTTACCGTTTGAATAAGCAACAGAGTTGGCCTTACTCGCGTTTTATGGCAAAGGCCGATGCGCTGCCATCGGCTCTTGGTGCGTTGACTTGCTTTGACAATCGGCAAAATTGATAGAAAGGCAAAATCGGCTTAGAAATATTTTCTTCATTAATAAAGGGGCTTTTACAGAGAAGAGCCGATTGCTCAAGGAAGGAAGAACAAAAGCCGATTACTACTACTAGTCCTATACTAGTAGTCCCTAATCTAAGGGCCATTGCTGCCCTCGTCGTCATCATCGCTGCCGCCGGCGCTGCTGCTGGCGGGTGATGTCTACGGGAGCTTCTATTCTTGTAGACAGTGTTGGGCCTCCAAGAGCAGAGGTTTGTAGAACAGCAGCAAGTTTCCCTTAAGTGGATACCCAAGGTTTATCGAACTCAGGGAGGAAGAGGTCAAAGATATCCCTCTCATGCAACCCTGCAACCACAAAGCAAGAAGTCTCTTGTGTCCCCAACACACCTAATAGGTGCACTAGTTCGGCGAAGAGATAGTGAAATACAGGTGGTATGAATATATATGAACAGTAGCAACGGTGCCAGAAAAGTGCTTGGCGTGTAGTTGATGGTGGTGGTATTGCAGCAGTAGTAACGCAAGAAACAAGAAACAAGCAAGTAGTAACTCAGCAGTAGTAACGCAAGAGTAGTAAACAAGCGAGTAGTAACTCAGCGAGTATTTAGGAACAAGGCCTAGGGATTACACTTTCACTAGTGGACACTCTCAACATTGATCACATAACAGAATAGATAAATGCATACTCTACACTTTTGTTGGATGATGAACACATTGCGTAGGATTACACGAACCCTCAATGCCGGAGTTAACAAGCTCCACAATAATGCTCATGTTTTAGTAACCTTTAGTGTAAGATAGATCAACAGTACTAAACCAAGTACTAGCATAGCATGCACACTCGTCACCTTCATGCATATGTAGGAGGAATAGATCACATCAATATTATCATAGCAATAGTTAACTCCATAATCTACAAGAGATCATGATCATAGCATAAACCAAGTACTAACACGGTGCACGCATCGTCACCTTTGCACACATGCAGGAGGAATAAAACTACTTTAATAACACATCACTAGAGTAGCACATAGATAAATTGTGATACAACATGCTGCAATCATAAAGAGATATAAATAAGCACCTCACTATGCCATTCAATGAGTAAGTATTCTCGTGAAATCTAGCCTAAGAGACCCACACGGTGCACACACTGTCACCTTTACACACGTGGGACTAGGAGTCTCCGGAGATCACATAAGTAAAACTCACTTGACTAGCATAATGACATCTAGATTACAAGCATCATCATATGAATCTCAATCATGTAAGGCAGCTCATGAGATTATTGTATTGAAGCACATAGGAGAGAGATGAACCACATAGCTACCGGTACAGCCCCGAGCCTCGATGGAGAACTACTCCCTCCTCATGGGAGCAGCAGCGGTGATGAAGATGGCGGTGGAGATGGCAGCGGTGTCGATGGAGAAGCCTTCCGGGGGCACTTCCCCGCTCCGGCAGGGTGCCGGAACAGAGATCCTGTCCCCCAGATCTTGGCTTCGCGATGGCGGCGGCTCTGGCAGGTTTCTGTGGGTTTCGTCAATTGGTATCGGGTTTTCTGATCCAGGGGCTTTTTATAGGCGGAGAGGCGGCGCAGGAAGGTCGAAGGGGGGTCCACACCCTAGGGGGGCGCCCCCCCCCTTGGCCGCGCCGGGGAGGGTTTGGTGGCCCTGCCTCCCTTCTCCGGCGGTTCTCGTGTGTTCCGGATGCTTCCGGTAAAATAGGAACCTGGGCGTTGATTTCGTCCGATTCCGAGAATATTTCGTTACTAGGATTTCGAAACCAAAAACAGCGAGAAAACAGAACCGGCACTTCGGCATCTTGTTAATAGGTTAGTTCCGTAAAATGCACGAATATGACATAAAGTGTGCATAAAACATGTAGATAACATCAATAATGTGGCATGGAACACAAGAAATTATCGATACGTTGGAGACGTATCAGCATCCCCAAGCTTAGTTCTGCTCGTCCCGAGCAGGTAAAACGATAACAAAGATAATTTCTGGAGTGACATGCCATCATAAACCTCATCATACTATTTGTAAAGCATATGTAGAGAATGCAGCGATCAAAACAATGGTGATGACATGAGTAAACAAGTGAATCATAAAGCAAAGACTTTTCATGAATAGCACTTCAAGACAAGCATCAATAAGTCTTGCATAAGAGTTAACTCATAAAGCAATAATTCAAAGTAAAGGTATTGAAGCAACACAAAAGAAGATTAAGTTTCAGCGGTTGCTTTCAACTTGTAACATGTATATCTCATGGATATTGTCAACATAGAGTAATATAATAAGTGCAATAAGCAAGTATGTAGGAATCAATGCACAGTTCACACAAGTGTTTGCTTCTTGAGGTGGATAGAAATAGGTGAACTGACTCAACATAAAAGTAAAAAGAATGGTCCTTCAAAGAGGAAAGCATCGATTGCTATATTTGTGCTAGAGCTTTGATTTTGAAAACATATAGAGAGCATAAAAATAAAGTTTTGAGAGGTGTATGTTGTTGTCAACGAATGGTAGCGGGTACTCTAACCCCTTGCCGTACAAACCTTCAAAGAGCGGCTCCCATTTTATTTTATCTTTGGATGGCACTCCTTCCAACCTTTCTTTCACAAACCATGGCTAACCGAATCCTCGGGTGCCTGCCAACAATCTCATACCATGAAGGAGTACCTTTTTATTTTAGTTTTATTATGATGACACACCTCCCAACCTTTGCTTACACAAGCCATGGCTAACCGAATCCTTCGGGTGCCGTCCAACAATCACATACCATGGAGGAGTGTCTATTTTTAGTTTGTTAATTTGGGACTGGGAATCCCATTGCCAGCTCTTTTTGCAAAATTATTGGATAAGCGGATGAAGCCACTAGTCCATTGGTGAAAGTTGCCCAACAAGATTGAAAGATAAACACCACATACTTCCTCATGAGCTATAAAACATTGACACAAATCAGAGATGATAAATTTTGAATTGTTTAAAGGTAGCACTCAAGCAATTTACTTTGGAATGGCGGAGAAATACCATGTAGTAGGTAGGTATGGTGGACACAAATGGCATAGTGTTGGCTCAAGTATTTGGATGCATGAGAAGTATTCCCTCTCGATACAAGGTTTAGGCTAGCAAGGTTGTTTGAGGCAAACACAAGGATGAACTAGTACAGCAAAACTCACATAAAAGACATATTACAAGTATTATAAGACTATACATCGTCTTCCTCGTTGTTCAAACACCTTACTAGAAATTATCTAGACCTTAGAGAAACCAATTATGCAAACCAAATTTTAGCATGCTCTATGTATTCTTCACTAATAGGTGCAAAGTATATGATGCAAGAGCTTAAACATGAGCACAACAATTGCCAAGTATCACATTACCCAAGACATTATAGCAAATTACTACATGTATCATTTTCCAATTCCAACCATATAACAATTTAACGAAGAGGAAACTTCGCCATGAATATTATGAGCTAAGAACACATGTGTTCATTCGAACCAGCGGACCGTGTCTCTCTCCCACACAAGCATGATGTAATCCAATTTATTCAAACACAAACAAAAACAAAAGCAAACAAACAGACGCTCCAAGAAAAAGCACATAAGATGTGGCCGAATAAAAATATAGTTTCAAGAGAAGGAACCTGATAATGTTGTCGATGAAGAAGGGGATGCCTTGGGCATCCCCAAGCTTAGACGCTTGAGTCTTCTTAATATATGCAGGGGTGAACCACCGGGTGCATCCCCAAGCTTAGAGCTTTCACTCTCCTTGATCGTAGTATATCATCCTCCTCTCTTGACCCTTGAAAACTTCCTCCACACCAAACTCGAAACAACTCATTAGAGGGTTAGTGGACAATAAAAATTAACATGTTCAGAGGTGACACAATCATTCTTAACACTTCTGGACATTGCATAAAGCTACTGGACATTAATGGATCAAAGAAATTCATCCAACATAGCAAAAGAGGCAATGCGAAATAAAAGGCAGAATCTGTCAAAACAGAACAGTTCGTATTGACGAATTTTAAAATGGCACCAGACTTGCTCAAATGAAAATGCTCAAATTGAATGAAAGTTGCGTACATATCTGAGGATCATGCACGTAAATTGGCATAATTTTCTGAGCTTCCTGCAGGGCAGTGGGCTCAGATTCGTGACAGCAAAGAAATCTGGAACTGCGCAGTAATCCAAATCTAGTACTTACTTTTCTATCAAAGACTTTACTTGGCACAACAAAACACAAAACTAAGATAAGGAGAGGTTGCTACAGTAGTAAACAACTTCCAAGACACAAATATAAAACAAAGTACTGTAGCAAAATAACACATGGGTTATCTCCCAAGAAGTTCTTTCTTTTTAGCCATTAAGATGGGCTCAGCAGTTTTAATGATGCACTCGCAAAAGATAGTATGTGAAGCAAAAGAGAGCATCAAGAGGCAAATTCAAAACACATTTAAGTCTAACATGCTTCCTATGCATAAGAATCTTGTAAATAAACAAGTTCATGAAGAGCAAAGTAACAAGCATAGGAAGATAAAACAAGTGTAGCTTCAAAAATTTCAGCACATAGAGAGGCATTTTAGTAACATGAAAATTTCTACAACCATATTTTCCTCTCTCATAATAACTTTCAGTAGCATCATGAGCAAACTCAACAATATAACTATCACATAAAGCATTCTTATCATGAGTCTCATGCATAAAATTATTACTCTCCACATAGGCATAATCATATTTATTAGTTGTAGTGGGAGCAAATTCAACAAAGTAGTTATCATTATTATTCTCATCAAGTGTAGGAGGCATATTGTAATCATAATCAAATTCACTCTCCATAGTAGGTGGCACCAAAAGACCACTATCATTATAATCATCATAAATAGGAGGTAAAGAATCATCAAAGTAAATTTTCTCCTCAATGCTTGGGGGACTAAAAAGATCATGAAAACCAGCTTCCCCAAGCTTAGAACTTTCTATATTATTGTCAACAATGGTGTTCAAAGCGTTCATACTAATATTACTACCAAGCATGCAAAGAAGATTTCATAGGTTTTTTAATTTTCGCATCAAACAATCCATGTTTTAAATCAGGAAATAGAATAAGAAGCTCACTCTTGTACATTATACCAAACTAGTGTAAACAAGAAACAACAAGATGCAATTGCAGGATCTAAAGGAAATAGCTTCGAGCACACACACAACGGCGCCAGAAAAATACTTTACCTGAGACCGTAGTATGAGTGCCTTTTACCTTTCCTCCCCGGCAACGGCGCCGTAAAAGTGCTTGATGTCTACGGGAGCTTCTATTCTTGTAGACAAGTTGTTGGGCCTCCAAGAGCAGAGGTTTGTAGAACAAGCAGCAAGTTTCCCTTAAGTGGATACCCAAGGTTTATCGAACTCGTGGAGGAAGAGGTCAAAGATATCCCTCTCATGCAACCCCGCAACCACAAAGCAAGAAGTCTCTTGTGTCCCCAACACACCTAATAGGTGCACTAGTTCGGCGAAGAGATAGTGAAATACAGGTGGTATGAATATATATGAACAAAGAGCAACGGTGCCAGAAAAGTGCTTGGCGTGTAGTTGATGGTGGTGGTATTGCAGCAGTAGTAACGCAGTAAAACAGTAAACAAGCAGTAGTAACTCAGCAGTAGTAACGCAATAGTAGTAAACAAGCAGTAGTAACTCAGCAGTATTTAGGAACAAGGCCTAGGGATTACACTTTCACTAGTGGACACTCTCAACATTGATCACATAACAGAATAGATAAATGCATACTCTACACTTTTGTTGGATGATGAACACATTGCGTAGGATTACACGAACCCTCAATACCGGAGTTAACAAGCTCCACAATAATGCTCATGTTTTAGTAACCTTTAGTGTAAGATAGATCAACAGACTAAACCAAGTACTAGCATAGCATGCACACTGTCACCTTCATGCATATGTAGGAGGAATAGATCACATCAATATTATCATAGCAATAGTTAACTCCATAATCTACAAGAGATCATGATCATAGCATAAACCAAGTACTAACACGGTGCACGCACTCGTCACCTTTGCACACATGCAGGAGGAATAAAACTACTTTAATAACACATCACTAGAGTAGCACATAGATAAATTGTGATACAACATGCTGCAATCATAAAGAGATATAAATAAGCACCTCACTATGCCATTCAATGAGTAAGTATTCTGTGAAATCTAGCCTAAGAGACCCACACGGTGCACACACTCGTCACCTTTACACACGTGGGACTAGGAGTCTCCGGAGATCACATAAGTAAAACTCACTTGACTAGCATAATGACATCTAGATTACAAGCATCATCATATGAATCTCAATCATGTAAGGCAGCTCATGAGATTATTGTATTGAAGCACATAGGAGAGAGATGAACCACATAGCTACCGGTACATGCCCCGAGCCTCGATGGAGAACTACTCCCTCCTCATGGGAGCAAGCAGCGGTGATGAAGATGGCGGTGGAGATGGCAGCGGTGTCGATGGAGAAGCCTTCCGGGGGCACTTCCCCGCTCCGGCAGGGTGCCGGAACGGAGATCCTGTCCCCCGGATCTTGGCTTCGCGATGGCGGCGGCTCCGGCAGGTTTCGTGGGTTTCGTCAATTGGTATCGGGTTTTCTGATCCAGGGGCTTTTTATAGGCGGAGAGGCGGCGCAGGAAGGTCGAAGGGGGTCCACACCCTAGGGGGCGCGCCCCCTTGGCCGCGCCGGGTAGGGTTTGGTGGCCCTGCCTCCCTTCTCCGGCGGTTCTCGTGTGTTCGGATGCTTCCGGGTAAAATAGGAACTCGGGCGTTGATTTCGTCCGATTCCGAGAATATTTCGTTACTAGGATTTCGAAACCAAAAACAGCGAGAAAACGAGAACCGGCACTTCGGCATCTTGTTAATAGGTTAGTTCCAGAAAATGCACGAATATGACATAAAGTGTGCATAAAACATGTAGATAACATCAATAATGTGGCATGGAACACAAGAAATTATCGATACGTTGGAGACGTATCAGCGGGCTCCTCGTCACTGCTCTCGTAGCCCTCTACGGGAGCCTCATCCTCCTCGTCGTCATCGTCGTCGTCGTCGTCGTCCGACCCGGCGCGGAAGCGCTTCGCCGGTGGGTATTCGTCGGAGGAATCGTCGTCCTCCTCTTCGTCCTCCTCGTCGGAGGAGGTGTAGCCGTCCCACGAGAAGCGGTCGTCCTCGCTCCCCGCCTCCAGCTCCCCATCGACGAGCAACGGGAAGTCATCTTCTCCGTCGGTTAAGGACTTGTCGTCCTCGGACCAGACGGAGGAATCGTGGGACTCAATGTCCCACTTCTCCGGGGCGCGGAGGTCGTACGCCGCCAGCGAGTCCCACTCCGGCGTGGGCTCACGGGAAGGAGAAGATAGGTAGGAGAGACCTGATGAGGCAGAGGAGGAGGAGGAAGACATGGCTACAGAGGAAGGGGGTTTTTTGCCGATGGCTAGTACGGAGCAAGAGGATGAAGAGGCGAACTGCTCGGCGCGGTTAAATAAAGGGATATGGGGGAGAGTTAATGTTACGAGCAGTTTCCGAGGAAGTGGTGCCAAAGAACTGTCAAATCGTGCAGAGGAGTTGAGAAGGCAAGGCATCATGATGAAGGATACTGCGACGGTTCTGCTCTGCCACGACGTGACCCTACAAAGAAAAAAGCAGAGTGGTTTTGAAATTATCATTGCCAAAACCAGGGGGCATGTGTTACCACCAGAATTTAACCAAGTCTGGAGATGGGCCGTGATTAAATGGGCTTAGAGGATATGCATGGAAAATATTCCCGAACCGGCCTTGTACAAGAAGTTTGGGCAAGATTGCCCGTGTATCCGTAAATTATAGTAGGTTACGTGTCGGTTAGAATTAAGAGATAGAGTTTAGCTTGTACACGGTTGGGTTTATTCCCAAGTTAGAAAGTCTACGGACTATAAATATGTATCTAGGGTTATTGAGAAAGGAGGACGATCATGTTCACAACAAATCAATCTAGGCGCATCGCCACCCCTTGTTTCGAGGGTTTCTCCCGGGTAAGCAACATGCTGCCTAGATCGCATCTTGCGATCTAGGCAGTATCAGTTTATTCGTTGTTGGTGTTGCTCGTGCTAAAGCTTTTTTGATGGCGAGCAACACCCTTATCTTAGGTGTTTTGGGGTTGACGTCAATGCTTTTACGATGTACTTGTTTAGCTACGCTGCCCCTCGATATCTAGCTGCCCTTACACCTATTTTTGGTGTAAGGGCAGCATCTTGCTTGTTCGTTATTTAGTAGATCTAATCCGTTATAGTTGCTCCTTGTTCTTCAAGGATTGGTTTGATATCCGTATGGTTAGGCCTTATAAACGGGTTGGACGATCCGGTGGTGCGTAAGGTGTGGTTTTCTAAGCTCTAGAGGGATTGTTCCGGGGATCAACTTCACGTTGGTTTTTAGGCCTCTTTAGGGTTGGTTTTCCATCATCTTACGTATCTGCTAGGCTCAATTACGCATAGGATGTTCCGATTATACGGTGAAAACCCTAAACTATCATAGATTAGTTTAGCTTGATATTGATAAAGCATGATCCCCATGTCATTATAAATCTAATGTGAACCATGGGGCAATCGGCTCTTTGAGCCGATCCACAGAACAACGTAAGAGCCGATCGGGGCTCGTATTTAATGTTTACGTGTTTGCCATGCAGGAAACTAGTCGAAGCAATCCATCACCTTCCTGACCAGGTATAGGTCAGGTGGCACGCCCTCGTAAGCACCAGGACGTGTGCCAGAAGGCATTGCGGGCCGTCGCCCGAGGGACCAGGGTCTACCGCAATCCTGGGAGCCTCCCGGCTCTACGGTGTTGCCCCTCGCTGCTCGCCGGTGGGTTTTTGACAGCAACAAAATGATAAACGAAACAATCTATCTATCTCTGTATTTGAAGTTTGGGAGGGTTCACCATCTACTTATGTTAACTTTCGAGGTTTTGACCTGAAAATCAAATGGGTATTATAAAGGGAAATAAAAGTTCAAAAAAATGTAAAAACGAAACAATCTACCTATCTTTGTATAGCAGATCATGTGTATGATTTTTGAGCTCATCTAGAGAAGGTCGAAAAAACCTAACTTGTTACAAAAGCTGGTTTCAGTGAGACCTAACCAAGTTTGGCATACATGATGCCATACCTATAACAACAAGGAATATCTAAAAGGGAAAGTTTCACAAAATTTGAAATTTAGGGTGAAAATGATGCCATACATGATGCTGTTTTTTCAAGGTTTTGACCTGAAAATCAAGTGGGTATTATAAAGGGAAATAAAAAGTTCGAAAAATATATAAACGAAAAAATCTATCTATCTAAGTATAGAAGATCATCTGTATGAAATTTGAGGTCATTTAGAGAAGGTAGAAGAAAAATCACCTTGTTAGAAAAGCTGGTTTCAATGAGACGAAACGGCATGCGCTTAAGCAAAGTGATTTTTTCGAACATCTCCAAATGACCCCAAATTTGCCATACATGATGCCATACGTGTAACAACAAGGAA
Source organism: Lolium rigidum (assembly GCF_022539505.1). Lineage (NCBI taxonomy): Eukaryota > Viridiplantae > Streptophyta > Magnoliopsida > Poales > Poaceae > Lolium > Lolium rigidum. Next base: position 290,837,344 of record NC_061510.1, read on the forward strand.
TATCTAAAAAGTGTCAAAAAAAATTTGCCGAACCGTATAACTCTATCAAAAAGAACCTCACCATGGTGCCAGTATAATTTTTAGTTACAAACTTTCGTATTTTACCTAACCTTCAACATGAAACTTGTTTCAAATTCATTTTGGCGTACAAGAAACAAATCCCGCCTTGATTCGAGCATCACAGCCTCCAAACGATGCCGATGCCGATATCGGCATGGTCAGAATGGCTATGCTCGCCGCCACTGCTAGGTCACCATCGGGATGCACCCTCAATCCCGTCCCCTCATTCGATCATTGACACACCAGAGATACCGCCGAGGCCAATGCCGAACGTACATGCTGATGGCAATGCCGAACATGCACGCCGTTGTGGGCACGACCACGCCGCCCCGCTATGCTGGACGCCACAGACCACCGCGAGGTCTTTCCCTTCGCCACCACACTCTCCTAGCACCCATCTATACACGCCAGAAAGGAGAGACACTAGTTTTCTCTACATTGCTCGCGTGCGTGCCCGACACCGTCAGTCAAAGTGTTGAGGTAGTCGTCGATGTCCTCGACCATTTCTTCTCTTCTTTGCATGGTTAAACGCGTCTAGTTCATATCTATCTAATGCGTCTGGTCTCGCCTCATGCAGTTCTTTGTGGACGTCGATCTTATCTCGACACCCCGCAGGCCACCTCCTCCGTTCCAGCTGTAGAGCTTCATTTAAAAATCTAATCCTACCTGTATATTGCCCCTTGTATCAGCGTCATGGCCCCACTTGTCATTCGATATACCGAAGCCCCACTCGTTCGCGTTTTGGTTAGGGATACAACGATGCTTACGGTCAAACAAAGATGGATTGTCTGACATGTCTTTGCAGGCTCTACGTGGCCCCACTAGTCAGCAGATAATGGTCAACCGTCAGGCAACTGGCCGTTACAGCACGTGTGATGGTTTCAGACAAGGGCTTGGGGAAAACTGAGGAAAAACTAAGCGGCTGGGGAAAACTGAGCACAACTAAGGACCCGAGGGCACGAAAATAGAAATCCCTACAAAATATCAAAATCTAAATTTTAAATGCATATAGTATGAAAATATATTTTATAATGGTTCTAAAAATATTAATTTGGGATGATAAATGTTGATACTTTTTTCTATATAATTGGTCAAAGTTTGAGAAGTTTGACTTTTTCCAAATATTATAGGCATCATATTTTGGTATAGAGGGAGTACTACAATGAAGTGGCGTCAGCTTTGTTTTTCTTAAAAGTTGCCATGTATGACTTTTGCTGAGTTAGAGGAGAGCAAAATAGAAAATAGGAGGCTAGTTTTCAGTAGTCAGAGGATGATTCTTAGAAAATAAAAGAAGGTTGTTTAATGCCTTTGTACTATTTATCTTAAACTTTTCATTTCTTTCCTAGCCTACATATTTTCTATTTTCAGTTCGTAATTTCACAGCACATGGAATACGTGTCTCCTTTACATATAAAAAAAATTATCCAAATTTTTGGAGCAAGATAATAAATACCCGTTTGGGGTCCACACAGTGCAAACGGGCTTGGGAATTATTTAAAAGAAGTAATTCTGTTGCGATCGCTGCACGCTCAGGGATTCGGCCGCTCCGTGCGACTGCTGAAGGGCCATGCATTGCCTCCCTGCGACACTGCATGTGGGCCTTTGTGGAAACAGATGCCTTGGACGGTGCTGGACGTTCCACGTATGTACAGGCCCGTCGTTGCATCTCTCCATCCTCCAGATCTTCTGTCCTAGACCGCCGCCGCGCACAATTTCCTTCGATCTCCTCGGTAAGCACCCACATACGAGGGAGCCGCGCCGGAAGGCCAACAAGGTTGAGCTCGCTCATGTGGCCGTCCAAACCACGGCGAGTGATTTCTGCGCAGGGACCGAGCGGGTTAATGGCGGGGAGGGGCGGGACTATAACGATCGTGCAATTGCATCGGTGGGGATGACCTAGGCGGTCCGGCGTTGGCGCTCGGCATAGGCCGCGGCCTGCGGGACGAGTTCGCCGCGTTGCACGCATGGCGGCGGTGAGCCGTGGAGGATGATCTTCATGTCGCCTCAGCGGAGCTACTGCTGTGGGTGACCTCGGTGACCACCTCCCCAGGTTGCTGATTGCCGGCGACGGCCCCGACCTGCTGCTGCCGGCCACGACTCTGTGCTGCTGCTGCCGACGACCCCCTGCATCAGCCCGGTGAGGTCCCTATCCTTCTCCATCTATTCTTGCTAAAAAAATTGTACTGTACTACATTTAACCTGTTGAAAGTGTGGATAGTATATGCGTAGGAAATTGATGTGCTCAATTTTTTTTTGGTTGTTTGAATGTGTAGACACTAGATGTATATGAAACAAATGTGCTTAATCCAGGAGGGAATATAGGGCAGCTAGCATGTTTCTGTTTGGAGCTACGGTCGTAATTGATGCAGGCATGTTTAGTAGCTGATGCAGATATGTTTAGTAGACTGTGTTTTGTTGTGGTAGGCATGGGTGTGGATATTGCGTTCCTGTGTAGAACAGAGCATGGCCTGCAGGCCGACCGTGATTTCGTTGTATCCACGATGACAAGGTTGGTTGGTTGCTGTACTGATGGTACTAAATATATAGTAGATGGTATGTTTAATTTGGCCGCGTCTATTTGTAAGTCTTATCTTTCTTTACTCATGAGTTTAACAATCACTGAGATAATTATTATTGAATCTGATGCAAATATAGACGGCATATGTATGGTAAGCATGCTGTACAATTTTACTGTATAAAAATGCTCAGATAATTTGCAGCAAATTTGGTGGAAATCTACGACTTACAGTAGATAGGTTTTCAGGGTGAATCTTTGTATAATTATTAAAGTAGATACATGTGAACGTGGGAGTGTTCACTGTGAGATTAGAGCTGGACTGAGAGCACTTCGAATTCTAACTTTATCCAACTGTGGCATAGCTTTGCTTACTGAATGGAGACTCTGCTATGCAGATATAAGTTTCTGACTTTTCATCCCGTTGCTTTTTTGCAACAATGAGTAGATAGGCTAGAGTGTTCAACAGTGTAGTTGAGCGTTGAAAACAGAAGAAATTGCTAAATAGACAACAACAAATTCTAAATGGCACGGAGATTACTCTCTAAGAGGTAGATCAAAACCATAAGAGCGGCACTGTTTAGAAGTGGTAAAGAAGCAACCCACCATTATTTAACATTTTTTTCTCGACTTTCAGCACAGTCCGTCATCTAGATATAATTTTGTAACTTCTAAACCCATTGTTATGGTGGAAACACAAATAGATAAGCTAGATGGTAGTAAAAGCTAGATAATTTTGTAACTTCTAAACCCATTGTTCAGCAGTAAGTTTGGGTAAATTTAAAATGGGGTAAATTGCTAAACAGATAGGACCATAGTATAAAGGGTACAGAGTTTACTCTCTAACATAAATTTAGTAACTTTTGATAAAGCGACTCTCATAAGTGGAAACCCGAGCTAAATGTCAATTGAGAAGTTATCATCTTCATCTTCGGTGTAAGTGGTTGACATTTATGCCAATGTAACACACGGTGTTTTGTCCGACTGCTTGGATATTTAGATACAATTTTCACTTAAAAGACAATTCTGAAATATGAAAATATGTAGTATCAATTCTACATGGTGTCTTGCCATTCTGCTTGAATGTTTAAATACAATTTTCACTTCTTGAAGACAATTCTGAAAATGTGAAAATATTTAGTAGAAATTCTTTTTAAGTGTGATAGAAAATATGAATAGTTGTACAGAAGTCCATGTTTTCCAATTAGAAAGAGAAAGTTTTATAAGTTCTTTCATGCTTTTCCTTTTTTTCACATAAATGTTAGGAGGACCTAAATACGGGGGGTATCTGAATATAGTCCGTAGTTTGCTCAATGTCACTTTGCTTATACATGAACATATGGATATGGAATTGTGGGACGGAGAGTGGATTTTGTACAAGTGTATATTTTCTTTTTAAGTTACTTTTTGTTTCATAATGTCATTTCTCGGTGCTTGCTCATGTCTGGTACCACTGTTTTGTTTAAGAGATTGATTCAATGGTACCGTACACGCATCATTCATGCTGCTATTTAGTAAGCCAAGAAATAATTGCTCATTGAAAGTGCTATTGGAGGAACCTTAAGAGGATAAATAAAATCTCCAGTGATGATTCGCCAATGCTATTATCTAAAACATAAGCATTTTCTTGATTCTAGCTATATGTAGAAGTTTTACTTGACTGGTTACTTTTGTTGCTATCAATTTATGAAAAAAAACTGTGTGGAACTTAATGATGCTCCACGAAGTATTGTTTCAGTCATTGCAACTACTATATTGATTTCTAGGAAATCTACATAAATATTAGCATAGGCTTGAGGAGATAAAACATTATTTTCCCCCTATTTATTTCAGCTGCCTCAGTTTTGATTGGATGGAACATTGTTTGCTACTAACCATTGGTAGAAAAGTTCCCAGTTTGTTGTGCAGATAGGCTATTTATAGAAAATAGTGCGCTTTCTTAATTTATTTTTAAACATGACTACATGATCTTTGGTAGCCAGTTTGTATATTAGTTCAAAACTTCAAGGTACTTGTGGATTTATGTCCTAATCACAGGTCAAACACCTTCTCCACCACATGAGTTAAATTGCATTAGTTTGTGTATGTTCTGTAAATTTTTGGTAATATCTTGTGGTGGATACAGTTTTGAACCACAACATCTCTTCTCACCTTTTATCAGCTAGAGGTTTAATATGTAGCTCAAGTTGCCTTTTATGCTAGCGGTTCTTACGACATGCAGGTCTTCATATAATTTATTCCATAAATATTGAAAACTTAAGGGTACAAATCACATGGAAAAACCCGTACTCTGAACATTTTTTCTCTTCGGAGCAAAAATTCTAAACCTCTTGACCTGGATAGGCTGATAGACATTAGTGTCAAAAGAAACAATGGCTGTCCTGGTGATGGGCTGCACATTCAAAAGGAAGAATGTGTGTTGATGATTAACAATGATATTTTCCTTTTCTACCTGTTATTCCCACTTAAAAGTATCTACTTCAAAAAAATTCTGTTTTTGGTGACTGCTATAGTATATTGAGCTCATCAGATTAAAGGGTGGCCGGCTCGGGCTATGTCATCACAGATTCACAGATAGCACCAAGTTTTTAATTGCAGGAGGGGTTGTTCGTCATGAATCTGTGGAGGACTCCCTTTATAAGTTGGTCCTCTACAATTATAAGATACCAGGTTTAGAAAAATACTGCTCAAAGTATTCTGATCGTTTCGTTTTTCTACTCCAGTTCACATGGATTTCAAGGAGATAGTAAAACGCTATAACCGAGAAAGCCTTTGGATGGTATTTTTCCTAAAGACAAACTTTCAGTGATATGTCCTGGATCTTATAATGGTACAAAATCAATGTTCCCTCTTTTAATCAATTGGTTTTGTACCATTAAAAGATAAATGCTTAACTGCTTGCATGTAGGGAGGGAATGGAAGTTGCATATCTTGAATGAACTGAAGGTGTTTATTCAAAAGTTTTAGGCTTTCAAGCTTCTTTACTTAAACAGGTCAGCAAACTTTGCAGCACATGTATGCGCCAGAGAAGCTCTTGGCATAGACTCTTCTTAATGCATTGATGTAACAACTGGTTTCCTGCTTAGAGCTCTCCAAGCAAATTGTAATCCTGGCACTCTGAGTAATAAAATGGATTGCACGAAAAAAGATCTGCATATCTTTAGATACTGCTAGCCATGGTACCTGAATCTGCATCTATATAGATATTGCATATATTGTTGCTCTACATGATAGGTTCTCCTCAGTGCAATTTAACTTTTATTACATGCCATATATCCCATGTCTATCAAATTGACAATGATGTGTCATGCAGTCTTTGTGCTCCTATCGACTACTGAGTTGTTAAGCGGGACATGCCAGCGTGGTTTGAATCGAATGAGACACCTGCAAGGTCACCACGCCTACCATGTGGTGCCAAGACACATTATATTTTATTTCTTATATTTATATTTCTATTATCCAAGATACCTATATCATTTGAAGATGTTTTGAACTACATGTTCTTATACTATTCTATTTTTCTTTTCATTTTATATCTCACATTAATACTATTCATGGCTACAATTACCGGTCTTTTTTTCAACCAAGAGAAGCGTTTTTTTTTTCAGAATTAAAGCCAAACTGAATTACGCCTGATGTCAACCTGTGAATGTGTCGCAACGGTCACAATGTGGAACAACGCCATTAAGGCGGCGAGGCGAAGCTCGCTTGTTCGTCTAGTACATGCAGCAACTCCAACGGGCTGCCACGTAACGGATTGCTTTTCGATACGGTTGGGTCCAGATGAAGCAACCCGCGGATGTGAAATAGGCCTCGGTAAGATTGCGGCCGGAGGTAGCCCTAACGAGTTCAAAACTGCAAAAAAGGTGCAAACATAAAATTTAACTTAATTTACATACATTTGTGGCCTAAAAGTCCCTAATTTACACATCAAAAAAAAAGAAAAAGGAAAAAAAAGACAACCCCACTTCGGGATGTCGGCCGCCCGCCTCCTAGTCCATGTCACCAAGGTCCATGAAGACCTGCGGCGGTGGCCACACATTGGTCGATGGTGGAGGCGGCGGCAGGTACTGCAACCCTAGCGGTGACGTCGGTGCTGCCGCATCCTCCTAGGAGGCCCGAATGACCTCGTCGAGGAGAGATGCCATTTGACGCGCTCCTCCACCAAGGAGATGGCCTCCTCCTCCATCAACTCCGTGTCCTCCTCCTCCATTGGCTGGTAGTCGAGGTCGCCATCGTCTTCCGGCAAGTCCTCGGCAGCCGCATGCTGGTAGACGACCCCTGAAAACACCGGCATTCATGGGAGGGGCTCGACGTACTAGGCGTATATCCCTTGCTACGGGGACCAAGCCTCGTGGCATGCATGCGGTGTCGGGGACTGGTAGCCACTAGCGTCCTTCCCCTCCTCCTCCTCCTTTACGGGCACATGTGGCAAAGGCTGTAAGCCCGCATCGGTCTCCTCGTAGTCGAGCGTCATGCTCGGATAAAAACCACCGCTCCCACAGGGAGGACTCGACGACGTAAGTCAGATCCCACCGTAGGTCTAGCGGCAGGTGGGCGTGGCGGCGAAGATTTCGCGGCGACGTGCAAGGCTACATTCCTCGGCATCGCGGGAACCGGCACCTGTGCCTGGTCGAGGTGCCACACATGCGGAAGGTGCACGTCTAACCAGGGGAGTGGCACCTTGATTTTCGTGTAGAGGCACGTCATCGACGTTCACGTAGGCGCGTGGAGCGGGAGGAGGGAGCGGGGAGGACGTGGCCCGATCCGGAGCTGCAGGAGAACAAGGTGGTCTTGCCGCAGGAGTTCTAGATGCCACCATTAGCGCCACACGGGCTGCTGGAACACGACCTAGGGGGCCTCGTGGTGGTTCCAGCTAGGGCAGAACCATCCGACACCTCCCTGCTTTGCCATGGCCTCGAGGTGGCTAGGTTTTGGGAGTTCGGGGGGTTTGGTAACCTTCTACGGGAGTGGGGATTGGAGTGAGAACGACCGACAACCTGTAACATCCCAAATTTCAAATCAATGAAGAAGACGAATTTCAATTACTCAAAATTTAGAACCAGCAAAAACTTTTATTAACACATGTGCTATGCATAGTACTCATGTTTAATTTTTGTGTGAATGCCATGATGATTGTGTGTGTGCCTATAAATGATGCTAAACCCTAACATGTTAACCAATGATCAATAATAGAGAAAGAGAAAGAAATAGAGAAAAATCCAAAATTTCAACACATGCATATGCTTATGGACATTTTGCAAAACTTTGATCTAGGCCAATTTGGCTTGTGCCATTGTGTGTAGAATGTTAATAAACACTCAAGAACACTTCTTGAATCAAAGAAACTCAAATCAAATCAAATTTGAAATCAAATTATGCTCACATAAGATAATGGCCAAATCTGCCATTTATAACATGACACCTACTTTGAGCCTCTTTACTAAGAGATTTCCAAACTAAACAACCCCAACTCTTTGCACCTCATCCAACACCACATCAAGGTGAACAACTTTGCTCAAAACTACCCCTGCAAATTCTTTCCCAATTTCAAATTATGAGCAAGCAAAGTAGCAACATTGAAACAAATACAAGATCATACACATTTTGGATTTTTGCAAACCAACTTAAAGTTGCACACCACCACCACCATTTTGTGCCAAATATTATATGAATCAACTCCACCAAAAATCATTTCAAAATTTGAAAGTTTGCTTCTTGCGGCCATTGTGTCGAACACTTGGTGGGCAGGAATCAAATAAAACAAATTTCACTATTCCAAATAGTGTTGTGGCCCAAATTTGATTTGCATTTGATCCTACATTGTCCTCTTGTCCCCTCCAACACAATGCCCCTACTTTGCATCCCTAGACATGGTCAATGTGGCATGGACATGCCTATGCCGGCCATGCCATGCATTGCACCATGCCATAGCTAGCCCCTCTCCTCTCTAGCCTTGCCAACCATGTCCCTCTGCTCCCCCTTGCTCCCCTGAAACCGCTGGTACATGATACGTCTCCAACGTATCTATAATTTCATATGTTCCATGCTAGTTTTATGACAATACCTACATGTTTTGCTCACACTTTATAATTATTTTATGCATTTTCCGGCACTAACCTATTAATGAGATGCCAAGGTGCCAGTTCCTGTTTTCTGCTGTTTTTGGTTCCAGAAAAGCTGTTCGGGCAATATTCTCGGAATTTGACGAAACAAAAGCCAAACCTCTTATTTCACCGAGATGGACCAGAACACCGAAGGAGAGACGGAGAGGAGGCCCACAGCCTCCAGACCACCAGGCGGCGCGGCCCAAGAGGGGGGCGCGCCCAGTTGTGGTGTGCCCCCCCCCCCCCCAGACACCCTCCGACGCCGCCCTTCCGCCTATAAATTCCTCGCGATGCAAAAACCCTATAGGAATCAATCATACTCCAGAAAGACTCCAGGGGCCCCGCCGCCATCGCGAAACTCCGTTTCGGGGGTCAGAATCTCTGTTCCGGCACGCCGCCGGGATGGGGAAGTGCCCCCGGAAGTCTTCTCCATCGACGCCACCGCCTCCATCATGCTCCGTGAGTAGTTCCCCCATGGACTACGGGTTCTAGCAGTAGCTAGTTGGTACTCTCTCTCCCATGTACTTCCATACAATGATCTCATGAGTTGCCTTACATGATTGAGATCCATCTGATGTAATCGGTGTTGTGTTTGTTGGGATCCGATGAATTGTTACATTATGATCAGTCTATCTATAAAGTTTGTGAAGTTATTGTTGCTGCAATCTTGTTGTGTTTAATGCTTGTCACTAGTGCACGAGTGGCATGATCTTAGATTTAAGCTCTATAACTATTGCTTAGATTGTATCTACAAGTTGTTTGCACATGTCTATGTCCGGAACCCGAGGCCCCAGAGTGACAGCAATCGGGATAACCTGGAGGGGAAGGCTTAGATATGAGGATCACATGTTTTCACCAAGTGTTAATGCTTTGCTCCGGTGCTCTATTAAAAGGAGTACCTTAATTACCAGTAGATTCCCTTGAGGCCCGGCTGCCACCGGCTGGTAGGACAAAAGATGTTATGCAAGTTTCTCATTGCAAGCACGTATGACTATATATGGAAAACATGCCTACATGATTAATAGACTTGATGTTCTGTCTTAATGCTATTTCAATCCTATCAATTGCCCAACTGTAATTTGTTCACCCAACACTTGTCACTTGTTATTGGAGAGTTACCACTGGTGTAGATAGCTGGGAACCCCGGTCCATCTTTCATCATCAAATACTCACTCGATCCTATATGTCATTAGAAGTAGTATCAACTATTTTCTGGTGCCATTGCCTGCGTGTTACTGCTATCGCTGCTCGTATTACTCGTTACTATTGCTCTCATATTACTGCTGCTTTCACATCACCCCTATTACTAGTGCTTTTCCAGGTGCAGCTGAATTGACAACTCAGTTGTTAAGGCTTATAAGTATTCTTCGTCTCCCCTTGTGTCGAATCAATAAATTTGGGTTTTACTTCCCTCGAAGACTGTTGCGATCCCCTATACTTGTGGGTTATCAAGACTATTTTCTGGCGCCGTTGTCGGGGAGGCATAGCTCTACTCATAAGTTCACCTGGGGAGTACACTCTACCTCTCTCTTTTATTTTATTTTATTTTGTTTTGCTTAGTTTACTTTTGTCTAGTTTATTTGTGCTTAGTTTATTTCTATCTAGTATTATTTTGCTTAGTTTACTTTTGTCTAGTTTGTTTTTGTCTTGTTTTATTTTTCTTATATACCCAAAAATCGATAAAAATTTGAAAAACCGAAAAATTAAAAATTGTTGTTATGGGAGAACCAACAAACTATTTGGAGCTTATTGAAATATATATGAATTATAGAGAATCAAGAACGGGTAAAGTTATGAGTGTCGTGATAGATAAATTGAATACAATTGCTAAAATCTTGCTTAAACGCCATGATATAAACTGTTGCTCTAAACAGGATACTAAACATCTTAAATTCCAATGTGGCGTTAGTGAGGAAGTTTTAATTATGAACTATAATTGGAATAACTATATTCATCTTGGGTTCGAAGAAGTAGAACAATTTGTTTTATTTATGGGAGCTTCTGAAATAGAATCCTTCATGTCTAAAAATTACGAAACCTGTATTGCTTGTAAGAACCTTAAATATTATGTCTCTTCTATCCTTGATTTTTGCATAGAACATTACAGCAATAATCCTTATATCATTGATTATAAAGAGAGACTCATTCATGCACAAGAATGCACTCACAATTTGCAGGAACCCGTGAAAGAAGAAATTGATGAACCTGAAAGCTCATTGGATGAAAAAGAGGAGGAGAGTGATAAACAAAAGGAGGAAGAATGGATTAGCTACCCATGCCAACCTTCTAATGAGAGTAACTCTTTATCTCTTACACTATTTGATTGTCCTCCATGCTTACCAAAGGAGGATGAATGTTATGTTCCTGTGGATTCTGTTGAAATATTCCTTGTGAGTAAAACTTGTGAGAATAATTATGCTACTGTTATTCATGATAATCCATGCTATTTTGATAAATCTTATGATAATGCTTTGTTTGTGCCTGATGTCGATATGCATGGTACTAAAGAGTTTTGCTTGGCAAATGCTTATGATAAATCTCTAGATGATGGTCCTATGTTACTTGATAATATTAATTGTACTACTAATGAAAATGGGATTGGAGAGGTCTTGACTTTATCTATGAGTCCCATATCTTTTGAGATTGATCAATCATCTTGTTATATTGATAAAAGTGGTTTTGAAAGTTTTGATCATATTATTTTTGAGCTTGATAAAAATTATGTGTTTGTGGATCATGAAAAACATGCTTTATGTGATAGTTATATTGTTGAGTTTATTCATGAAGCTACTGAAAATTATTATGAGAGAGGAAAATATGGTTGTAGAAATTTGCATGGTACTAAAACACCTCTCTATATGCTCGAAACTTTTGAAGTTACTCTTGTTTTATCTTCCTATGCTTGTCACTTTGTTCTTCATGAATTTATTTGTGTACAATATTCCTATGCATAGGAAGTGGGTTAGACTTAAATGTGTGTTGAATTTGCTTCTTGATGCTCCTTTTGCTTCATTTTCCATTTTCCATATGAGCATCATTAAAATCTACTGAGCCCATCTTAATGGCTATAAAGAAAGCACTTCTTGGGAGATGACCCATGTTTTTATTTTGCTACTGTTTTGTTGTGTCTTGGAAGTTGTTACTACTGTAGCAACCTCTCCTTATCATGTTTATTGCATTGTTGTGCCAAGTAAAGTCTCTAATAGAAAGTTGATACTAGATTTGGATTTCTGCGCAGAAACAGATTTTTAGCTGTCACAAATTTGAGTAGATCTCTCTGTAGGAGACTCTAAAAATTCTTCAAAATTTCATCCCTGTTCCTCAGATATGTATGCAACTTTCATTATTTTTGAGTTTTCTGATTTGAGCAACGGAAGTACCTCTAAAAAATTCGTGTTTACTGGCTGTTCTATTTTGACAGATTCTTTCTCTGTTTTTTGCATTGTCTCTTGTGGACTTTAAGTAAGGCTTTCTAGACGTGGAGAGCTGTAGCTAATGTTTTATTGAGTTCTTGCAATGTGTCACTACAGGACTAAAGTGGATTAAAGTTTTTTGAGTACTAACCCCTCTAATGAAGTTTATGAGAAGTTTGGTGTGGCAGAAATTTTCAAGGGTCAAGAGAGAAGGGTGATATAATGTGATCAAGAAGAGTGAAGAGCCTAAGCTTGGGGATGCCCCCGTGGGTCACCCAAGCATATTTCAAGAAGACTCAAGCGTCTAAGCTTGGGGATGCCCAAGGCATCCCCTTCTTCATCAGCAATTTATCAGGTCACCTCTAGTGAAACTATATTTTTATTCCGTCACATCTTATGTGCTTTACTTGGAGCGTCTGTGTGTTTTTATTTTTGTTTTTGTTTGAATAAATTCGGATCCTAGCAATCCTTGTGTGGGAGAGAGACACGCTCCGCTTTTTCATTTGAACACTTGTGTTCTTAATATTCATGGCAAAGTTGAAAGTCGCTTCGTTTGGTTGGAAACAGAAAATGCTTCATATTGTCTTGAATAATTTGATACTTGGCACTTGTTTTGAGCTCTCAAGTAGATCATGTTTAAGCTCTTGCATCATGTAGTTTAAACCTATTAGTGGAGAACTACTGTAGAGCTTGTTGAAATTTGGTTTGCATGATTGGTTTCTCTAAGGTCTAGATATTTTCTGGTAAAAGTGTTTGAGCAATAAGGAAGACAGTGTAGAGTTTTGTAATGCTTGCAATATGTTCTTATGTAAGTTTTGCTGTACCGGTTCATACTTGTGTTTGCTTCAAACAACCTTGCTAGCCAAAGCCTTGTACTGAGAGGGAATGCTTCTCGTGCATCCAAAACCTTGAGCCAAAACCTATGCCATTTGTGTCCACCATAACTACCTACTATGTGGTATTTTTCTGCCATTCCAAGTAAATACTTCATGTGCTACCTTTAAACAATTCAAAAGTTATTATCTCCTTATTTCTGTCAATATTTTATAGCTCATGAGGAAGTATGTGGTGTTTTATCTTTCAATCTTGTTGGGCAGCTTTCACCAATGGACTAGTGGCTCATCCGCTTATCCAATAATTTTGCAAAAAGAGCTGGCAACGGGGTTCCCAGCCCCAATTACTTAACGTTCACTAATAATTCTCTTCACATGTTTTGCCCTGATTCATCAGTAAGCAACTTAATTTTGCAAATAGACACTCCTCCATGGTATGTGAAATGTTGGAAGGCACCCGAGGATTCGGTTAGCCATGGCTTGTGAAAGCAAAAGGTTGGGAGGAGTGTCATCTATAAATAAAACTAAAATACATGTGTAAACAAAAGAGAAGAGGGATTATCTACCTTGCTGGTAGAGATAACGTCCTTCATGGGAGCCGCTCTTTGAAAGTCTGTTTGACAAGGGGGTTAGAGTGCCCACTACCATTCGTTGACAACAACAAACACCTCTCAAAACTTTATTTGTATGCTCTCTATATGATTTCAAAACTTAAAAAGCTCTAGCACATGATTTAATCCCTGCTTCCCTCCGCAAAGGGCCTTTCTTTTACTTTATGTTGAGTCAGTTTACCTACTTCTTTCCATCTTAGAAGCAAACACTTGTGTCAAGCTGTGCATTGATTCTTACATGCTTGCTTATTACACTTATTGTATTACTTTGTGTTGACAATTATCCATGAGATATGCATGTTGAAAGTTGAAAGCAATTGCTGAAACTTAAATCTTCCTTTGTGTTGCTTCAAAACCTTCTATTAAGAATATATTGCTTTATGACTTAACTCCTATGCAAAAAATTTTGATGCTTGTGTTGGAGGTACTATTCATGAGAACTTTTGCTATATGTTATCTATTTGTTAGCAAACTATAGATCATTGCGTTGAGTCACTGCATTCATCTCATATGCTTTACAATAGTATGATCAAGATTATGTTAGTAGCATGTTGATGACCCACAAGTATAGGGGGTGTATCGTAGTATTTTCGATAAATAGGAGTGTCGAACCCAACGAGGAGCAGAAGGTGTTGACAAGCAGTTTCGATGAAGGATTCACGGTAAATGCTCACAGACAAGAATTCATGGGGTTTTGATATAGCAGATGAATAAAGTACAAGTAAGTAAAGTGCGAGAGAAATAATTGCAGCGAGTGGCCCAATCCTTTTTAGCACAAAGGACAAGCCGGTTTGTTTACTTATAATTACCAAACGTTCTTGAGGACACACGGGAATTTAGTCTAGTGCTTTCGCTTCATATAGCTGATTAATCTTCATTGTTTTGATAAGTTTTGTGTGGGTGAACCTATGCTAATGCACCGCCCTTCCTAGGACTAATACATACTTGTGATTATAACCCTTGCAAGCATCCGCAAATACAAGAAAGTAATTAAGATAAATCTAACCACAGCCTTAAACTCTGAGATCCTGCTATCCCTACTACATCGATATACCAACGGGGGTTTAGGTTTCTGTCACTCCGGCAACCCCGCAATTAGCAAACGAATACAAGATGTATTCCCCTAGGCCCATAAATGGTGAAGTATCATGTAGTCGACGTTCACATGACACCACTAGAAGAATAACACCACAACTTAAATATCATAACATTGAATACTAACCAACATACTTCACTACTAACATTTAGACTTCACCCATGTCCTCAAGAACTAAACGAACTACTCACGAGACATCATATGGAACATGATCAGAGGTGATATGATGATGAATAACAATCTGAACATAAACCTTGGTTCAATGGTTTCACTCAATAGCATCAATAACAAGTAGAAATCAATACCGGGAGAGTTTCCCTATCAAACAATCAAGATCCAACCCTAATTGTTACAGCGGTGACGAGGTGCAGCGGTGGAGATGGCGGTGATGATGATGAAGATGATGGTGATGATGATGGAGATGATGTCCAGCTCGATGACGGTGACGATGGCGTCGATTTCCCCCTCCGGGAGGGAATTTCCCCGGCGGATTTCAGCCTGCCGGAGAGCTCTTTTCTCTCTGGTGTTTTCCGCCCCGCAGAGGCGGCTGTGACTCTTCGCGACTATCCTCTGGGCTTAGGTTTTCGGGACGAAGAAGTACGCGAAGGAGAGGAGGCCAAAGGGGGCTGTGGGCCCCCTCCCCACATGGCGGCGCGGCCAGGGCAGGGCCCGCGCCGGCCTATGAGGGGGGGGCATGGCGGCCCTTCTCGGCTCCCCCTTTTGGCTACCTCCGTCTTCTGGAAAAATAGGATTTTCAGTATAATTCCCGTCAATTGTTGATCTTCCGAAATATTGCATTCTGACGGTGCTTTTTCCAGCGGAATCCCGACTCCGGTGCGCGATTCTCCAATAATCATGAAACATGCAAAATAGATGAAATAACATAAGTATCATCCCTAAATATGAAATATATTAATGAATAACGATAGAATTATGATATAAAATAGTGATGCAAAATGGACGTATCAACTCCCCCAAGCTTAGACTTCGCTTGTCCCCAAGCGAACCGAGCTCGATAAACAAGACCACATGTTTATGGAGTGAAGAGTCGATAAATAAAATACGGACAAGAAGCATCATATCAATTCACACAAGACATTCTAGTAGACAACTTCCTCATATAATTCAACTTGAAACAAGTAGAATGTAATCACAAATAAAGGTGCATAGGAAATCATAATTGGTGATGGCAAACTTCGTTCTTGGTCAGAGAACAGTTAACAGATTATACTTATCTATTGAGCAGTGCTCTCATATTAAAGCTTATAATAAACTTGCATACTCAATCATAGTAATCTTCTCATAATCATTGATAACTTTCAAAGCTATATTCATTCAGATAAAACTTGTACTAAACAAGGAAGAATAAAAGGCATGATTAAGTAGATCACAATATAGATGGTTGGATCACAACAACTCAATTGCTTGCTTAAGATGGAGGGAAATAGGTTTACTGACTCAACATGAAAATAAAAGAAAGGCCCTTCGCAGAGGGAAGCAGGGATTAAATCATGTGCTAGAGCTTTTTATGTTTTGAAATCATAAAGAGAGCATAAAAGTAAAGTTTTGAGAGGTGTTTGTTGTTGTCAACGAATGGTAGCGGGTACTCTAACCCCCTTGCCAAACAGACTTCCAAACAGCGGCTCCCATGAAGGACGTTATCTCCACCAGCAAGGTAGATCATCCCTCTTCTCTTTTGTTTACACATGTACTTTAGTTTATTTAAGGATGACACTCCTCCCAACCTTTGCTTTCTCAAGCCATGGCTAACCGAATGCTCGGGTGCCTTCCAACATTTCACATACCATGTAGGAGTGTCTATTGCAAAATTAAGTTGCTTACTGATGAATCAGGGCAAAACATGTGAAGAGAGTTATTAATGAAAGTTGATTAATTGGGGCTGGGAACCCCGTTGCCAGCTCTTCTGCAAAATTATAGGATAAGTGGATGAAGCCACTAGTCCATTAGTGAAAGTTGCCCAACAAGATTCAAAGATAAAACACCACATACTTCCTCATGAGCTATAAAACATTGACACAAATAAGAGGTAATAGCTTTCGAATTATTTAAAGGTAGCACATGAAGTATTTACTTGGAATGGCAGGGAAATACCACATAGTAGGTAGTTATGGTGGACACTGATGGCTTAGGTTTGGTTTAAGGGTTTGGATGCACGAGAAGCATTCCCTCTCAGTACAGGTTTTTTGGCTAGCAAGGTTGATTAGCAAGCATAAGAGTTGAGGGAAACAAACAAATATACATGTGATAGAAACAATCATACATCTTCCTTGTAGGCACAAACAATTTTAACTTCAGAATACTAAGCTAGGAACTAACAAGAAAGATAATAACATATCTACATGTATTTCCTCTTCTCTACTTAAAACTCAAAGTGTTGTTGCTATTGACCAATGCTAAGTTTTCCAAAACCAAATAGATTACTCAACGCTCCCAAAGTGATACCAATACTAACAACAAGATCAATTATATAATAGAAATTGCAAACTAAAATAAGATGTGCAATATGTAAATGATAAGACTTCTCATTAATATTCCATAACGATAACTCACACCAAGGGATACATAGATAACCAACTAAAGAGAGATACTTCCATAACGCAACACATCTTATATGATAACTTCCCTACTCATGATATGACACTACTTGATAATAAAAAGGTAAAAGATAGTGATGATGTGATACCGCGGCACTCCCCCAAGCTTGGAACAAACCAAGGGGTGCCAATACCGATGATGAATTACTCCTTCGGCGGTGGTGATGATGAATTCCTGATAAGCTTCTCAACAAGCTCCTTTAGCTCGTCAATCCTGTACGTGAGGTTGCGGATCATCTCCGAATTGTGCTCGACGCGGTTAAGAAGTATGTCCGACGGCGAGTCCCAACTCTTAGAGTTGTTTCCCCACTCTTTAGCTTCAGGCTTCGTCCTTCCTGCAGTGTTAGAAAGATCTATATCCCAGTTGTTGGGCAATACTGCCTTGGGAACCCTTTCAGTTTGACTATTATGAATTAGAATGTGGAAGGTGTTGTAGGTCCCTGGAGGAGATGTCTTAGGAGCTAGGTAGTGACGTGGAACCTTTCCTCCAGTGCGAATTCTTGCGCTCTTCTTGGTACTTAAAGAGTTTTCCACCACCTCGATGCTTGCGATGGTGGCACGCGGGTATGCACGCGAGTCTTCCTCCACTTCTTCTTCATCTTCTTCCTTGACACTCTCATCCACCTCTTTCCACTCGGGATCTTGAATATCTTCATCCGAAAGCTCCTTGCCTTTGTTGTTGGAGACCATGGTGCTTCTAGATCAAAAACAGATCCTGACAAAAACAGCTCAAAACAAAACACGTCGAGAAAACGATATACGAACCTCCAGGGGTCAGGGGGATTATATAGCAGACATTTTTACGTCAAAAGGAAAGTACAAGGTCGAACCAGAGTCGGAGAGGGTCAGCAAGGTAGCCTCCTCATAGGGCGGCGCGGCCAGGCTGGGGCCCGCGCCGGCCTATGGGGGCACGCCCTCGTGCGACTCCTCCACTCCGTTTCGATCTCGTAATTTTTCATATTTTCCAAAAGTTGCAAAAACATTGTTCGGAAAGTTAAACTCGGACTTTTTCTTACCAGAACTGTTACATATTCAAAGTCGAACTCTGCAGGACTGTCAATTTGACCTTTGATGAAGGCTTCCGGAGTTACCACTCGAATAACATCAACATCTTCATTATAAGAATCACCGGAGATATAATGCTTGAGTCTTTGCCCATTTACCACTTGTGTGGCATTACCTTGCGAGAGCTAATTTTAATTGCTCCTGAACGATACACCTCATCAATGACATATGGTCCTTCCCATTTTGAGAGTAATTTCCACGCAAAAAATGCGAGACGAGACCGATACAATAGGAATTTATCCCCAACATTAAATTCTCTTTTGATAATTCTTCTATCGTGCCATTTCTTAACTTTCTCTTTAAAGAGTTTAGCATTTTCATAAGCTTCACTTCTCCATTCATCTAGAGAACTCAATTGTAGCAATCTTTTCTTACCGGCAAGTTTAGGATCTTTATTTAGTTCTCTCACAGCCCAATAAGCTTTGTGCTCTAGTTCTAAAGGTAAATGACAAGCTTTCCCATAAACCATTTTATACGGTGACATACCCATGGGATTTTTGTAATCGGTTCTATAAGCCCATAGTGCTTCCTTCAATTTAATAGCCCAGTTCTTTCTAGATTTATTAACAGTCTTTTGCAAGATAGATTTAATCTCTCTATTTGATAATTCTACTTTCCCACTAGTTTGAGGATGATAAGTGGAAGCAATTCTATGATTAATACCATATTTAGCAAGAGTTTTTCTAAAACCACCATGAATAAAATGAGAACCTCCATCAGTCATAAGATATCTAGGAACTCCAAATCTAGGAAAAATAATATCTAAAAGCATTCTTAAAGAGGTCTCACCATCAGCACTTTTTGTAGGTATGGCTTCCACCCATTTAGTAACGTAATCAACAACGACAAGTATATGAGTGTTACCTTCTGAAGAAGGGAAAGGACCCATGAAGTCAAATCCCCAACAATCGAATGGTTCAATAACAAGAGTATAATTCATAGGCATTTCATTGCGTCTGGAGATATTACCAACCCTTTGACATTCATCACAAGATAAAATAAACTTTCTTGCATCCTTGAAGAGAGTTGGCCAATAGAAACCTGATTTTAGAACCTTTTGCGCGGTTCTATCTCCGGCGTGATGTCCTCCATAAACACTACCATGACATTTACTCAATATCTCTTGTTGTTCATATTCGGGAACACATCTTCGCAGAATACCATCCACTCCTTCTTTATATAAGTGTGGGTCATCCCAAAAATAATGTCTCAAGTCATAAAAGAATTTCCTCCTTTGCTGAGCTGAAAAGGTTGGAGGCAAGTACTTGGAAACAATAAAGTTAGCATAATCAGCGTACCAAGGACTATCTCGCGAGCTCACCTTTATTACAACCAATTGTTCATTTGGAAAACTATCATTAACAGGAACAGGATCATAAGTAATATTTTCCAATCTAGACAAATTATCAGCAACAGGATTATCAGCACCTTTCCTATCTATAATATGTAAATCAAATTCTTGCAAGAGAAGCACCCATCTAATAAGCCTTGGCTTAGCATCTTTCTTTGCCATAAGGTATCTAATTGCAGCATGATCAGTATGAATTGTAACTTTTGAATCAACAATATAGGATCTAAACTTGTCACAAGCAAAGACTACAGCTAATAATTCTTTTTCAGTTGTAGCATAATTTCTTTGAGCAGCATCAAGAGTTTTGCTAGCATAATGAATAACATTCAATTTTTTATCTACTCGTTGTCCAAGAACAGCGCCTACAGCAAAATCACTAGCATCACACATAATTTCAAAAGGTAAATTCCAATCAGGAGGTTCAACTACGGAGAGCGAGTTGTTAAGGCTTTCTTTAGAGTTTCAAAAGCTTCCTTACAATCATCATCAAAAACAAAAGGTACATCTTTTTGAAGAAGATTAGTAAGAGGCTTTGAAATCTTGGAGAAATCTTTAATAAATCTCCTATAAAACCGAGCATGACCAAGAACACTACGAATACCTTTAACATCCCTAGGATAGGGCATCTTCTCAATTGCTTCAACTTTAGCTCTATCAACTTCAATACCTCTCTCGGAAATTTTATGTCCCAATACAATTCCTTCATTAACCATAAAGTGGCATTTCTCCCAATTAAGAACAAGGTTAGTTTCTTCACATCTCTGCAAAACTTTATCAAGGTTTCGCAAGCAATTATCAAAAGAATTCCCATAAACAGAAAAATCATCCATGAATACCTCTACAATATTCTCACAAAATCCATGAAAAATAGCACACATGCATCTTTGAAAAGTAGCAGGAGCATTACATAAACCAAAAGGCATACGCCTATAAGCATAAGTTCCATAGGGACAAGTAAAAGTGGTTTTCTCTTAATCTTTAGTTTTAACAACAATTTGTGAAAACCCAGAATAACCATCAAGGAAGCAAAAATGAGTATTTTTAGACAACCTTTCTAACATTTGATCAATAAAGGGTAAAGGGTAATGATCTTTCTTAGTAACCTTATTAACTTTTCGATAATCAATGCACATTCTATACCCTACAACTACTCTTTGAGGGATGAGCTCATCATTATCATTAGGCACAACGGTCATTCCTCCTTTCTTAGGAACACAATGCACAGGACTAACCCATCTACTATTAGCAATAGGATATATAATACTAGCTTCAAGAAGTTTTAATACCTCATTCCTTACCACATCCTTCATCTTAGGAATTAGACGACGCTGATGTTCAACAACAGGCTTCGCATCATCCTCCATATTGATAGCATGTTGGCAAATAGAGGGAGAAATCCCCTTCAAGTCATCAAGAGTGTAGCCAATAGCTCCTCGGTGTTTCTTCAATATTTCCAATAACCTTTCTTCCTCAATATCTGAAAGCTTAGAACTAATAATAATAGGATATATTTTATTATCATCATATGAGCATACTTAAGATTATCAGGCAACGGTTTTAAATCAAAAACAGGATCTTCCTTTGGTGGTGGTGTTGTACCTAAATCTTCAACCGGCAAGTCATGTTTAAGAATAGGTTGACGAAGGAAAATTTCATCAAGCTCATTTCTTTCTTCCCTAAAGACTTCACTCTCACTATTCTCCAAATGTTGCTGCAAAGGATTATTAGGAGCAAGAGCAATAGACGCACACTGTTCAATTCTAAAATCATTATTAGGCAAATCAGCTTTAAAAGGAGTTTTGGCAAATTTAGAGAAATTAAACTCATAAGATTCACCAGCAAATTTAGTCATAATTTTTTCCTTCTTGCAATCTATAACAGCTCCACAAGTATTTAGGAAAGGTCTACCAAAAATAATAGGACAATACTTACTAGTAGCAGAACCAAGTACCAAAAAGTCAGCAGGATATTTAATCTTACCACATAAAACTTCCACATCTCGAACAATACCAATAGGAGAGATAGTTTCTCTATTAGCTAGCCGAATAACCACATCAATATCTTCAAGTTCACAAGAACCAATTTCATGCATGATCTCCGTATAAAGCTCATAAGGAATGGCGCTAATACTTGCACCAATGTCGCATAAACCATAATAACAATGATCACCAATTCTAACAGAGAGCATAGGAACACTGGCTTTCCTAGACTTATTAGGATGCGAAACAATATTAGAAGCATCTTCACAGAAAATAATATGACCATCTTCTACATTTTCGAGTCACAAGATCTTTAACTATTGCAACAACAGAGTTCAACCTTTATTTGTTCTTCAGGTTCTATAGGTTTCTTTGCACTTTTATTAACCGCACTAGATATAACAGAATACTCCTTCATTTTAGCTGGGAAAGGAGTTTTTTCAATATAAGCTTCGGGAAGAATATGATCAACAGTTTCAATTATAGCACATTTATTTATAGATGGATCAATTTTATCTTTATAAGGTTCATGATACTTATCAAAATTCTTCCTAGGCAATTCAAAGTGAGAGGCAAAAGCTTTATAAAAGTTTGCAACGACTTGAGAATCAAGACCATAAGCAGCACTCATATTACGAAATTTATCAGTATCCATAAAAACTTCAATGCATTTATAATCATAGTTTATACCTGACTCTCTATCTTTGTCGTTCTCCCATCCTTGAGTATTCTCCTGGATCCGATCAAGAAGGTCCCTTTTAAACTCTTCTTTGTTGCGTGTAAATGATCCAGAACAAGAAGTATCCAGCAAAGTCTTATCTTGAAAAGATAGTCTTGCATAGAAATTATCAATAATAATATTACCAAGAAGCTCATGAATGGGGCATTTGAGCATTAAAGACTTCAATCTCCCCCATGCTTGGGCAATACTCTCTCCATCATGAGGCCAGAAATTATATATGTGGTTCCGATCTTTGTGAATTTCACTTGGAGGATAGAATTTGGAATAAAATAAAGGCACAATGTCCTCCCAATCAAGAGAATCCCTATTCTTCAGCAATTTATACAAATGCGCTGCTTTACCAGACAGCGATATAGATAATAGTTTCTTCCTAACTTCATCCATAGCAATACCTGCACATTTGAATAACCCGCATAATTCATGTAAAAACAGTAAATGATCTCCAGGATGGACAGTTCCATCCCCTTCATAGCTGTTATCCACAACTCGTTCAATAATTTTCATAGGTATTTTGTATGGAACCTCTTTCTCACCTGGCGCCTCATCCACTACCTTTGCAGTAGTAGTAGATTTTCCAAAGAGGAATTCAAGAGAAGACCTCTCCATAATGAATTATAGAAGCGAGCAGAAATAAAAACAGCACGTACGGTAAAAGTTTCCCTTACCAATTCCACTTACCAATAGCGCTTCACTCCCCGGCAACGGCGCCAGAAAATAGTCTTGATGACCCACAAGTATAGGGGGTGTATCGTAGTATTTTCGATAAATAGGAGCGTCGAACCCAATGAGGAGCAGAAGGTGTTGACAAGCAGTTTCGATGAAGGATTCACTGTAAATGCTCACAGACAAGTATTCAGGGGGTTTTGATATAGCAGATGAATAAAGTACAAGTAAGTAAAGTGCGAGAGAAATAATTGCAGCGAGTGGCCCAATCCTTTTTAGCACAAAGGACAAGCCGGTTTGTTTACTTATAATTACCAAACGTTCTTGAGGACACACGGGAATTTAGTCTAGTGCTTTCGCTTCATATAGCTGATTAATCTTCATTGTTTTGATAAGTGTTGTGTGGGTGAACCTATGCTAATGCACCGCCCTTCCTAGGACTAATACATACTTGTGATTATACCCCTTGCAAGCATCCGCAAATACAAGAAAGTAATTAAGATAAATCTAACCACAGCCTTAAACTGCGAGATCCTGCTATCCCTCCCGCATCGATATACCAACGGGGGTTTAGGTTTCTGTCACTCCGGCAACCCCGCAATTAGCAAACGAATACAAGATGTATTCCCCTAGGCCCATAAATGGTGAAGTATCATGTAGTCGACATTCACATGACACCACTAGAATAATAACACCACAACTTAAATATCATAACATTGAATACTAACCAACATACTTCACTACTAACATTTAGACTTCACCCATGTCCTCAAGAATTAAACGAACTACTCACGAGACATCATATGGAACATGATCAGAGGTGATATGATGATGAATAACAATCTGAACATAAACCTTGGTTCAATGGTTTCACTCAATAGCATCAATAACAAGTAGAAATCAATACGGGAGAGTTTCCCCTATCAAACAATCAAGATCCAACCCTAATTGTTACGAGCGGTGATGAGGTGCAGCGGTGGAGATGGCGGTGATGATGATGAAGATGATGGTGATGATGATGGAGATGATGTCCAGCTCGATGACGGTGACGATGGCGTCGATTTCCCCCTCCGGGAGGGAATTTCCCCGGCGGATTTCAGCCTGCCGGAGAGCTCTTTTCTCTCTGGTGTTTTCCGCCCCGCAGAGGCGGCTGTGACTCTTCGCGACTATCCTCTGGGGCTTAGGTTTTCGGGACGAAGAAGTACCCGAAGGAGAGGAGGCCAGAGGGGGCTGTGGGCCCCCTCCCCACATGGCGGCGCGGCCAGGGCAGGGCCCGCGCCGGCCTATGAGGGGGCCCATGGCGGCCCTCCTCGGCTCCCCTTTGGCTACCTCCGTCTTCCGGAAAAATAGGATTTTCAGTATAATTCCCGTCAATTGTTGATCTTCCGAAATATTGCATTCGACGGTGCTTTTTCCGGCGAGAATCCGACTCCGGTGCGCGATTCTCCAATAATCATGAAACATGCAAAATAGATGAAATAACATAAGTATCATCCCTAAATATGAAATATATCAATGAATAACAGTAAATTATGATATAAAATATTGATGCAAAATGGACGTATCACATGTCACTTCAGAAATTATTCTTTTTATCGTTTACCTACTCGAGGGCGAGTAGGAACTAAGCTTGGGGATGCTTGATACGTCTCCAACGTAACTACAATTTCTTATGTTCCATGCTAGTTTTATGACAATACCTACATGTTTTGCTCACACTTTATAATGATTTTATGCATTTTCCGGCACTAACCTATTAACGAGATGCCAAGGTGCCAGTTCATGTTTTCTGCTGTTTTTGGTTCCAGAAAAGCTGTTCGGGTAATATTCTCGGAATTCGACGAAACAAAAGCCAAACCTCTTATTTCACCGAGACAGACCAGAACACCGAAGGAGAGACGGAGAGGAGGCCCACAGCCTCCAGACCACCAGGCGGCGCGGCCTAAGAGGGGGGCGCGCCCAAGTGTGGTGTGGGCCCCCCATGCACCCTCCGACGCCGCCCTTCCGCCTATAAATTCCTCGCGACGCGAAACCCCTATAGGAATCAATCATACTCCAGAAAGACTCTAGGGGCGCTGCCGCCATCGCGAAACTCTGTTTCGGGGGACAAAATCTCTGTTCCGGCACGCCGCCGGGACGGGGAAGTGCCCCCGGAAGTCTTCTCCATCGACGCCACTGCCTCCATCATGCTCCGTGAGTAGTTCCCCCATGGACTACGGGTTCTAGCAGTAGCTAGTTGGTACTCTCTCTCCCATGTACTTCAATACAATGATCTCATGAGCTGCCTTACATGATTGAGATCCATCTGATGTAATCGGTGTTGTGTTTGTTGGGATCCGATGAATTGTTACATTATGATCAGTCTATCTATAAAGTTTGTGAAGTTATTGTTGCTGCAATCTTGTTGTGTTTAATGCTTGTCACTAGTGCACGAGTGGCATGATCTTAGATTTAAGCTCTATAACTATTGCTTAGATTGTATCTACAAGTTGTTTGCACATGTCTATGTCCGGAACCCGAGGCCCCGAGTGACAAGCAATCGGGATAACTCGAGGGGAAGGCTTAGATATGAGGATCACATGTTTTCACCAAGTGTTAATGCTTTGCTCCGGTGCTCTATTAAAAGGAGTACCTTAATTACCGATAGATTCCCTTGAGGCCCGGCTGCCACCGGCTGGTAGGACAAAAGATGTTATGCAAGTTTCTCATTGCGAGCACGTATGACTATATATGGAAAACATGCCAACATGATTAATAGACTTGATGTTATGTCTTAATGCTATTTCAATCCTATCAATTGCCCAACTGTAATTTGTTCACCCAACACTTGTCACTTGTTATTGGAGAGTTACCACTTGTGTAGATAGATGGGAACCCCGGTCCATCTTTCATCATCAAATACTCACACGATCCTATATGTCATTAGAAGTAGTATCAACTATTTTCTGGTGCCATTGCCTCTGTATTACTGCTACTGCTGCTGTGTTACTGTTACTATTGCTCTCATATTACTGCTGCTTTCACATCACCCCTGTTACTAGTGCTTTTCCAGGTGCAGCTGAATTGACAACTCAGTTGTTAAGGCTTATAAGTATTCTTCGTCTCCCCTTGTGTCGAATCAATAAATTTGGGTTTTACTTCCCTCGAAGACTATTGCGATCCCCTATACTTGTGGGTTATCAGTACACGCCCTTGGTCGAGGAGAGCACGACACGGCCCAGACCAGACCGTGCCCATGCCGCTCAAATCGCCAGAGCGTGCACGGCAGGGCGCGCCAGGACGCCGCGCCGCGCCACTGCCTTAGCCCTCGCCTAGCCTCCGCACTGCACCGTTTCGCTTCGCCACTGCTCCGCGAGCCTCGCGGGCACCCTCGCTTCCCCGACCGTAGCCCGCCGTCGCCGGAGAAGGAAACAAAACCCGCCCCGGATGCGATGACCATCAACGGCTACCGACCTCGTTAGGCACCGCCCAGCTGCACCATTACCACCAGGAGGACCGCCCGGACATGCTGAACAGCGCCACGCCCTCGCCTAGCTCGCTAGCGCTCTGTAACGCCCGCGCCATGGTCGACCCCATCCACCGAGCCGCAGACCTCGCACCGCTATAAATAGAGGCCTCCCGCGCCTCAAATCTTCACAGCACTCACCTCCCCTCTCCTCTCTGACTCGCCTCGTCCACTCACCGCTCGACATTAGGCACCAGCGCCGCCCAATTCCACCACCGGAGTCCGTGAGCCGCCGCAGAAGCTCGCCGTCGATTGGAGCCGCTCCAGGAGAAGCCGCCGGTACCAGGAGCTTCACCGTCGTCGACAACGTCCCCGCGCACCTCGCCGACCCTCGCCGGAGCTCCGGTGAGCTTGCCGACCCCCAACCCTCGCCGCGCCAGTACCCCTCTCTCGCCGGAGATGACGACAGCCGTGCGCCGTCCGATCCTAATCTAATCGTGCATCCCAGAGCAGCCATTACCGCTTCACTGTTTAAGTGAGGCTGACCGGTGGAGCCCGCTGTCAGGCGGCCCGCTCGTGCGAGACACGCAGCTGGGCCGGCCCACTTTCTTTCTCTGTTGAGCCCAAGTTCGTTTCTCGCGCTGGCCCAGTAATTCAAATTTGAATATTCCAATTTAATTCAAAAACCTTACTGAAGCCATGTTCAAATTTAAATAGGAACAAATCTACTGGGCCAAATTTAACAAATTTTATATATTTGGAAAGCTTAGGAAATTATCTAAATAACTACACTGGTCTCAACCCTAGATTCGTTGTAGAAATAATGTGGTAAAAATAACAAGGCATGGCCTTTTCAAACTTCAAACATTATTTAAAAATCAACCATAAAGGATTTGGAGTTGATTCCAACTCTCAAAAATCACATTTCATCTTGTCCATCTGAATATGTAAAAATATGATATAGTTACTGCATATGATCATGGTCTAGATTAAATAATGGCTATATGGCTATTTCTAGTCCATCTAAATTGGCAAAACTATTTATTAAAATCATATGAGAGGTAGTTCTCTCATTTAAATCATTGTCCCAAGTAATTCAATATGAGGTAGGGACCTTGGTCTATATTAGCTCATGTGATATTATTTGGTGATATTAAATTGTTAATGAGATAGTATTAAATTGCATGAGGTATATTACCTCATTTAAATCATTTTCCCAAATGATGATTATGAAGTGTTGACCCTGGTAAACATGGGTTCATACATTATTATTTGAGGAGATTAAATCTTAACAAGATTCAATGAGAGGAAATTATTTCTCAAAGAACTAAATAGAAACCCTAATCAATATTTGTAATGAGAGGAAATTATTTTTCTTAAGAAGAAAACAAAGTCAACCAACATGATAATAATGTTGTGATAGCTTGTGTGAACCAATGGTGTGCTTAGCCTAGCTCTTAAGCTTTGTTTGGTGATTGTGTACCTCGTATCCGTTTTTAGACGCTAGTACCAAGGAGTACCAGGAGGAGGGGGAGGTCTACTTCCAGGGAGAAGAAGACCACTTTGATCAGTACACCAACCAAGGCAAGCTAATATTCTTGCAAAGTGCAAAGCTCTATCAGAGCAAGGCACACTTACCTATTACTTTATGCCTCATGATCCCATCCCAAGTTTTATTCTTACAAGCTTTTACTTGATTATTAAAGCTTCCTTTTATAGTTAACTTTGGTCTAAATATAGCGTACTACAAGAGTATCAAATTTAGCCTAGAGCAATCAAAGCTAGTTAGCACCCCTCATAACTAGTTGCTAGTGCTAACAAATAAAAGTGACTACTCTAGATGAGAACATGTGAAATGAAATGACTTTGAAAGATTTTGAAGGTGAATATGACTTGAATGACATGATGAATTTGATAAAAACTGATGGTTGGGTTCGGATGCGGTATCATTCCAATTATTTAGTACCCCCACAATACCTGATTATGGGTAGGGCTTAATGATGACCCACAAGTATAGGGGATCGCAACAGTCTTCGCGGGAAGTAAAACCCAATTTATTGATTCGACACAAGGGGAGACAAAGAATACTTGTAAGCCTTAACAGCGGAGTTGTCAATTCAGCTGCACCTGGAAACAGACTTGCTCGCAAGAGTTTATCAGTAGTAACAGTTTTATAGCAGTAGCGAGTGGTGCAATAACGACAGCAGTGTAACAAAGACAGCAGTAGTGATTATAGTAAACAGCAGGATTAAAATATCGTAGGCACAGGGATGGATGAACGGGCGTTGCATGGATGAGAGAAACTCATGTAACAATCAAGGTAGGGCATTTGCAGATAATAATAAAACGGCATCCAAGTACTAATCAATCAATAGGCATGTGTTCCATATTTAGTCGTACGTCCTCACAATGAGAAACTTGCACAACATCTTTTGTCCTACCAGCCGGTGGCAGCCGGGCCTCTAGGGAATATACTGGAAATTAAGGTACTCCTTTTAATAGAGCACCGAAGCAAAGCATTAACACTCCGTGAACACATGTGATCCTCATATCACCGCCTTCCCCTTCGGTTGTCCCAATTTCTGTCACTTTGGGGCCTCGGGTTCCGGACAACAATACGTGTATACAACTTGCAGGTAAGATCATAAAGCAATGAATATCATCATGAATTGATAACATGTTCAGATCTGAGATCATGGCACTCGGGCCCTAGTGACAAGCATTAAGCATAACAAGTTGCAACAATATCATAATTACGGACACTAGGCACTATGCCCTAACAATCTTATGCTATTACATGACCAATCTCATCCAATCCCTACCATCCCCTTCAGCCTACATCGGGGGAATTACTCACACATGGATGTGGGAAACATGGCTGGTCGATGGAGAGGCGTCGATGGTGATGATGGCGATGATCTCCTCCAATTCCCCGTCCCGGCGGAGTGCCAAAACGGAGTTTCTGGTCCCGAGACAGAGTTTCGCGACAGTGGCGGCGTATTGGATGGTTTCTGGCGACTTCGACTTCTCGTCTCGCGTTTTTAGATCAAAACCCTTAAGTAGTCCAGAGAGGGGCGTCAGAGGCCAGCCGAGGGGGCCACACACTAGGGCGGCGCGCCCCCCTCCAGGCCGCGCCGGCCTAGTGTGTGGGGGCCCTGGGCCTCCCCTGGGCCCGCCCTTCTGGCTCCGTGATTCTTCTGGAAAATTAAGCCCTTCGACATAAATTCCGAGGATTTTCCTGAAAGTTGAATTTCTGCACAAAAACGAGACACCAGAGCAATTCTGCTGAAAACAGCGTTAGTCCGTGTTAGTTGTATCCAAAATACAGAAATTAGGGGCAAAACAATAGCAAAAATGTTCGGGAAAGTAGATACGTTTTGGACGTATCACTTAACTAGAAGTTCATGTGTCTTAGTATACGTTCCCTCTAAACAACCGTCATAGGGGTTATGCCGAGGCTGCCTCCGTTGAAAGTGAACTGATGTGAAATGACGTGAAATGAGGTGAATGTCCGGCCCAAGCCCTGCAGTTCCCAGTCAGACGGTTTGTCTACACTGGGAGGCCAAGCTCATGGGGAGAGGTGCCTATACTAGGGTATGTAAGTGAAAGGTTATGGTTGATGATCCGCGTACTGACTTACGATTATTCAGGGTTATCCCTCACGGATGTAATCAAAAGTTGTGGCACAAGTGTATAACCTCTGCACTGCAGAGTGTAAATCTATTCGAATAGCCGTGTCCACGGTTACGGACGATTGGAAAGGCCATACTGTTCCATTGTCAGATATTTTTCTTGAAAAAGAATGATGAGTTGAATGGTGAACTTGATTTGAATCACAACTGAGTTGTGGGAATGACACTAATGTTCCCACTTGAGTTAGTTAGCAAACGAGGAGTCTTTTACTAAACACTTATGAACTAAAATTGGCTTTATGCAAATAAACCTAGAGCTTAGCACCCCATTACTAAAATTGATAGTACTTACACTAGTATTAGTTTGCGAGTACTTTAAAGTACTCACGGCTGTGTCCCTAGCTATTCAAATGGCAAGACTATGAAGAGGAGCAGCAGTATCAAGATGACGGACAGCAGGACGTCTACGACAACTAGGAGTATTTTCTAACGTCAAGCGTTGGCCTGTGGATTAGATAGTCCGCTACTACTACGCTTCCGCTATGTATTGTGTTCGTTGATCATTAGATCAACTATTTGTGTAATATTGGATCATGTGGTCTACTTTTGTAAGACGACTATGGTTTGTAATGAATGATGACTTTATGATATCAACTGTTATGTCTCGCAACAACAATCTTCCTGGGATTGCGATGTATGGCATAATAGACATCTGGACTTAAAAATCCGGGTGTTGACAGAACCTTCCTTTAAGAAGACCAGCGCGCGCTCATGGGCCCGTGCCTCCTTGCCTCCCTCGGCCGCCAACGCATGAGCCTGTCGATTTTCTCGGGAGGATACGCGCGGACACATGCGCCGTCTGCGGCCACCGCAAACAAGCGTATTTATCCACTTGAAATAGGTCTCACGCAGACGCGAACGACCCATCGGTCCGTATATGGTTGGTCGTTGTCCGTTGGGCCTCTCATTTAGATCTCGTGGACAACAACGAAGATCTAATGTCCGAATGCGGCAACCCGTTGTAGTTGGGCGGAGCCTCGATGCGTATTTGCTGCGTATTTCCGAACGTCACCCTATTGTATGGAGCCATCTACCCGGATAGGATAGCCGCAGTGTGCAGCTAGGGGAGCATCTTCATAGCACACATTAACTTAGACTAGTTATAGCGGGGAATAACATAGAGTAGTCTCTATGTCATTACCTTTGTAGTGAGTAATAACATATATGTGGTATAATGCAAGGTCATATTTATTAGGTTCTAGACTCATCTCATCTTTGCCTTATAAGTGTAACATTACAGTAATATAGTTACCACCACAGTCTTTATTAATTTATTATCATGTCATGTCATAAACATATCATGTTACTACCTATGTTGCTCACACTATGTGCACTCTTAGCACAGAGTACACTGTTCCTGTGACATATTTTATTGCACAGCAGTGCTACTACCCATTAGTATAGTGCTAGCCTATAAATGTTGCCGCATAGCTTGCTAACATTGCCGAAAACTGAAGAAACAGCTGTCTTCGAGCTTTGCATTGCTACCGTCAGCCGGCATTTGAGAATGTGGAGGCTGAAGACTAGCGAGGGCGCTGGGCCGTGGCTGCGGTCGACCAAGGGCTTCCTCGGCAGGCAGGTGTGGGAGTTCAACCCCGACGCCGGCACGCCGGAGGAGCGCGCAGAGGTCGATAGGCTGCGTGAGGACTTCACCAAGCACCGGTTCACCAAGAAGGAGTCTCAGGATCTGCTCCTACGCTTGCAGGTATATTCTTGTTTTCGAATGCATGAAACGAGTGCCAAAAGGCTAGTTTCAGTGGGACTAAATTATACTAATAAATTTAAAAATACATATGAACCCGGTAAGGTAATATATATGTATGCAGTGGCGGACGTAGAGCTAAAGTAACCCGCTGTCACTATAAAAAAAACCACGCATAATTCTCACCTCCAACTAGAGTGTCACAGACTAGGAAAGAATGCAGTTTTTACGCGTGTCCTGTGAGTCTGTGACCCCTCCTGGGTCCTGGCCTAAGCTGGGTACGCCCTTGTATGTGTGTGATAACATAGAGATCTTTATTTATATTATTTATGTAGTCAAATTTATTGGGAGGCGCTATGTGATGATAACATTTTACGTTAGCATTTGTCTCTCTTCTTTATAATTACATGCCTTATCATATTTTTGCACTATGGGTAGTTTGAGTGCCAGAGATTAGTGATCACCAATACCAAAGATTACACGTGGCAGGCTATTTCCTGAATGGACACAGCTCCTCTAGCGTAAGTCACCTTGCGTTGGGTCGCTGACGAGCACGTCCCAACTGGTACGTCGAAGGATCCAATCGTTCCAAAATATATAAAATAAACTAAATTTTTCCTTGGTATGATAATATGATTAATATGTAAATACAGCTGTACCGAGCTTAGCTTTGGCAGTATTTCTATCAACTATGCAAATCATAATGAAGTTTTGCACACCAACACAAATATAAATTTAAGTTGAGGTTAATTAAGGCCTCCTTTGACTTGGAGAAACAATATATGAGCTTTGGAGGATCTAGATACTAAACGATATCTTACTTTGAATATATCCGACATAATGGATATTTTTTTCAGTCCAATTCCAAAAAAAAAGTTCTATGATGGCAGTATTCCACTAAGTATAGCCAAAGGTAAGGAATCTTTAATCTAGATATGCCGCTTATAATTAAAACTTATCTTTGGATAATTAACTTTTTGATAGAAAAAATAAATTATTTATGTCGTATTATGTACTTGTGTAATGTAGTATTCTACTAACTTAATTTAAGCTGACAAAAAATGCATGGAAATGTATTTTTTATTCTGTTTCATTTATCCATATTTTTACATGTTATATTAACTATAATATTTTAATAAATTGGTTTGAAGTTACCAAAAAATTAGAATGCATTTGTAACATGAAATTGAGGGAGTAACCGTTATATTGCTCTCAAGTTTGCATTTTTTTTTACGCACGAGCTGTACCAAACACATAGCGCACCGAACATGTTTTTAGTACTCCCTCTGGTCCTAAATATAAGCCATATAGTTTTTGGCACAGAAATTAAGAAACACATATTTAGGAAAAAATATACCATGTTTGGCTAGGATTAACCCTAGGCAATTGCCGTGAGCTAATAGAGGACCTTGCATAAGATAAGTAAACCTAATCAAATCTCCAAAAATATTGTCCATACAAGTAGGGCAATCCAATAAACCTTATATTCTGGAATTTTTCTCAAAAAACTATATGGCTTATATATAGGAACGGAGGGAGTAATTAATATTATATGTCTCAACTATAATTTTTTTGGTTTGAAGTCAGAACAAAAAAATTATAATGCATTGTATCACGGAAATGAGGGAGTAACTATTACATTGCTCTCAATTTTGTATTTTTTTATGCATGAGCAATACCGATCACATAGCGCACCAAACATGATTTTTGGTTATTAATATTATACAATAATACCTCTATGTCAATTTTTTCACATTGTTCATCACCCACTATAAAATACTGACAACACACCATTTTTATGTCAGTATGCAAAACTAAACCATCCTTCGGTGGAAGTTCCAATCATGAAGCTTGAAAACAGTACGGAACTAACGGAGGAGATTATATCTGTTCCATTGCGGCGGGCTCTAAATCAGTGGTTTACTCTACAAGCGCATGATGGGCATTGGCCCGGCGAATACACTGGCATTATGTTCATTATGCCTGTTATGGTAAGTATTTCATTTAAATAATATGAACTAGAAATTTTTCCATAAAGAAAGTTTTATTGATCTTATCATATATTTTCAAGCGATTCATCCGTACAAAATATTGTCCACTCGCGCAGAGTGTATGGCCAAAATAAACAAGTCATGTATATTTTTAAATGTTTTACAACTACTTTGTAAACTTAATAATATAAAAAATGTCTACAATAAAATTCTAGCATCCATTACATTTTTCAGAACTCTCATGAATATTTTTTTTGAACCCGAGATTATTTTTGAACAAGATATGTCATACTTTTCTTTGGAAACCATGAATATTTTTTAACATGAACGTTTTTTTAAATCCAGGAACATAGTTTGTCGTACCATAGAAAATTTCTTTAATATGTGAACATCCTTTTTATCGAACCCGTGAAGTCTTCTAAAATACAAACATATTTTTGAGATAAATGAGTATTTTAAATGTTCACGCCTCTCAAAAATTTGTTCATGTACCGATAATAAGATAAGAAAATTAGAAATTAAAATTAAAAGGAATCGATGGAGCATTTTTCAACTCGCATGAACTTTTTTGTAGCCTCGAACATTTTATGAATGTGGGAATGTACTTTTATCAATTAATATTATAATTTTCTGAATTCACGAGCATACTTTTTTCAAACTTGTGAACATATTTTTGAATTGGGTACGTAATTCTCAAACTCGCTGACATTTTTTTGAATTATTGAACTTTTTTGGAACATTTTATAATAAACATAAACATATTTTCGACATTTATGAATATTTATTACATGCTCACATATTTTAAAAAATATCAATGAATCCATGAAAAAAGTAAATACAAAATAGAAAATGAAAATAAACATGAAAAGTCAAACACAAAAATGGAATGAAAAAGTAAATGTTTGTGTATCATAAGAAATATTAATGTATTTATGGAAAAAAGTATAACAAAGGTGAAAGTCCTTAAATCTATACCTAATAATAAAAGCAAAAGGATTTCTCCCTCGGTCGTCGTTCAACTTGAAACTACCCTTAAAGTTAGCATAAATTACCCACCACTGCCATGGGTAAGTGAATAAAACGTTTCGGCCAATTTTGTATCACGTATCGTTGCCTTGCTTGGCACAAAAAGGAGTCCAGAGCGATCCACGCCAGAAAAAGAGTCCAGGTCAACCGACCTACGGTTGTGGTATGTAAACTCTCTCGATCCACCTTCAATGAGTACAAATACTCCCTGGCAAATCGCGAGAGGTGGAGGGTAGGTCCCCTCAACAACCCAGCGCCGGAGGTGGAATCGAGGCCGGTGCTGGTGCAGGGAAGCAAGAAGGTCATCATGACTGTGCGGAAGCCTTCACCTAAACCGGAGGTAGTGCCGGAAAAGTATCTCGCGGCCTCAACAGCCAAGAAGGACGACGAAAAGTCGGCGCTGCGCAGGCCACAGCGCCCAAGAAGGACATGAACTCGTCTTTCTGATCTCGTGAAGCAGTAGTCTACGCCTCTACGGCGGCGGACGAGTTCATCGCGGTCCACGCCGATAGCATGGAGTACTTGTCCTTGGGGCGCCGCAGGGACGCGTCGTGGTTTCTGACTCGCCGTACGGTCATTGTGGTGGTTGTTGTGCTGGTTGTCTCCGTGCGTGAAGGGAACGAAGAGATTGATGTGCTACCTCGCGGCGAAACATGTGCTCGCAGGGGCACTGCTGCTTCTTCAACTTCGACGTGGACCTGATGCATGGGAGGTTGTAGACGACGGCAGCGGCGGTAGACACCTAGCAGACAGCGGCCGCGCAGCACGGCAGCCGACAGAAACACGCGCTACTTGAATCAGGATCAGGGACAGAAAAGCAATCATTGTGCTTCAGATGTAGCAGCAAGACAGTCAGTTCAGGGAGCAATCCAAGCGGGTAGAGCGACCCCGCGTGGCTGATAAATTCAGTTGGCCCGTGGAAATATCCGATTTGAGCTTCCTAGAAAAAACATGGAGAAATCAAGCCACACCCAAGAGCAAGATCTTTTTATGGCTAGCAGCACAACAATCGGCTGGTAAGACACAATCTGGAAAGACCATACCTCGCATTGCTTCGTATGCCTCTTGCATGGTGGCACCGAGGAGATACATGCAGCATGGAGGCCCAAATTAATCATCTGAGCGTGTGTTCACTTTAAAGCTTATTATACCTGCACGTTTCTGCCTGTGATCCAATAATGACAGCAGCCCTCTCTTAAAAAGAAGAAAAAGTACCGAAGGCCGCCCTCGCTGCTATAGAAGTTCGCCGGTGCTTCTACACAAAACCACCGGGCACCAGTGTTGCTACAAACGGCGCCGGTGCTGCTGCAATCCATCCACCTCTATGGCTCGACATGTTGAACCGTCGCCGACTGCTTCAAGTTGTTATTGTAGCTGCAACTTCTATCAGAGGCGCCGCCCGTTGCTGCAAGGGGACTCGGGTGTACGAGCCTCGCGCTACTTGATTGCGGTCGCGGTCCACGGCGGCGCTCTGTCTTGGTGGTGGTCTCGGCTCATGGCGGAGCACCGCCTGTCCTGAAAGTTGTTGAAGAGAGGATGAGGTATGGGTACTCTTTTAGTGCATGTACTCCTGTAGTTGGGCATGCGGAGTGAAAGGCCAGGAAAAGTGGCACGATTGGGAAAGGAGATGAACTTGGATGGTTGACATCGACCGCATCGGTTGGACGCGGATCTAGGGATCGGTGATTTGGTCCACGGGGATGCTCAACACTATCTTTTTCTATTCACGTAGCAACGCACGGGCACTTTTGCTATGAAAAATAAAGTGAAATGAAACCAAAAATGGGATTTTTAAAAAAAGGTTAGAATAAAATAAAGAGAGTAGTAAATTAAGAAAGAAAAATTAATAAATATATAAAAGAAGGCAAGAAAATTCTTCCTAACTCCGATTCGTACAATTTATTTCAACTCCTTATCATTACTTTTTTTTTTACTTTGATTGGTATAAGTACTAACATTTTGAGAAAAAAATCCCGGTCAGCAAGTCTCCTCACTCTCACGTGGAGGAAAATGAAGCATCACTAGTAGTAAGCCTTGTCGTAGCTGCATGCTGCGCCCCTGTCATACATGTTCCCATGGTATCATCTCTTATAACTTCTTTTGAAATGCCATGCATTATAAAGCACTAAGTAACCCCTTCGATCGCAGACTTTTGTCCTACATACTTTTTTTTAGCAGAAGAAAAAATAAACAATAACAACCACATGTTGTGGCCCCTGGAGATAATACAAACACCATTACAACAGTTATGCAATGAATATGGCAGTAACAGATTTCATGACTTTTTAAATACATCACTGTGTTCATCACCAAGACACCAAAAAAATCGGAATAGGGAAACAATGCATCCTCTTCATTATATTCAGTGATGCTATACCAACCGTTTTTTCCCACCTATGGAATTCCAAAGGGTTGCAACATAGTATCTAGGTATCAATTCCTACTCTATTCTTCTACTTATGGGTTATGATACATCACACATATTTCGATCTATACAAAAAGTTTTCATCTCATCTTGCCAAGAATCCATGCCCTTCACATTCATTTATTTTCTCATCCTCCTATACATGTTCAATGGTATATATGAATCTCTTTCGACATATTTTAGGGAATAAAAAGATCTGAAAAAGGAGGTGCAAATTGAAAGATCAAATTTCATATGTTACCAAGAGAACTTATTATCCTAATGAGTAGAGTGCCACACATAAGTTAGATGGATACCTTCTCCCCTGAAAATGCTTATGCTAGAATAAGGAAATTGTTTACTCAATTCATCAACTTCACGAACTGAAACAACATGCAAAATCTCCAAATACTTATCAGCGCTAACTGAAGATAGAAGATCCACTAAACATCCTACAATGTACTCCAAAACTGAAAGGTGATCAACAGAACAAACACATGCACTAACTCACTCATGTAGCAAGTAATAATTACCATGATAAGCATATGACCGTGATATTTTTTCCATTCAAACGGAATATTTTATCTGGATGGAGTCGTCTTTATTAGTGGTAAAAATGCTTGATCTAGCCTTGTTGTTTTCAGACATTGTATACAAATGCATTTGCATCAAACTTCTATTCTTTTTGAAGCACCATATATGAATAAGCTCAGGGCTCCTTTGCTTCACAGGATAGAAAAAAAGCATAGGAATAGGAAAATCATAGGATTGGGATGGCACGCATAGTTGAATCATATGGAAAGATGAAGTTTATTTGATTGTAGAAAAGAAATTTTCCATGAGGTATGAGCTAATGTTTTTCCTATAGAATTTACACTACAAGATTTTCGATAGGATTAATTCCTATATATGGGATATGTTCCTATGAATCAAACAACTTATGTAGAATTTTTTCCGTAGGATCCAAATCCTACACAATTTCTATGCAAATCCTATGAATCAAGTGGGCCCTTAGTGAGGAAATCTGGCTTATTGACCCAAACATCATTGAAAAGTAAAGATAGGAATGCATTTTTACAAAATAAAATGCAGGTCATAAATCCGTGTTTTGACACTGGTAGGTAAAGTGAAATGTACATGGTTTCCATCTACTGCAATCTAAATATCTCTTGGGGGTGTTTTATCTTTCATGGTTTGAGACAAACAAAAATTCTTCTTCTCATGTGATGCATCGTTATCTTAGATAAAATTTTAAAGACTATGAAGTCCCAAAAAATAAAATTGGAGCAGAATAAATTCAAATCATTAACTAAACTGAGCACCGCCGCCGCATCCAAGTGAACCTCTGATAGAAGATGTAAAACTAGCTGACCAACAATTGTGGCATGCAACTCCTCGCCTCATCTAAATGGGTGGTATCAGACTTGCTCAAGATTTTTGGAGTAACTTTTGAACTATCAAACTTCATATGTCCTAAAAAAATTAGTCGACACAACAATTTGCTTTTCATTAGGAAATACTCCCTCCGTTCTGATTTAGTCTACATTCTAGAAAAAATGAGACAAACTAGTATTGCATTTATTAGTACTACTTAGATATGTGAACAACCAATCCAAGCTACATTGAAAACAACAACAACCAATAAAGAGAGCAAAATCACTTCGTTTTCAGTGTTGTTGTTGACTAAAAGCTAGAATGTAGAGTATTTCAGAACAAATTTTGAGGCTAGAATGTAGACTATTTCAGAGCGGAGGGAGTATTTACTATCACCTAGGGGATCGGGCGTTCCCATTTTCCACCTTGTTTACCATTGACACGCGTTACTTGCGTGGAAAGAAAAAAGAGCCCACCAGCCTTGTAGGCCATGCCGTGTTCCCCACCATGCAAATGTTACCGTCTTTGATCGTCTTCCACCTCCTCTCTTCCTCATCCACGTTTTCCACCGTCGCATCGTTCTAGGAAGCCACCATCGCATCCCCTAGAACTTGGCGAATCTGCCACACTCCACCATGATTTCTCCGCGGCGCTCTACCATGATGCCCCCATCGTGCGTCGTGCCCTAGCAGCCTCTGCCGTTGCGCCGCAGTAGGACCACGGCACGCCCCTGGATCCCGACGTAGCACCGTGGAGAGAGACGCTGCCGGCCCCGTGGAGAGCACTCCAGATGGAGCAGGCATGGGGCTCCGCTGGTCGCATTCTTGGTGCTCCCAGGGGAGGTCGTCGGTGTTCTCTGGGTCTAGTACAGTCGTCCTCCACCGCGCGTCAAGCTCATGGTCCTCCACAACCTTGTCATCAGTCATTGGTGGGCAAATGTGCTGTCAAGCTGGTGCTACAAGGCTTTTTGTTGTCGCTGATGCTGCAAACAATTTTTATGCTACCAACCCTCGCCAGTGGTGCTACAAA
The DNA here is from genome assembly GCF_022539505.1 of Lolium rigidum. Lineage (NCBI taxonomy): Eukaryota > Viridiplantae > Streptophyta > Magnoliopsida > Poales > Poaceae > Lolium > Lolium rigidum. Next base: position 290,877,057 of record NC_061510.1, read on the forward strand.
GGGCAGTCGGCACTACTACAAGGTCCCGTCACTGGACATTTGGTGGTTAATTTTTTTCCTCCAAGCGTTCTATGTTTTCGCACCACGCGGTTTGTGAATTTGTATCATAGTAATCAAGTTTTTGCTACAACCGTTCTTGAATTTGGATGATATGAATTTTTTGCTTTAATCGTTCTACTGTTTTGCTACAATAACATATATTTTTTACTTTAGTCGTTTTGTGGTTTTGCTAGAATGGTGCAAAATTATTGCCATGATATCTTCGATGAGCATCTCCAGTGAAGTCGGTTTGGTTACAGTAGCAAAAAATTCTATGGCGATGTTTTTTACGAGGTCCACACTAACATATCGTTTATCAAAAAAGCTAAAATAAAGCTAGGGGATCATCATCCCAAGTACATGAACTTAAAGCCTGAATTTTTTTTAACTAGTTCTTTGCGCTACCAAATTTTCCTCCCGTGGACAGTACTCATACGACACTTTTGAAAAACCCAATGCAAGAATATTGCAATGGAAGAAGATCGCAGCTGCAACATTTTCTAAGAACCCTCCATTTTTCATCGTCTTCACCAGTGTTTTGTTATCCAACTGAACGATACAACTATTGGATCCCATCTGTTGAGCCAACCAAAGACACTCCCGAAAAGCATAAGCTTTAGTTATCTCGAATAGTATAGTCTTCAGAAGTCATATGCTCACATCATCAACAATAAAATGCAGATCCTTGTTTTGGGCATCAATAAAGTTACCTAGACAGTCTCTGGTGATAGAACCAACACTGCTCCGGCCCTCGTCATCACTACATGTGGCATCTACATTGATTTTCACCTTCCCCTCAGGTGGCCAAGTCCACTTCTCTTCTCTTCCCTGAATGGGACTTTTTCTAGCTCTCTAGTAATTTGTAGCCAAGGCTCCAATAGACAAAGTTGCTCCCTCCGGTGTTTGGATGTCTTCGCCATGGACCAGCCCGCGACGTCCGCACCAAATGAACCACGATCTTGTCAGAACTATCTCCGGCAATCCAACTCCACCAAGTTGATCCCAATGTCCCTTAGAGCAAATAATCCTTGCCCCGTCCAAACTAGTGGCTTCAAAAATCATTGATTGCACTCCCAGCTTTTCCAAATCATCTTGGCCCTTGGACAGGTGGAAAGAGTATGCATAACATCTTCATATTCCATACTGAAAACATGACACACCCAAACATGGCATAAAACCATGGAAATCTTTCCATCCAAAGATTTTGATTTTTGCAGGTATATTCAATTTCTATAGCTTTTTTTCCATACAAGGCTGATCTGGGTATTTCTACCCCTAGAGCTCTTCTCTCTCTTCGGGCAAATCTATATTGAAATATGCTGATTTTACTCATTATTTGCGAAAGGCCATGCAATAAAATCTTCCATACCTTCAAGATAAATTGGTATCTCTATTATTCTATTCATATCAACATCTTAAAAGAGTGATCGAAGTAATTCTCTTCATTCCAAGTTGCAGTCCGAGGTCAATGAGCTCTAGAACTTTGCTCAGGACAATTTTACCCTGAGGTGTTGCCATCATGGGTGTAGGAATCCTGGGGATCAACGCTTCTTCCCATATGCCAACTTGTGTCTCATCACCAATCCGCCATATACAACCTCTCTTCAGGGTTTCTAGAACTGCAATTACACTCTGCCACGTGAAGGAACTACCAGGCTTCAATTTTTCGTTAAGTAAATTGCCACCAAGTTAGTACTTTTCTCCGAGCACTCTTGCACATATAGAATTTGGTTTCTCCAATAATCCCCAACATTATTTTGTTAGTATTGGATGGAGGAAATGTTAACATGAAAGATTAGATCTGAAGAGAGAAAAAGGGGCCCTATGCTCTTATAGAAAAAGCGTAGTATCTAGGTCCCATGCAAGCGGTCGCCAGTTTCTTATCGATTCACTCCCACACCGGGAGCGTAACCGGTAACATAAAACAATACATAGTAAAAAATTAAAAAGTAGAAACAAAATAAATAGCAGCACCCCACAACAGAGGACAGATGGCACAAAACTACCAAATAAACAAACGCAAAAATAGCCGATCTCCATTACCAAAACACTACCAGGGTCACTAATAATGTCCACATGTGGATAAAAATAAAAGCTAGTGAATGAAATGGGCTAGGCCTCAGCAACGATAAATAGGAATCGCCCAAATCCGTTTTCCTGTTTTCTATCCGGTTTTTTGGTTTATTTTCCGGCTGTCATGGTTTTCTCCTAGTTTTTTTTGTTTCAGAAACTGCTTTGCATTTGAAAAATATCCACATTTACAAAATACTCAATTTCTAAAAAATGTTTAGATTTGAAAATTGTTGAAATTCGAAAATTGTTTAGATTTGAAAAATTCCAAACTTCAAAAAAGTTTAGATTTCAAATTTTGTTGAAATTCGTAAATTTTTCAAAATATATAGACCCAAATTTTTACTGAAATTCGTAAAATGTTCAGACTTTGAAATGAGGAATTTCAAAATTTCTTGAAATTTGAAAGCTATTCAAAATATTCAGATTCAAAAATTTGTTGAAAATAAAAAAACGCTCAGATTAAAAAGTTGGTCATTAAAAAAATAGATGTAAAACTTCTGAAATTTGAAATTGTTTGAAATGTTTAGAGTCAAAAAAAATAGGAAGAAAAAACGAAATAAGAGAAAAGTTGTTGGGCCTGCATAACACCCCCCACCAGGGGTATTCGGCATGTGGTAACAGCCAACCAGGTTGCCATTCATGACCTCCGCTTCGCCTAAGCCAAGAATGTCCGATGATAAATTGCAGGTTCAAGTCTGGCCCAACCTGCGAGCTAGAAAAAGGTCTAAGCCCAACTCAAATAGAAGAAAGAAAAGAGCCTCCCAAATATCATGGCTAAATATAAAGTCCAACCAACCTAACCTGCCATGTAAGATACAATGAGGCCCAAGCCAAGACCATTGGGAATCCCTAGTAGGACGGGGGCATGATTATTGGGTCAGGATGCCCATTGCCTGTCCTACACGGAGTGGTGGCTCATGGAGGCAGGGGAGCTCCTATACATGACACCCATATATGACACCTTCTATGAGTTTACTATGTTGTTTCGTTGTTTCTTATCGTTTTTTTTCAAAATATGAATATATTTAAAATTAAACATATTTCAAAATTTAAGCTTTTTTAGAATCTCAACTTTTACAAATCTAAACTTTTCTAAAATTTTGAACAGTTTCAAGATTGAACATTTTCCAAACCTAGTTTTTTAAAATTGTACTAGTACTTTTTTTTACAATGTGAACATTTTCAAGAAAAATAGATATTTTGTAATCTGAATTTTTTCGAATATGAACACTTTTAAAATTAGAATTTTACTGAAATTTTTGAAAATCCAAACAGAAAAAACTGAAAAAGAAAGTAAAGTAGAAAACCACAAAAACTGACTTAAAACAAAGAAAAACGCAAGTAAATGGGAGTTTTCGTGAAGATAGGGAACCGAAATGGTAGCCGAACCGAGCTAACCTTGCTGATGAGAACCAACCTGAGGTTGGGTGGCTAGGAGGGTGGTTGTACCCCCAGCCCACCAGAGTTCAAACCCCAGGTTTGACATCTGTGTGTCTCATAACGGTGGAATATTCATTCAGTCGGAGGCGAGGCGCCTGTGGTGACTTCGTCAATTTCAAGATCAAATCCGCCAGCTCAGTCTTCCGGATGTGCTCATAGGGCTAGGGTGTGCGTGTGTGAGTTCATATGGGTGAGTGTATGCGCGTGTATGTGGGCGTCTATACGTTTGTACTGTGTTTCTCAAAAAAAAAAAGAGCTAACCTTGCTGATGTAGACAGGACCACAGATTAGCCCAATTAAAAAATAATAATCAAAAATTAAGGAGGTTTGTCTTACACCACCCCAGGATGCCACCGCTCCACCGGTCTTGCAGGTACACGCGCTACTGCATTCTTCAGGTTCAGCCACTTCTCTACCCCTGCCAGTCTTGCGTGCCAGAGACATATATTGGATTCTCTATGTTCTTCGACTCCCTTGGATCGTCCCTAGCTTGCCACACATATATATCATTATGGAAGACCATGAAAGCTGATCTGCATCACTTTTCCCAAGCCAGCCAAGCACCCAACCTATCAATTTCACATGAGACGTTTGCTGTTTTGGTGATTCAGCAAACTTGGTACCCGTCAGATCATGTAGGGCATTCCATGCTACGGCTGAATTTATTTTTTTGAACAGGAAGGGTCCCGAAGGACCTAGGGCTTCATTACTTGAGCGGTGGAGTTACATTCTACAGATAAGGCCAGAAGGAAATAGAAAATTACAAGCCAGCCCTTACAAATTGCATTGAGGACCTCCAGATAAAAATGAAAAAAGCGATCAGGTCCAGCTCCATCTTCACCGCAACGAAGCTCGCCGGAGTCAACCTCTGCGCCGCCGGGGACGACACCACTTGGGGTGCATAAGTGGGAGCCAACTCCAACGAGCCTATAGATCCTCCGAGTTGGCAAGAACGGAGGTAGTTGTTTCCCTGAGGACGGCTTGAGGCCGTCACACGAGGGTGGAGGGGCCGCCTTTCGGCCATGAGATACGGTGACAGTGGCGCCATGGAGATCCTCCAGAAGATCTGCGGGCGGCCAAGATTTGTCGCCGCCACGCAAAGATGGAGGGGCTGCCTTTCAGCCATGGGGTACGGCGACAGTAGCGCCGTGGAGATCCTCCGAGAAGAAGCCACCGAGCTTCGCTGCTGCAGATACGGCGACCATCTGGAGACAGCAAGCAGCACCTTCTCCCTCTCGTCACCGCGACGAGGAAGAAGAAAGAGCCTGCCGCTGCACCTCTGGCCACCAGATCCACCAAGAACGGGCTTATTTATGGAGATCTTCGCCTCCCTCCACCACCACATCTCCGGCTCCGACCACCGAAGCTCGACGAGGCAGAAAAGGGGAGCAAGGCAGTGCTAGATCTGGCCGATGAGATCTGCCACTTCCCTCCCGGCATGAGCGCCATACGCCATAGAGGACCAAAGACTAAACCTAAAACTACACCTAGCTACTCCGGCGCCATCTCCCCTCCAACTCCGGCCGGCCGGCGGAGAGGAGAAGGGAGAGGCCCGGTGAGAGAGAAGCGGGGTTCAGATACTGTAGAGAGAGAAGAGCGAGGTGGGGGGAAATGAGCGAACTATGCTACGGCTGAATGAAGGCATGACAAAAAACAGTGTAGCCAAGCTCTCCTCCCCGTCGTACATCAGACAGACCACGCTGTTTTTTTTTTTGAGGGGACCACGCTGTCTTTTATCTTCCTATGTTTGATCTCATTCCTAACCGTCAGGCCATTTTCGATCACTCTCCACATGTGCACCTTCACCTTATATGGTACTTGGGTATCTCAAAGAGCCAACCAGTTTTTATGATCATCACAGTTTCTCGAGGATTCAGCAACACCTGCAGCCATCCTTTTCCGCTGAATAGCAAGATGATAGGCTTACTTTACTGAGAAAAGACCATTCTTTGTAAAGTTCCAAGCTAGATAATCGACTGTCGTTCCCTTGGCCAGATGCCATGGCTGATATATTTTGTCCCAACCTCCTCCGTTAGGGTATACAAATTCTGAGATTCTCTCCGGGCGTTTCTCCTGCTACGCCCCGGTGGGCATTGTGCACCTGTTCTCAGGATCCACTTATCATCAGCAAACAGAGCCTTATTAAAGGACTCAAAATCTCTAAAGCCGAGGTTGCCCTCTTCTTTTCTTCTACACATCCGATCCCAGCTAACTGAGAATTGACCTTTGTCGAAAAAAAATTGAGAATTGATGGAGCTGAGCTTCTTACAGAGCATTTTTGGAAATTTGAAACAACTCATGTTGCACGCTGGCACAGCCTGCAAGACAAATTTTATTAGCACACCTTTACCAACCTTCAATAGCCCTAGCCTTTGTAGCCTTGTACCTTTCCCCATGATCCCTCCCTAGTGTGTTTAAAAGACCCCTCCTTCAATTTATTAACAACCATGGGCAGTTCCACGTACTTTTCAGAGAGAGAGAGAGAGAGAGTCGGATGCAATTTTAACAATAGTCTTCAAGCCCTCTTTCACCCCAGACGGGCAGCCTGGGCCGAATTTTTTGAAGACTTTGATAAGTTAACCCTTTATCCAGAACTAATTTCATAGTCATAATTAACGTTTGCATACTTTCGTCAGTAGAATCAAGGAAAACCACAATAGCTGACAGTGAACTTGGCTGTACTAATTCTGTTCTATTGTGTAATTTATCTTGTAGGTACTCTCGCTGTATGTTACTGGATCACTTGACAATGTCATATCATCTGAACATCGACGCGAGATACGCCGGTACATTTACAACCATCAGGCAAGGATATTCTAAGATATAACTTAAGTTTTTCTCAAGTGAATTAACCCCGTGATTTCATTTCGTCTAACATAACAATATACGCAGAATGTGGATGGTGGTTGGGGATTGCATGTTTTGGGTCAAAGCACCATGTTTGTAACATGCTTAAACTATACAGCCTTACGACTTCTTGGAGAGAAGCTAGGCGGTGATGATGATGTGTTGAACAAAGGGCGTGCTTGGATTTTATCTCATGGAAGTGCAACTGCAGTACCACAGTGGGGAAAGATATTTCTCTCGGTCAGAGAACATGTCCAAAAAAAACATTATTTAGCATGCATTAGTTATTCCTAAGTGGAATATTGACTAAACTAACTGACCTATTCTTGTCTGCAATCACAGATAATTGGTGCTTACCATTGGTCAGGGAACAATCCAATTAATCCTGAATTGTGGTTAGTTCCACACTTTCTTCCAATTCATCCAGGTACTTGTTTTTTAAATTGACGCACAAGGTCTACAGCTTCTTATTTTGTAGGTGATTCTTTTAATTAGAAAAATGAACGTGCAATCACGTATGCATTTTTATTAGCATTCAGTATAATTATTATTTGCATAACATTTCTTTCTTAGTTCCAGACTGTGTCACTCGGTCAAAAAGTATTTCGATTACAATACTGGCAATTTATTGGAAATAAAAATATCTAATAGAACAAGATATATTGGAACAGCCTTGTGTGCTTACACTCGATTATTTAGAGAGAAAAAATCATTACCTTAAACAACTACTCCCTCCATTTCACAATACTAGTGCTGTTTTAGATATTGGCATGGTCTAAAAGAACATCTTTAGGAAAGTATATCATGAAAGCCAAATTCATTACAATTAATGAGATTAGTTATCTCTTCTTAGTAAAAAAATAATTAGTCAAGTATTAAAATCCGAATTACAAAAAGTTGGCATTCTATGCGACTATGCAAGTTAATAACCACAAAATAAGGATAGTGGAAGAAGTGAAACAGCAACAGTTAGGTCACTCTCTTAAATTCAATGATTTGAAGAAAAAAAGTCACCATCCTAAAAAATTACTCGCTCCTTTAAAAATAGAGATGTTCGATATTGGCAAGGTCTAATAACATCTTCAGAAAAAATACACTATAGTGAGATTGTTTATATCTGAATCAAAAATAATAACGCAGATATTAAAAATCAAAGTTACAATGCTCGACATTCTACGCGGAAAATGAAGAATAAGAGCTACATATAGTTCCAACTATTTTTTCTTGAAATCTGCTCATGAAACCCTTCAGTGAGATCAGTCAACGGAGTTGTCCTAGATAATTAATCTTTGTTATACGGAGTATATAATTTCGTATTACATAAGCTTTGTTCTCCATAGGACGATTTTGGTGCTTTGGCCGATTGGTGTATATGTCAATGGCATATCTCTATGGAAAGAAATTTGTTGGGCCCATCACTCCAACTATATTGGCATTACGAGAGGAGCTCTATAACATGCCATACGAGAATATTGACTGGGAGAAGGCGCGTGATTCTTGTGCCAAGGTATTTTACTATCTTACATTCAATACCTCTGTTAATTCAGTATATTGGTATCTGACCTGTATCCAAAAGGTTCATGTTTTATACGACTAACTGGATAAGGAGAATAAAAATATCAATTCTTTAGGACAAACATGAGATATTGCGCGAATCCTAAGAAAAAGTAAAAGTGACCCTTCTTTAAGCAAGTCCGGCAGAAACATATTTGACTATGTTTGTGCTACAAATTTTGCACGAGAACAAGCCAAGTGTCCTACAAACATGATTGTTTAGAGGATTCGTGGAGTAGTGATGATATAATTTTGTTAGTGCACTTCAAAATATCTTGACCATTCCGCATTAGGAAAAGATTATATCTTACCACAAAGGGGGGAAATATTTTGCAGAAACTTCCTCTCCCTAATATGCTGCTAAAAATTAAATAGGTAGATTTCTGAAGTTCATCCACTTCTGTTTTTTTTTTACAGGAAGACCTTCGTTATCCTCGCTCGCGGTTGCTAGATGGTGTGTTTTTTTTCCTTAACAAGTTTGTGGAGCCAATACTGAATAGCTGGCCGGCAAACAAACTAAGAGAAAGATCTTTGACTAAACTTATGGAACATATCCACTATAATGATGAAACAACTGAATATATTGCCATCTGTCCTGTTGACAAGGTAAATGTGTAAATTGCACTTATGTTTTCCCAACAAGGAAACAACCTAAATTGTTTCGAACTTTTTTGACATACTTTCGGTTGCTAGGCACTGAATATGATTTGCTGCTGGGTAGAAAATCCAAATTCAGATGCATTGAAGCGACATCTTCCAAGGGTATATGATTACTTATGGATTGCAGAAGATGGTATGACGGCTAAGGTACTGATTACCATGTGTATGTGAATTGCTGGGCGCTGATGTGGATTATACTTGTTTAGGGGAACAGTAATGAGCTCCTATTATACATATAATAGATGAGATAACATAATACAGGTGTGTAGTAAAAAAACTAAAATACAAGGAAAAAAATATGATAGAGATAAGTTATGCAAGTTGGACTCTTTCCGGAAACTAATCGAGGGGCACAAAGGCTCGTACGTTTTTTTTTTTTGAGGCAAATCAGTGGGTTTTCCCACTGTGTATATTTATAAAATTTTCAAAAGTTATATGTACAAAAAGAGAAGCATATTGCTAGAGATAAGCAATAGCTGGCTAACTAGCAGGCTCTAAGCCCAAAGGAAGAAGAAAAAAAAGAACAAACTTATCTGGGATTATTGAAATCTCTCAACCCAAGACTTGAGGCCAACATAAGACTTTCTAGGAGTCTTATGTAGAAGTAGCAAGACTTCATCCTTAAACTTTCTTCGACATCTGTATAGACTTGGTAGAATACTTTTGAAGCTGAAGTCATTTCGAGTAGTCCAGATGGCCCAAGTTATCAACATAATCAGCTCCATAAAAAATGAGACATTGAGGGAAAGCTTCAACCTTGCAATAAAGCTTTGAATATCTATCTGCTGGGGAAGAGTCCAATCTGGACAGAGGTATCGCCAACACATCTGGGCAAATGGGCATTGGAAGAACAGGTGATTCCTTGCTTTGAATATCTGTCTGCTGGCTAACTAACACATCTGATCAAAGGCTCGTACGTTTTGAATGAACTCTTTTTCCAGACCTCCAATTCTGAAAGGGCTCATCCTTTTTCATCAAAGTTTGCTTCGAGTAACTTGAACAAAAATCATGTAGATGTTCCTTTAGGACTTAAGAAATCGCTTTTCTTCTTGCATGGATCCAATGCCTCCAAATATAAGTATTCCAAGGAATGTATAGATGGAGCATGTCCTCATGACCCTTAGACCTCTAGTATTCATGTGGCCACCCAATTGAATCCATAAAAAGATCTTTTGCACCATCATATTCTGTTGGACAAGACCCACTGGTAGATGTACCAGAGAATGGCATATGATCACGACCCAGGAGTACCAAGGTCATGATTATAAGCCAAAACCAATCCGCTATGCAATTCCTAGGAGTGTAGGAAGTCCTCAGAAGAGAAGGGAAGGTGAAAAACATGAGGTACGTCATCTAAATCAAACAAGTTAAAGTGAAGTATGCTCCTTCCAACAAGAGGGGCAAGTATGTTTTCCATCCTTGCAAAATAACAGTTGAGAATTGTCTACCTAGACAAGAGAACCAGGGCAACTATCACCCCAAGAATAACGATCTTGTAGTGTCTAGTATCTTTGTGTGGTAACCATGTGATAACATGAACTACTAGCTAAATCTCGACATGTAAGGTGTTCTCAGGAGTGAGAAAAAATAAAAACACAACTTATGCTATTAAAATATTACTTCTAATTAATTCTCCCACACAAAAAAGATTACTTCTAATTAACACATCATCAGTAGTCTACTAGAGGAGGCATGCGAGACATAACCGCTTGGAATAAGTGGAATCATTGAAAGATAGGGCTAGATGGCATTGCTAAAATTAGTTAATGTACATACTATATGAACAAATTATCTAGTGAAAAAGCGCCTAGTACACATATTGTGGGGAGTATATGTCCAAGCGCCTACGTCTCACAGTAGAAGGGCCTTAACCTTTGTCTGGGACTAGCATTCGCAACGCCGTGCCATCTACCAGCATCTGTGTAACCCCATGCTATAGCAAGTTTGGTGCCGTCCGACTTATGTTGCCTCCATCGAACCCTGTCCTCATTGGTTCCCTCACGTTCGAGCCACATGCTTGTGTTAAGACGACCGACAATGTTTCTTGATCGCTTGCACTTGGTTGTACACATATGATGTAGTGTACTCTTGATGTTAATTCGATCGCACTTTGTGCATAACTCATGACAGACAAATGTTGTACTAGCATGTACTCCTGGTAATGGTAACATATGATCAATAGGGTGCCTGGTCAACATGATTTGAATTATAAAAAAAATGAGAGTGGATTTGGTGATCAGGGGGATACGTGAGCATCCGGTTATCACCGTTGGATTTGGTCCACCACCGTTGGATTCTGCTAGACTGCTACTCACTAACGGCCACTAACGGCCACTCACTAACGGCCAATACCTCGTCGTCCTCCACCTCCACCTCGCCGGCCTCCACCTCGCACATCCGCTCCCCGGCCAAGCGCGTCACCGTGCACCTTCCCCGCGTCTCACCATCCTTCCACTCGACGCGCTGGACCGTGTCGATGCGTGTACAGTGCTAACGTCGTTAGACACGTGTCGAGCAGAGAAGGGGTGCTCACGTATCCCCCTGATCACTAGACTTCATCCGTAAAAATAATTGGTACATTTATTGACCTTTTAGTTTAGGATAAATAAATGGATCTGATTATTGGGTATGTACCCAAAATATTGAAGTTTCCAGTCACATTCAAATGTTTTGTAAGATTTATATTAATCTACACATACAATTTTGTTCTTCTAGAAAATACTAAACTGTATCTAATGACAGAAATAGTTTAAGAACAGCCCTTAATTGAGATGGATGGCGCACAAACACGGTAAGCACTCATCCACATACATATTAGGTTATATGTACCCGAAAATAGATAAAAAAACCAAAAATAATGATAAATTTGGAGTTTTGTTCAATTTATTGTAGTGGTTTGCAAAATTATGTTTACTTTTTTTTAGGAAACACTGATGTCTCTACTACAGTCCATTTTTCCAATTGTTCCATGTCGATACTTTCGTGTCATTAATTGGACCGTCTTTTTGCGGACGTAGTGTTTTTCTAAAATACCAATGTATTCAGAGACAAAATTGAGTAAAAGTTAGTTCAACTCTGTTGAAAACAGTTAATGGATGGCTGCCAAAGCTGGGAGACAGCATTCATAATTCAAGCATTTCTTTCAACTGATCTAATTGATGAGTTCAGCCCAACAATTGCAAAGGCTCACGAGTTTATGAAAAAATCACAGGTATGTTGTGCTCTGTATTTATTATGATAATATTTTTTAGTAAAACTAACATGCTCTTTTATTTAACTTTGAAGATCCTTGAAAACCATCCAAATTATGAAAGCTTTTATCGCCATAGATCAAAAGGTTCGTGGACTCTTTCAACCGTAGATGCCGGTTGGTCCGTGTCTGATTGTACTGCAGAAGCTCTTAAGGTTAATTTATGACCTTTGATACAGTAATGTTGCATAAAGTGCAACATAAGCTAACCATAATTTTTCTGGATTACTAAACTCTAAATTACATGATGTTATTTCTTTTAGGCATTGTTGTTGTTGTCAAAGATGTCCCCTGACCTTGTTGGCCACCCAATAGAAGAAGAAAGGTTGTATGATGGCATTGATTGCCTACTTTCTTTCATGGTATGATCCTTTGAACTAAGTAAACTAACATTAGCTTATGTTTCCTAAATTTTTTTGCAACCGTGTTCTATAATAATGAATGTCTGTTTATTAACCGATAATTTTGTACAGAAAACTACTACAGTAATTTCTTCTAGTCTTGTAGGTACATAGTCCTCATCTCCCCCTTCACTTACTACATAATCCAGCTACACTAACCCAGGCCTCTAGCTGCCAACTCTATCTTCCCCATGCACACCAGTGAGCTCTTCGCCTGCTGATACGCCCTTCCGGCAGTGGTGGTAACACACACTGACCCCCCCCCCCCAACCGCAACCGTAACACCAGTCCTATGAGTTCTATGATGGAACACACTAAAGCACCGTCACATCCCACCACCAGCCACAAGGCCCATGGTGGCTCTGCTGCCTCCCCACGAGACAGCTATCGATCACAAGAATCCCTCTAGTGACAAAGTTGGACGAAACCCCGAGCCTCAGTGAACTCACCACAACTACAGTTTCATGTAAAGTTGACAAACCGTAGCACAAACACGAAAAATCAAAACAGAGGGTCAGAAAGTGGATTAATATGGAAACTTCAGTTCACATATGTTTAGCAAATACGTAAAATACAGATAACTGTAACAATTAATAAATGTCAAACAAAGATTTTTTCGAGAAAATGCAAAAGAGCTTTTGTGTTTCATTTCATTGAATAGGTTGAAGGTTTGGCGTTACAAGCCTCCAAGGAGGAAAACAGAAAAGAAAAAAAAAACACATCCATCTATCAGTGGACTTTCCATGCCTGAGGCAGGGCTACTATGAGGCCGTGTGCGCCAGCTCTAGCACATAAGGTTGCTTCATCCTTAATTCTTGTGATGAGGTTTGCGACGGAGGGCTGGGAGCCATCAAACACTCACTTTTTGTGTTGCTTCCAAATCATCCAGGGAGTGAACTAACAAGGAATAAAGAAACTTTTAAATTTTCCTTATAATTGTAATTGAGTTTCTTAAAAAAATTGAATTCGCACCTTGCAATAAAAAGAAATTTTGATTTTTACCAAAACCATTGTTGTTTGATACCTCAAATCTTTGTCCAACGTCATGGTAAAAGAAGGAAAAAAAAACCATTGACTCCTTTACTATGGTGCAAAGGTCATCTTATTGATTGCAGCTTTTTCTTTCCATTTGTTTTTATGGTGGTGAAGAATAAAGATGGTTCCTTTTCTGCATATGAATGCCAAAGAACAAGCTCTTGGTTAGAGGTAAGCAACTATAAATTGTACTTTTATCAACTGAATAAAGATTGGTTACAGATGGTTGTATGTTTCGTCATATATTAGAGGAGAAATAAGGAACATTGCCACATTAAATAATTCTGGCGCAAAGGCCCATATCATAATATTATCAAACAAAATATGGCCATTTACTGCAAAAGAAATTTAAACTTTTGAAATAAGAAAAGAAAAGAGACATTTTTTTTTACCATTTTCCTTGATTACCTCTTACAATATCTTCAGAATGCACTCATAATTTTTCATGGTTATCGATTTTTACATTTTTCCTCCACATGCATGCACACCCTTCTGTGTTTTTCATTTTCCCAACAATATCCTAATAGTGTGGAAATTTTTCTGCCATCCCCTATCCATCGTACACACTATCACTACATATGCATCTAGACTAACTTTAATTTTTTATATCCTAGATTCTCAATCCATGCGAGATTTTTCACAATGTTTTCGTCGATCATCCGTAAGAAATCTAAATACCATCTTACTTTGAAAAGTACAATTACTTATATTTTCCTATTAACTTAAGAGAACTGACTCATGGAACAAAACCAATTGGTAGATCTGTTGAATGCACATCATCGGTGCTTGATTCTCTAGTATTGTTTAAAGGGCTTTATCCACGTTACCGCAGCCAAGAGATAGGACATTGTATAAGAAATGCTTCTATGTTTATTGAGAACAAACAACGGAAAGATGGTTCGTGGTAAGCAACATTAAGTCATCTACTGTATGAAAATTACTTCTAATTACTGACTTCAGAATTAAAATTTTCCATTATGTATCATTTATCTTGCAGGTATGGCACTTGGGGTATTTGTTTTACTTATGGAACCTTTTTTGCGATAAAAGGATTAGTTGCTGCTGGAAGAACTTTTGAAAATTGTTTATCCATCAGGAAAGCATGCAGGTTTCTATTGTCACACCAACAAAGTACCGGTGGATGGGGAGAAAGTCATCTTTCTGTTGAAAATGAGGTGATAAAAAAATTAGTTATTTTAATGTTAGTGACAAAATGTATTCCTTTCTTTTATAATTCCAATCTTGTTCTGCTTGCTTAGGTCTATGTCGCGTTCATCTTTTCTCTCGCCTTCTTGTTTCCACCTTGCTTCCTGGATCAGGAGAAGAGTGAGAAGTATATACATACCAACGCAAAAAAATGGAGTCATGTGTATCATATAATCCATGCGGCCCCACCCTACCCTAAACTGCCGATGTTGCCACTGCACATCCACCCCAGAGGCCCAGACCCTATGGTACGCCTTGTTAGACTGTAAAGGCTTCTTGCTAGGCCCAGGCTGGGTTGTCCAATTAAAAGTGCATGTAGGGCCTATAAACACGGAGGAGTGCCATCAAAACATATAAACGATCTAATGGTACCTATAAACATAATATAGAAAGTTCAGATGTTATAAACGATCAATTAAAAATGCTACGTTGATTAAGTTAACGATCAATTAAAAGTATATCTTGTGTTACGTTGGTTAAGTTAACGATTTAGAAGTACGTGTAGGACCTATAAACCGAGACGGAGGTAATATATGGATAGTAAGGCCAGAATAATGCTATTACGGCTCTGTGTTTATCTTCATCACATTAGGATGTTTTTGATGAACACAGAGGAGTGCTATCAGATATGGAATGTATCTTTGTAAAAAAAATGCTACTCAAAGCCTTCTATTAAGTACATGGCTTCAGTATGAGAACTTTATCTCATATTTAATACACTAAAGCCTTTTATTCAGCAGCGGAAAGATAAATCGCCATAGTAGCCCATCTTAGCCCCCAGGCAAGTCAACAGATTGTCCTCAAAGCCCTTCTTCTTAATCTTCTCCTATCTGAACCAATATCAAACAACATGTACCATGTGTACATTACATAATCAGCTGCCCGGCCCTCTATGAAGGCCTAACCAAACTAAATGGGAAGGCCACTAACTGACCGGCCAAGGGGTTTACTTTGTTGAAATGTACTATTTAAACCATCTTTGTAAAGACATGAGCAGTTTGGCTCAGAAGGGGTTATAGTACTAACATTTTTGAAGCATATAACGGGTATTTATTGTGATGATGCAAACTTGTGCCAATAAACAGACACTATTAACACAAATATGATGTTTGCCGTAGTTGCAATACATGGGAATCCTTGTAATGATTTTTGCATCTTCGAGAACCCTGAAGTGGAATCTCAGACCACAACAGCAATAAACATCATCCAAGGCAGCAATGAGATCCAGCGATGAAGCTACACAAAGAAATCTCCGGCCGATCTGAAAGTCTTTAACCAACTGAACCTTGAGACCCTTGTACTCATCCTCAATGAGTGCCTATTCTCGTTTCCATTCTTACTAGCATGCAACACCTACCCCAAAGGAAGATTACATAGTTGAGCTTGAACATGAAAAGTATCACGTTACTGCATGGCAATATGAAAACAATAATGAAGAAATGGATATGTTACATCGGTTGCAGAATAAAAGACAAATCGCGGTTTGGACGTTGGAACTTAGTCAGACATGAATGCCAATTAATAGCAACTTTAATCATTTGATATGCTACAGGAAAATTATTAGTATGGAGTAAATTGTGTATAGGATCATACTAGTATCATCCTAAAAGTTGAATGAATAGTCTTACTACGCAAGGATGCAAGAATTATTTTTTAAGAAATTACATCACGTTCCAAAAGCATATAGAGCTGAATAAGTACATCAATTCAGTTTTTTGGAATGTAGGATTCCCGATTTCATTTCATAAAAAAATTATGCATTGAGTCAGTTCGAGTCAGCATTCCAAAGCCCTCAAGTTTGTGTGGCGGTGTCCAGCGACGACCCGAGGTGCCATCTGGCGCTGTATTGAGGTGACTTATGTTGCGCCACCACACCTCCGTTGATGTTCTGCAAGTAGAAACCACTCTTACGGTGAATGCATGTCTTCAATGCCACACAGACAGTGTGCCTTGTGCGAAACTGGAATCAAAGGAAGCTGTGTTGAGCTGCGAAAGGGCAACTTCCCGATTTGGAAGAATGGGCCTTGGGGTAAGGGATCTTGCAAGAAGCAAAAGCACAAGAGCTGAGATGAATTATGAATAATTGGCCAGCTGGACCATTTTACAATCCCCGTCAAGATGTGTACAGAGCACTATTCCTTCCTAGTTCTACTTAAAAGTAGTAGTACCTAAATAAGATGAATGAAAAACAACCAATTATAGGATAACTTTAAGTGGAAATATCAAACTTCATTTTTAGGGCTTCAAATCTAGGATAGCTGTTTCTATTCCCTTTGTTTTATTCCAATCTACGAAATTGAAATATAATGTCGCAATAGTAGGCGTAGTGGGTGTGTTTGGGGAGTTTACTGGCTTGTTGTTCGCAGCAATGTTCGGTATCTTGTAAATCTGTTTCTCTTCTTCTATAAAGATCAGGTACGCTATTTTGGCGTACCCTCGAAAAGGAATTGAAATATAATGTATACTGACACTCACAATGCTGATACCTCATACATACAACTAGGAAGGAATTGTTGTAGCAACTGATGTAAGTTTAAGTTGACACCTTGGGTTTGTACGGGAATCTAAATTTATTATATCTTGTACTCAAAACTTTGACAGGGTTATATTGACAGCGGAACTGCTCATGCAGTCAACACTTCTTGGGCGATGTTAGCTTTAATGCATGCTGGACAGGTTTGTTTATTTTTCCTTTGAAATGCATTATTAAGGTGCTGCTTTTACGAAATACTTCCATACAGCATGTTATTATTTTTTACCAATTACACTATCTGATTGAGGAGTTCATTTAAATGGACATGCTCGCCAGTTTGAAATGGACCCAGTACCACTAGATCGTGCCGCAAAGCTACTGATCAACATGCAGCTAGACACCGGCGAGTTTCCCCAGCAGGTACATTGAGAATCTTGTTTACTCTTGTTTTAAAAAAACAATCTTGTTTACTGAAGGCATGCTCTCAATCTAGTTGAGATCCGTTACGAGATTGCAAAAGCATCTCACTACAGGAATGGAGCTATATGCCGAGGGCCGAGAACCCTCGGCGTAGGCTACGCTGAGGGCCACCCTCGGCATAGCTTCTCGGCGTTTAGCTCCCTCGGCAAAGCCACTATCGCCATCGGTGTAGCCCAGCCCTCGGCATATACTTAAAAAAATCGAAAAAAATATTCAAATTTCCTTTTTCCAAAAAAAATCAATTAAAGAAATCGAAAAAAAATATTCTATATGCCGACGGCAAAACCCTCGGCATAGACTTTTAAATTTTTTAAAATTTTAATTTCTTTTGTACAATCTTTTTTTTTCTTTTTTTTACTTGTTTATCTTTCACCCAGTACACTTTTAACTCTAACTACACTTAATCTTAAATCAATCATGGTTAAACTTCCCGATCGGCCACCCATCCTCACACTACTCCAGCCTAAGCACGCTTAACTCCTTGGTTCTATTCGGATGAGCTTCCATTATATAATTGACACCTCTTGCTGATAATAATAGCATATCAACCCTATTAACCTTGAACCGTGATGCACACCTCTTTATTTTTGAATCTCAAACAATTACTTAAGTAGACAACAATGAATATATAAGTAATAATAATATTGAATTCAAATAACAATAAAATGATTTTATTTTTTGGTCTTTTTTCTATTTAATATGGAATAATTAATATCTTTAAATCGGAAAATCAAAATTCCACAAATAATATGTCTAAATCGATCAGAAAAATGAGAGGAATCCAAATATAACATCCATATCATCATTTGAACCTAAAAATTAGAGGAATCCAAATATAACGCCTAATTTGCCATTTGGGCAAAACGCCCCCCTCGGGAGATGCGAATTGGTCGGGCTGGTGCACCGTTCGCCAACACGCTAAACGGAAAATTTTTATCACATAAAGTGATGTGTTGTAGACCTAACAGCATTTTTTGCGGGATTTATTGAGCGACGGAAAGTGTACCCCTAGTTCAAATCCGGTCAGTTTCCAGCGGATTCGGCGGGACACCGCAGGAAGTCGCAGGGATTCTCAGATAGCTAGCGCGTACATATGACATGTGATATATGGTGCGGAGGCGGTGTCCTACCACTACGCGGAGGTCTCGCACAATGCTAAAATGCGACCCATGTAGTTGCTTCACAAAAAAAACCCGTTTTGGCACCCCAAAAATGAAAAAACCATCGCCCATGGGTCGGATTGGAAATCCTCTCCCGGGGCCTTGCTTCCCATCATAGAGACCACACACGTGCCAAATATGGCCTCGTTCCGACAAACTATGCGGTGTCACGGGCCGTTTCCTACTCATTTGCCCTAAAAGCCATAGAACTCCGGACGTGATAGCCCTGTTTGTGAAGGGTTTTCCAAAATAATTTCCGTATCCTAATTCCGACTTTTAGAGTGGTTACTAGGACACATAAAATGATGCCACGCGGCTCCACGGGATTTTCTGACTTTGTTTAAATTTCCATTTGGCCAAAACGGGCCCCCACGGAGATGCGGTATCACCGTACCGGGCGCGCTGGTGCACCCGTTTACCATCACGCTAAACGGAAAACAATTCGCATATACAGTTATATGTCATAGACCTAAAAACATTTTTCCCAGAATTTATTGAGCGACGAAAAGTGTAGCCCTAGTTCAACTCCGGTCACTTTCCAGTGGATTCGGCGAGACACCGCAGGAAGCCGCATGGATTCCCAGATAGCTAGCGCGCACATATGGCATGTGATATGTGGTGTGAAGGCGGTGTCCTACCACTACGCGGAGGTCTCGCACAATACTGAAATGCGCCCCATGTAGCTGCGTCACACAAAAAACCTGTTTTGGCACCCCGAAAATGAAAAAACCATCACCCATGGGTCGGATTGGAATTCCGCTCCCGAGACCTTGCTTCCCATCCCAGGGACCACGCACGTACCAAATATGGTCTCGTTCCGACAAACTATGCGGTGTCACGGGCCGTTTCCTACTCATTTGCCCTAAAAGCCATAGAACTCCGGACTTGATAGCCCTGTTCGTGAAGGGTTTTACAAAATAATTGCCGTATCCCAATTTCATCTTTTGGAGTGGTTACTAGTACACATAAAATGATGCCATGCGGCTCCGCGAGATTTTCTTACTTCGTTTAAATTGCCATCTAGCTAAAACGGGAACCTGAGGACATATAAGAAATTGATTGAATTGTTTCTATGTTAACATGGTACTTTACATGATTCAAATATGCATGATTTTAACATAAAGGGATAGAGGATGTTTTTCTGAAGATTTTGATACCTCATACGCATTTTTCTGACATCATATGAATTAGTTATGATTTTTACAAAATTAGACAAATTTGAAAAATTGCCTACGCCGATGGTGGCCGTCGGCGTAGCCCTGTCTACGCCTAGGGCCAAAGATATGCCGAGGGCTGCCCTCGGCGTAGACCTCGCTACGCCGACGGCCGCGCTACGCCGAACGTCGAAAGGGCAGACTGGTCTGGCCGGGCCATACGCCGACGGCCCCGACTTTTGGTCGTCAGCGTATAGTCTGGCCCTCGGCGTAGCCTCCCATTCCTATAGTGTCTATCTAAAGTTGAGCTATATACTAAAAATGGACTATAATGGTGAAAAGATAGTGTCGGAGGGTAATCTGGCCGCTCATCTTGGTGGGACCAAATTACATTTGTATTTATCAAAGAACTGAGCCATGAGACACCAAAATTAGATCAACCCAAGACACCGAACTCATTGCATGGAAAGTTTAATTGAAAAAACATAATGCATGCTACTGAGTGTGTTTCTTCCATGCCCTCTCTATTCTTCCGCGCAACATACATGCCTCATGTGCCTCCTCGTTTCTCTCATTTTCATGCATGCATACAAGTACAAAAGTATTTTTGGTATACATACTCTATTTTTTTTTTGTTTCTCTATGTATTTTTTTGTTGATATAGACAGTATACATTTATAAATGGATTGTGGCATGCACAAACAAATTTCATATTATTTATTTGTTATTTTAGATTTAGTTGTTAATAAATCAATAAAATAGACAAATTCACACAGCCTATATGCAAATCTAAAATGAAGAGAGAGAACTTTCAGAGCAGGTGCTTGGTGTGCACCCGCATCCAGGCCGTCTATACTGCATCAAGATTCGTGCTAGTTCTTTTTGTTCCACTCTCAAACAACTTCTCTTTTTTGTATCTACACATTTTTTGAACTCTAAAATTTGCAAATAACTTAAACATAATAATTAGAATGTGGAAAAAATATTTTGGATTGGTTATGTCATTATCTATATATATTTTTCAAGCATTTATTTTGAATTTAAAAAAAATATGAAAATTGAAATTGCGAAAAAATATCCAAACTATTTTCCCCCATTCTATTTGTTATTTTTAGTGACTTGCAAAAATATAAAATCAAAATATTATATAATTTGAGAGATATGAAAAACAAAAATCAGAAAAGGTGAATGTGCGCAGAGCACACGTGCTCTATTCAAGTTTTCCCTAAAATGAAACAATAAGTCCTATTCATTTTGAATGAATTCAGTCTGAACAGTTTTTTAACAGCAATATGAAGTAGGTCATTTGTTTGTAGAGGAATTTTTTATAAGATCCGTCCATTTTTTTTATGAACAGATTATATAGGTGGTAGATACATTGCTATTTTTGTTCCACAAAAATAATACCAAATCTATACAGTTCTTGAGAGCATGTTGAAGACGATATTTAGATGCTTCACGAACCAATGCAATGTGTAATATCTATTTTCTACCACCAAAGGATTAATTCCTCAAAGGATCCAAACTTGTAATATCACTGCGCTTTTGGAGCAATGGCCCTATGTTGTTGTCTAAATTGAAAAGGCTCTGATGTTTTAACAAATTAATCATCCATGCTTATGTTTTCCTTTTGATGATAGGAACATATCGGAAGTGCCAGCACCGATCACGTTTTTAACTATGCCAACTATCGCAACTTGTTCCCTGTTTTGGCTCTTGGAGAGTTACGTCGCCGAATGAATGCATATAGAAGTTGATGGGTGCGTAGGGTTACGCGTGATTACTGTACTTCAACAATGCAGATGCCTACGATAATCCTGTAAAATAAAAACCTTTGCTTATGGGAGGGATTTGTTTCTAATAATGCAGTTATTGTTTAAGAGTTTGTTATTATGTCATTATGTGGCATGAAAGAATTGAATATCGTTGATATTGGTTGTATGTGTGTACTCCCTTGGTTAATAATAATAATGTACGATGTTCCATGTTTATAGAAAAATTTGTTTAACGTCTACGGTCTACCACATCAATAACTATGGGATGGAACTATGGTGCATCTAGTGAAGCAAGTTTGGTCTATAGATGTTGGCCATTTTTTCTACAAACTTGATCGAACTGACTCATGATAAAGCTAAAACATCTTACATTTTGAAATGGATGGATTGGCTACTCACTCATTCAGCAAGACTGGGTACACCCACCACCTCGTTAGCACACTACAACATGCATGAATAGGAGAAACGAAGACTAAATCTCTAGTCATGCATTTGATGTCATCTGCAAAGGAGCATGTTCTAGATAGATGTCTAGTAGGAGGATTCACCTTCAGAACAAGTGTCAGACAATCATGTTGCACAACCTTTTTCTCGTATCCCTCCTCTTGAGCCAAGGCTATCGCACATGAAGGGCAAGTGCTTCAGCCACCTCGACCTGGTGAAGTAATGGCAGGTAATGAACTAATGACTGACGACAAGCCAACAAACACTGGCCAACAGGTTGGTATTATTTTGGAAAAACACGCTCCTGCTCTAAACATGCTCCTGCGCCACCGCATGCCGACGGCGATTGCCACTACCACTGCACCCTATCCCTTCCGCGCCATTGATATCTTCCTCTCACCTATCGCCCCCGATGGAGGACCAGGATTTGGGGTTCTTAGTGCGGAGGCTACGGGCGGGAGGGGGGAGAGAGGTGCAGAGACGTGTCGAGGAGGAGATGGTGCAGAGACACATCAAGAAGGAGAGAACGAAGGGTTTATGGCAACAACAAAATCTACAACACAAGATCGTCATCCTACTGGCAAGGCTGGCATTTCCAGAGGAACTAGAGGCCATGTCGGAGCCATGGGGATGGCGCCCGGAGGTGACCGGGGAAACTCTATAGGAGGAAAATCCTTCCAGGCCATGAGTGTGGCATCCTCTTCACGAATCATGAGATGGCAAGTCACATTCGCTAGTACGGTGATGCGCAGAAACTACCATCAAAGATTTATCGATGGAATTTTGATTCCGAGGCATGATTTGAGGAAGGTTGTCGTGGTAGTGGAGACGAGATTTCTGTGGATGGGGAGGCAATTCAGATTGGGCGTTCCTTTGAGTTGTCCCATCATTCGGCGAGAATTCCGCCGACGCCAGGGCAGTGGGATCGTGCTCTGCTTCAAAGATCTGGTGAGAAGGGAATTCTTGGCATGTTTCAGGGGACTCGGGTCACTCAAGCCAACGGACCTAACAAAGGTATGTACCATGACACTGGTGCGCAGATGCAACTTGGCACTAGAACTCGCGACACTGAACTTCAGGTCCCGCTAAGATAAATATCTTGGGTCCACGACCAATACTCATCATTGAATCTCATTTTGTCACCAAATGATATATAGAGTATGATTTATTTGATTTATGCATTATGGTGGGAAGTTTAGCCCAACAATTAGGACCACACCCCCCCTATGTTCATGCGTACATCCCAAATGGATAACATTAAAGCAAAGGTGTAGGTGCATGATGCTCAAACCAAGTGCGCGGAATATATGGTATTGAATTCACTCCTTAACTCCCACAATATTGCTTCATCAAGAGGCTTTGGGAAAACGTCACCGAGTTGATCCTCAGTCCCAAAAAAAGATAGCTCAATATCTCCACGTGAAATGTGCCCTCGGATGAAATGGTTAAGGATCTCAATATTCTTCATCTTTGCATGTAGCACCGGGTTGTAGGCAATCTTGATGGCGCTCTCATTGTCAAACAAAAGAGGCACCTTGTCACACTCAGTTCCATAATCCCTCAAGGTTTGTCTCATCCACAATGAGCGCAAAAACTCGTCACGTCTACATATTCGGCTTCGGCTCAAGAAAGAGAGACGCAGTTTTGTTTCTTAGATGACCAACATACCAATGACCTAGGAAAAAAGTGGCACGCTCCAGATGTTGATTTCCAGTCCATTTTGTCTCCTGCCCAGTCGGAATCCGTGCATCCACAAAGTGTGAAATCCGATCCTTTAGGGTAGCAAAGCTCAAAATTTGGTATCAATCAAATATCAGAAGAATCTCTTGATAGCCACAAGGTGGCTCTCCTTCGGTTTGGCTTGGTATCGTGCACAAACAAAAACACTTAACATTATGTCTGGATAAGATGAGAAAAGGTAGAGCAATGAACCTATAATTGAGCGATATAGCTTTTGGTCCACCGGCTTTCCACTCGGGTCAGGATCAATATGGAAATTCTTGTCCATAGGAATTCTCGTACCATTTGCATCATTCAACTTGAAGTGCTTGATCATATCTTGAATGTAATTGGCTTTGTTGATGAAGGTTCCTTGTCAGAGTTTCTTGATCTCAAATCCGAGGAAGAACTTGATCTCCCCCATCATGGACATATATAAGGGTGCAGTGCCCCTGCGCGAGGTTTTGGTAACTAATAACAATTCCTATGGACTAATGTTTTCATTAAGTTCCATATGATGGAATATTCCATAGGTAATGCTTGTAATCCATGTGTTATTTAAAAGGATGTATGTCATGAAGATAAAGATATATACCTTGAGTATTTGCGTCAAGATCATCAATTTAAAGAGAATAATGTGAATGATCAAGAACAAGAAATGGATATGGAGTTCTTATGTGAAACTCAAATAAGCCATGCTCTAGTTCTGCTTGCAGGCTCTCAGCTGCTCTATTGATGCAGGCTTCTTGCACGTGGAACGAAAAAATTTCACGAACAAGTCCTCAAAAGTCTCCCAGTTGTCGATGTATCCTCCTAGTAACTTCTTCATCCAAGATCTTGCGGCTCCACTGAGGTGAACTTGGATACTTTGCATGGTTGTTGATCTAGTTCCGCACATCAGCTTCACTGTTTTTAGGTAGTCGACCAACCAGTCCTCTGAATCTTGCAGTCCATCGAACTTTTTATAATTATCAGGTAGCTTAAAGCCAGAGGGAACCCAAGTTTTGCGAACCCGTCTGGTAAAGCAAGGGAGTCCACACATGTCTTCTTTGCTAACTTCCGGTGAGTATCGACGCTCTCTTCTATTTTCACGGTCCCTCTCCTGTCGTGCTCTATCGACTCGTGCTTGTGTCACTGTATTTCTTGCGTCACCTTCTCGTGGAGGATCTCGCGTCGCCGTAGTGGGTCGAGGACTATTTTGTCTTGGAGCACTGGGTTGTGGTGTACTTGATCCTTGTATTGTTGTCCCCATGATTCCAACTCCTGCCATGGTCATGTTATACAATGCTTCCCTGGGATCTCCTGCGGGTGGATTGGATGCTAACATAAAAGCATGTGTAGCCAGATATCCTACATCCGACGCTTTTGGGATGATGTGCCCTCTCGTGTCTATATACATAAAGTACATGTTGAGATTTTGGATCAGGTTCTCTCTTTCATGCTTAGGCACGTTTGCCAGTCGAGATCTTCCTCTTGCACGGGCGTATCTGTGATTATCTCCCGATGTTCCTGATTGTCGACTTAGTTCGGCCCTGCGCGCACTTGACGCAGAAGTTGCGGCTTTCCTTGCTTGGAGTACTCTTATCTGTTTCTCTAACTCTCGTCCGACGCGAGCGAGTTTATATTGGTATGCTTGCAACTCTTCTGGTATGGCCGTGGTAGTCATCGGCTCTGTGCCATCCATAGCCCTCTGAGCTCTATCCCAAGCTTCTTGCAATAGTTGTACCTTGTCTCGCGGCATGGGTGACATAGGCATCCCCAATGGGCCTGTCGAAGAAGGTACCCGGGGTTTACTGAAGGCCCATGACTCGAAGAATATGAATCCCGGAAGCCCAATTAACTGTCTATATGGAAAGATAGAATTATATTAGGAATAAAGACTTGTAACCAATACGGGACGGACAAAAAGAGTCTCCCAGAATCTGTAACTTGTGTAATACAAAACCCTCGGCTCCGCCTCCTATATAAGGGGGAGTCGAGGGATGAGGAAAGGATCGATTTCATTGTCAACACAACCCTAGTTTTCTAGCAGTCGAGTACTTTTCCGGCTGAAACCCTCGAGATCTACTTTCCCTCTACTTCCACGAAAACCCTAGTCTACAATCCGTAGGCATTGACAAGTCGATACCTTGTCAATTGGCGTCGTATGTGGGAATTAGAGGCGACAAGGAGCTGATCTCGATGGCACGTTCAACATCGTCGACATCTTCGGTGGAAAGCAATGCGATGGACGGAGGGAAACAGATCAAAACTGGTCTCGTTGATTTTGTTCCTCACCCTCCCGCCCGTTTGGATGCAGATGCCTACTTGGAAGAGCCAATGGAGATGAAGTTCGGGAGCTTCTACTTTTGCGTCGGGAGAGAAGGTTCACATCGTTTAGCGGCACCGATCCGTTCGGGACCGTTAGTGGTTGTTCCTGATTTCTCGGGATCATCATCGTCAACCAAGTCAAGCGCCGGCGAAAATTCGTCGACAAGCAGCATCAAGCCCACCGCCGGTGGAGATCTCGCCAATCTGTTTGGCAGGATGTCTTTCGGGTCATTCACGGACTCCGATCTAGACAACGACTCAGAAAGCGTTGACAGCTTAAACTTTATCGATAAATCTACCCTTATTCGGGAGGTCTTCGCCGATCGTTACGATGGTGTCACCGACCCAGAAGATGATCACTCAAGGCCAACATACCATCAAGTCTACGTGATTGGCGAGTCAAGTCGTCCGGTGGATGAAACATCAGAGGCTTTCGATGATTTTGGAAATCCATACATCGATCCCGCTGATCTTACGCGAGGTTTAGGCACCAAGTATGTCGGGACTACACCACGCCAGAGGTTGCAACTTCCGCAAGTAGCTTGGGACAAAGCGACAACAACCTTAAATGGTACAGATCCGTTGACCACCGCCGCTACGGTGGAGGAGTTGCATGCATACCAATATAGGCTCGCACGTGCTGGTCGAGATTAGCGAAAACAAAGGGCGATACTTGAGCAGAGAAAAGCTGCAGCTTCCGCATCAAGTAGGCGAAGAGCCGAGCTGAGTCGACAATCAGGAACTTCGGGAGATAGTCACATGGCAGCTCGTAATAGAGGAAGATCTCGGCTGCACCACATACCTGAGGGCGAGAGGGAGCATCTGGCCGAAAACCTCGACATGTCTTTTATGTCGATAGACACAAGAGGAAACATTATTCCTAAAACACCGGAAGCTGGATACATGGCGACTCAGGCTTACATACTTGCATCCAGACCACCTCCCGCATCAAGTAGGCTATGGCAGGAGTTGGAGTCATGGGAACAGCGTTCGCAGGTACAAGTACCCCTCCCGAAGGTGCTGCAAGGAAAATAGTCCACGACCCGCTGTGGTGGTACAAGATCCTCCAAGATCAGGTGGTGCAAGATATGTGCGGGCTCCCTTGTTTCACTCGACGAGTCCGCAAAACTCGGGTTCCGTATGGGTTTAAATTACCTGACAACTACAAGAAGTTCGATGGTCTGCAAGATCCCGAGGACTGGCTAGTCGACTACATGGAGACAGTAAAATTGACGGGCGGAACCAAAGCAACCGCTATGCAGAGTGTTCAGGTACACCTAAGTGGAGCAGCGAGGTCATGGATAAATAAGTTACCACCTGGATCCATCGACAGCTAGGAAACTTTTGAGGACATGTTCGTGAAGAAATTCTTATCGACATGCAAAAAACCCGCGTCGATAGAGCAGCTGAGGGCCTGCAGACAGAAGTATGACGAGCCAATGAGGACGTACATCCAAAGGTGGAACATTATTAAAAATTCAGCAGAGAACATATCTGACGAAAGAGCAATAGATGTGTTTGTTGCTGGAATCCGAAGGAAGGACTTGGTCGAGGATCTGGGAAGGACCAATCCGAAAACAACAGCAGCGTTTATGGAAATAACGAATCGCTGGGCAGATGGAGAAGATGATGTTCATAACAAACGGCATAGGTCGTCCGAGGACGATCGCAACCGAAATAGTCAAAATAGACGACGCTTTTCTCGACAATTCTCAGATTATGATGCTCTTGGCCAAATATCGGCTGGCTTCCGGGTAACTGGTGGAGGTAATCTCTATTTTGATAGATCTCAACTTGAGGACATCCATACCGGGACAACATAGAAAACAGATGATGGACTCCTCTTTAATGCTTTAAGCATTCAACAACAGATAATATTCTCATAAGAGATTTGAGGATTAATGTCCAAGCTGAAACTTCCACCATGTAACATGGCTTTGGTTGGCAGCCCAATGTTCTTCTCTAACAATATGCATACTCAAGCCATTTAACTCATGGCAAATCTCCCTTACTTCAGACAAGACGAACATCCATAGCAACTCACATGATATTCAACAAAGGTGTAACAGGTTGATGGCGTCCCCAGAAACATGGTTACCGCTCAACAAGCAACTTATAAGAAATAAGATACATAAGCGACATATTCTTTACCACAACAGTTTTTTAGGCTACTTTACCATGAGCTATATATTGCAAAGACAAGGAATGACATTTTAAAGGTAGCACGCAAGCAATTTATTTTGGAATGGCAGAAAAATACCACATAGTAGGTAGTTATGGTGGACACAAATGGCATAAGTTTTGGATCAAGGTTTTGGATGCACGGGAGCATTCCCTCTCAGTACAAGGCTTTGGCTAGCAAGGTTGTTTGAAGCAAACACAAGTATGAACCGGTACAGCAAAACTTACATAAGAACATATTGCAAGCATTATAAGACTCTACACTGTCTTCCTTGTTGTTCAAACACTTTTACCAGAAAATATCTAGACTTTAGAGAGACCAATCATGCAAACCAAATTTCAACAAGCTCTATGGTAGTTCTTGATACGTCTCAAACGTATCTATAATTTCTTATGTTCCATGCTACTTTTATGATGATACTCACATGTTTTATACACATTATATGTCATTATTATGTATTTTCCGGCACTAACCTATTGACGAGATGCCGAAGAGCCAGTTGTTGTTTTCTGCTGTTTTTGGTTTCAGAAATCCTACAAAGGAAATATTCTCGGAATTGGACGAAATCAACGCCTAGGGTCTTATTTTTCCACGAAGCTTCCAGAAGACCGAGAGGATTACGAAGTGGGGCGACGAGGCGCCGCCACGCCAGGGCCGCGCGGCCAGGCTAGGGCCCGCGTCGCCCTAGTGTGTGGGCCCCTCGTCAGCCCTCCGACTCCGCCCTTCCGCCTACTTAAATCCTTCGTCGCGAAAACCCCAGTACCGAGAGCCACGATACGGAAAACCTTCCAGAGACGCCGCCACCGCCAATCCCATATCGGGGGATTCAGGAGATCGCCTCCAGCACCCTGCCGGAGAGGGGAATCATCTCCCGGAGGTCTCTTCATCACCATGATCGCCTCCGGATCGATGTGTGAGTAGTTCACCCCTGGACTATGGGTCCATAGCAGTAGCTAGATGGTTGTCTTCTCCTCATTGTGCTATCACGTTAGATCTTGTGAGCTGCCTATCATGATCAAGATCATCTATTTGTAATGCTACATGTTGTGTTTGTTGGGATCCGATGAATATTGAATACTATGTCAAGTTGATTATCGATCTATCATATATGTTGTTTATGTTCTTGCATGCTCTCCGTTGCTAGTAGAGGCTCGGCCAAGTTGATACTTGTGACTCCAAGAGGGAGTATTTATGCTCGATAGTGGGTTCATGCCTCCATTGAATGCGGGACGAGTGACGGAAAGTTCTAAGGTTGTGGATGTCTTGTTGCCACTAGGGATAAAACATTGATGCTTTGTCTAAGGATATTTGTGTGGATTACATTACGCACTATACTTAATGCAATTGTCCGTTGTTTGCAACTTAATACTGGAAGGGGTTCGGATGATAACCTCGAAGGTGGACTTTTTAGGCATAGATGCATGTCGGATAGCGGTCTATGTACTTTGTCGTAATGCCCTGATTAAATCTCATAGTACTCATCATGATATATGTATGTATATTGTTATGCCTTCTTTATTTGTCAATTGCCCAACTGTAATTAGTTCACCCAACATGCTATTTCTTATCGGAGAGACACCACTAGTGAACTGTGGATCCCAGTCCATTCTTTACATCTGAAATACAATCTACTGCAAACTCTGTTCTTTACTGTTCTTCGCAAACAAACATCATCATCCACACTATACATCTAATCCTTTGTTTAAAACAAGCCAGTGAGATTGACAACCTCACTGTTACGTTGGGGCAAAGTACTTTGATTGTGTTGTGCAGGTTCCATGTTGGCGCCGGAATCCCTGGTGTTGCGCCGCACTACACTCCGCCACCAACAACCTTCACGTGTTCCTTGACTCCTACTGGTTCGATAACCTTGGTTTCTTACTGAGGAAAACTTGTCGCTGTACACATCACACCTTCCTCTTGGGGTTCCCAACGGACGTGTGTCTTACACGCCATCAAGACAGTTTTCTGGCGCCGTTGCCGGGGAACGAAGAAAAGTTACACCACAAAGATTTCTACCTCCCACGTCAACTACACGCCAGCAACAGTTTTCTGGCGCCGTTGCCGGGGAGATCAAGACACGCTGCAAGGAGAGTCTCCCACATCCAATCTCTTTACTTTGTTTTGTCTTCCTTTACTTTACTTTATTTACTGCTTTGTTTGCTCTTATATCAAAAATACAAAAAAATTAGTTGCTAGTTTTACTTTATTTACTGTCTTGTTCTCCATATTAAAAACACAAAAAAATTAGTTACTTGCATTTACTTGATTTAGTTTGCTTTATTTACTACTACTAAAATGAATACTCCTGAGAATACCAAGTTGTGTGACTTCACTAGCACAAATAATAATGATTTCTTATGCACACCTATTGCTCCACCTGCTACTACAGCAGAATTTTTTGAAATTAAACCTGCTTTACTAAATCTTGTTATGAGAGAGCAATTTTCTAGTGTTAGTTCTGATGATGCTGCTGCCCATTGATGTCTACGCACAATCCTTTTCCTGTAGACAGTGTTGGGCCTCCAAGAGCAGAGGTTTGTAGAACAGCAGCAAGTTTTCCCTTAAGTGGATCACCCAAGGTTTATCGAACTCAGGGAGGAAGAGGTCAAAGATATCCCTCTCAAGCAACCCTGCAATCACGATACAAGAAGTCTCTTGTGTCCCCAACACACCTAATACACTTGTCAGATGTATAGGTGCACTAGTTCGGCGAAGAGATAGTGAAATACAAGTGGTATGAATGAATATGAGCAGTAGTAACTGTGCCAGAAAATAGCTTGCTGGCGTGCAGTTGATGGTAGTAATATTGCAGGAAGTAAAGATGCAGTAGAACAGTAAACAAGCGATGATTGCAGTATTTGGAAACAAGGCCTACGGATCATACTTTCACTAGTGGACACTCTCAACATTGATCACATAATAAAACCACTCTACACTCTCTTGTTGGATGATGAACACCACTAATTGTGTAAGGCTACAAGAGCACCTCAATGCCGGAGTTAACAAGCTCCACAACATTCAATGCTCATATTTAAATAACCTTAGAGTGCATGATAGACCAACGCAATTACACCGAGTACTAACATAGCATGCACACTCGTCATCGACAGTACTATGAAAGGGGGAATAGATCACATCAATACTATCATAGTAATAGTTAACTTCATAATCTACAAGAGATCACAATCATAAACTACGCCAAGTACTACATGATGCACACACTCGTCACCATTACATCATGGAGGAGGAATAGACTACTTTAATAACATCACCGGAGTAACACATAGATGAATAGTGATACAAAGCTCATATGAATCTCAATCATGTAAGGCAGCTCATGAGATCATTGTATTGAAGTACATAGGAGAGAGATTAACCACATAGCTACCGGTACAGCCCTTAGCCTCGATGGAGAACTACTCCCTCCTCATGGGAGACAACAGCGTTGATGAAGATGGCGGTGGTGTCGATGGAGAGGCCTTCCGGGGGCACTTCCCCGTCCCGGCGGCGTGCCGGAACAGAGACTCATGTCCCCCAGATCTTGGCTTCGCGATGGCGGCGGCTCTGGAAGGTTTCTCGTACCGTGGCTTTTCCGTCTCGATGTTTTAGGTCAGGGACCTTTAAATAGGCGAAGAGGCGGAGTCGGGAGGGTTACGGGGGCGCCACACAATAGGGGGGCGCGCCCCCCTTGGGCCGTGCCGCCCTACTGTCTGGTGGCCCTGTGGCTCTCCTTTGGTGGCTCTCGGGTGTTCTGGAAGCTTCGTGGAATTCTAAGATGCTGGGCGTTGATTTCGTCCGATTCCAAGAATATTTCCTTACTAGGATTTCTGAAACCAAAAACAGCAGAAAACAGCAACTGGCCCTTCGGCATCTCGTCAATAGGTTAGTTCCGGAAAACGCATAATAATGACATATAATGTGTATAAAACATGTGAGTATCATCATAAAAGTAGCATGGAACATAAGAAATTATAGATACGTTTGAGACGTATCAAGCATCCCCAAGCTTAGTTCCTACTCGCCCTCGAGTAGGTAAACGATAACAAGGATAATTTCTGAAGTGACATGCTATCATAATCTTGATCATACTATTGTAAAGTATATGAGATGAATGCAGCGATTCAAAGCAATGGTAAAGACAATGAGTAAACAAATGAACCATATAACAAAGACTTTTCATGAATAGTACTTTCAAGACAAGCATCAATAAGACTTGCATAAGAGTTACTCATAAAGCAATAGATTCAAAGTAAAAGGCATTGAAGCAACACAAAGGATAATTAAGTTTCAGCAATTGCTTTCAACTTGTAACATGTATATCTCATGGATAATTTTCAACATAAAGCAATATAACAAGTGCAATAGCTAAACATGTAAGAATCAATGCACACAGTTGATACAAGTGTTTGCTTCTAAGATAGAAAGAAGTAGGTAAACTGACTCAACAGTAAAGTAGAAGAAAGGCCCTTCGCAGAGGGAAGCATGGATTACTATATTTGTGCTAGAGCTTTTCATTTTGAAAACAAGAAACAATTTTGTCAACGGTAGTAATAAAGCATATGTGTTATGTATAAGATATCCTATAAGTTGCAAGCCTTATGCATAGTATACCAATAGTGCTCGCACCTTGTCCTCATTAGCTTGGATTAACATGGATTATCATTGCATAGCATATGTTTCAACCAAGTGTCACAAAGGGGTACCTCTATGCCGCTTGTACAAAGGTCTAAGGAGAAAGTTCGCATTGGATTTCTCGCTTTTGATTATTCTCAACTTAGACATCCATACCGGGACAACATAGACAACAGATAATGGACTCCTCTTTAATGCATAAACATTCAATAACAGATAATATACTCGTAAGAGATTGAGGATTGGTGTCCAAACTGAAACTTCCACCATGATTCATGGCTTTAGTTAGCGGCCCAATGTTCTTCTCTAACAATATGCATACTCAAACCATTTGATCATGAAAATCACCTTTACTTCAGACAAGACGAACATGCATAGCAACTCACATGATATTCAACAAAGGTAATAGTTGATGGCGTCCCCAGAAACATGGTTACCGCTCAACAAGCAACTTATAAGAAATAAGATACATAGCTACATATTCTTCACCACAATAGTTTTTAAGCTATTTTCCCATGAGCTATATATTGCAAAGACAAGGAATAGAATTTTAAAGATAGCACTCAAGTAATGTACTTTGGAATGGCAGAGAAATACCATGTGGTAGGTAGGTATGGTGGACATAAATGGCATGGTTATTGGCTCAAGGATTTGGATGCACGAGAAGAATTCTTCTCAATACAAGGCTAGGCTAGCAAGGTTGTTTGAAGCAAACTCAAGTATAAAACGGTACATCAAGACTCACATATGAACATATTGTAAGCATTATAAGACTTTACATCGTCTCCTTGTTGTTCAAACACCTTAACCAGAAAATATCTAGACTCTAGAGAAACTAATCATGCAAACCAAATTTTAACAAGCTCTATGTAGTTCTTCATTAATAGGTACAAAGTACATGATGCAAGAGCTTAAACATGATCTATATGAGCATAACAATTGCCAAGTATCATATTATTCAAGACATTATACCATTTACCACATGCGGCATTTTCTGTTTCCAACCATATAACAATTAACGAAGCAGTTTCAACCTTCACCATGAACATTAAGAATAAAGCTAAGAACACATGTGTTCATATGAACCAGCGGAGCGTGTCTCTCTCCCACACAAGCATTTATTCAGAGAATGAAAATAACAAAACAAAAAATAAAAGCACACAGACGCTCCAAGTAAAGTACATAAGATGTGACCGAATAAAAATATAGTTCCACTAGAGGTGACCTGATAAGTTGTCGATGATGAAGGGATGCCTTTGGCATCCCCAAGCTTAGATGCTTGAGTATTTTTAAAATATGCAGGGATGAACCACGGGGGCATCCCCAAGCTTAGACTTTTCACTCTTTTTGATCATATTGTATCATCCTCCTCTCTTGACCCTTGAAAACTTCCTCCACACCAAACTCAAAATAAACTCATTAGAGGGTTAGTGCATAATCAAAAAATCACATGTTCAGAGGTGACACAATCATTCTTAACACTTCTGGACATTGCACAAAGCTACTGGAAGGTAATGGAACAAAGAAATCCATCAAACATAGCAAAATAGGCAATGCAAAATAAAAGGCAGAATCTGTCAAAACAGAACAGTCCGTAAAGACGAATTTTTAAGAGGCACCAGACTTGCTCAGATGAAAATGCCCAAATTGAATGAAAGTTGCGTACATATCTGAGGATCACGCACGTAAATTGGCAGATTTTTATAAATTTTCTACAGAGACTACTGCTCAAATTCGTGACAGCAAGAAATCTGTTCCTGCGCAGTAATCCAAATCTAGTATTGACTTTACTATCAAAGACTTTACTTGGCACAACAATGCAATAAAATAAAGATAAGGAGAGGTTGCTACAGTAGTAAACAACTTCCATGACTCAAATATAAAACAAAAGTACTGTAGTAAAATAAAAACATGGGTTATCTCCCAAGAAGTGCTTTCTTTATAGCCATTAAGATGGGCTCAGCAGTTTTAATGATGCACTCGCAAGAAATAAGAGTTGAAGCAAAAGAGAGCATCAAGAAGCAAATTCAAAACAAATTTAAGCCTAACCCACTTCATATGAAAAGGAATCTTGTAAATAAACAAATTCATGAAGCATAATGCAACAAGCATAGAAAGATAAAACTAGTGTAACTTCAAAAATTTCAGCATATAGAGAGGTGTTTTAGTAACATGAAAATTTCTACAACCATATTTTCCTCTCTCATAATAATATCCAGTAGCATCATGAGAAAACTCAACAATATAACTATCAAATGAAACATTCTTATCATGAGTCTCATGCATAAAATTATTACTACTCCCAACATAAGCATAGTCATTCTTATTAATTGTAGTGGGAGCAAATTCAACAAAGTAGCTATCATTATTATTCTCATCATCAAATATAGGAGGCATAGTATAATCATAATAAACTTTATCCTCCATAGTAGGTGGCACCAAAAGACCACTATCATTATAATCATCATAAATAGGAGGTAAAGTATCATCAAAGAAAATTTTCTCCTCAATGCTTGGGGGACTAAAAAGATCATGAAAACCAGCTTCCCCAAGCTTAGAACTTTCTATATCATTATCAACAATGGTGTTCAAAGCGTTCATACTAATATTACTACCAAAGCATGCAAATAAGGTTCCATAGGTTTTTTAATTTTCGCATCAAACAATCCATGTCTTAACTCAGGAAATAGAATAAGAAGCTCATTGTTGTCCATTATGCCTTACTAGTGTAAACAAGAAACAAAAAGATGCAATTGCAGGATCTAAAGGAAATAGCTCTGAGCACTTACAACGGCCTGGAAGATAGCTTAGTTGCCTGGATCCGGAGTGTGAGTGCCTTTTACCTTTCCTCCCCGGCAACGGCGCCAGAAAATAGCTTGATGTCTACGCACACTCCTTTTTCCTGTAGACAGTGTTGGGCCTCCAAGAGCAGAGGTTTGTAGAACAGCAGCAAGTTTTCTCTTAAGTGGATCACCCAAGGTTTATCGAACTCGTGGAGGAAGAGGTCAAAGATATCCCTCTCAAGCAACCCTGCAATCACGATACAAGAAGTCTCTTGTGTCCCCAACACACCTAATACACTTGTCAGATGTATAGGTGCGCTAGTTCGGCGAAGAGATAGTGAAATACAAGTGGTATGAATGAATATGAGCAGTAGTAACGACGCCAGAAAATAGCTTGCTGGCGTGCAGTTGATGGTAGTAATATTGCAGGAAGTAAAGATGCGATAGAACAAGAAACAAGCGATGATTGCAGTATTTGGAAACAAGGCCTAGGGATCATACTTTCACTAGTGGACACTCTCAACATTGATCACATAATAAAACCACTCTACACTCTCTTGTTGGATGATGAACACCACTAATTGTGTAGGGCTACAAGAGCACCTCAATGCCGGAGTTAACAAGCTCCACAACATTCAATGTTCATATTTAAATAACCTTAGAGTGCATGATAGACCAACGCAATTACACCGAGTACTAACATAGCATGCACACTGTCACCGACAGACTATGAAAGGGGGAATAGATCACATCAATACTATCATAGTAATAGTTAACTTCATAATCTACAAGAGATCACAATCATAAACTACGCCAAGTACTACATGATGCACACACTGTCACCATTACATCATGGAGGAGGAATAGACTACTTTAATAACATCACCGCAGTAACACATAGATGAATAGTGATACAAAGCTCATATGAATCTCAATCATGTAAGGCAGCTCATGAGATCATTGTATTGAAGTACATAGGAGAGAGATTAACCACATAGCTACCGGTACAGCCCTTAACCTCGATGGAGAACTACTCCCTCCTCATGGGAGACAGCAGCGTTGATGAAGATGGCGGTGGTGTCGATGGAGAGGCCTTCCGGGGGCACTTCCCCGTCCGGGCGGCGTGCCGGAACAGAGACTCCTGTCCCCCAGATCTTGGCTTCGCGATGGCGGCGGCTCTGGAAGGTTTCTCGTACCGATGCTTTTCCGTCTCGATGTTTTAGGTCAGGGACCTTTAAATAGGCGAAGAGGCGGAGTCGGGAGGGTTACGGGGGCGCCACACAATAGGGGGGCGCCCCCCCTTTGGCCGCGCCGCCCTACTGTTTGGTGGCCCTGTGGCTCTCCTCTGGTGGCTCTCGGGTGTTCTGGAAGCTACGTGGAATTCTAAGATGCTGGGCGTTGATTTCGTCCGATTCCGAGAATATTTCCTTACTAGGATTTCGAAACCAAAAACAGCGTAAAACAACAACCGGCCCTTCGGCATCTCGTCAATAGGTTAGTTCCGGAAAACGCATAATAATGACATATAATGTGTATAAAACATGTGAGTATCATCATAAAAGTAGCATGGAACATAAGAAATTATAGATACGTTTGAGACGTATCACCCATCTTAATAATTTTGTTGAACTATGTGAAATGCAAAAGTATAAGGATGTAGATGGTGACATTATAAAATTAAAATTGTTTCCTTTCTCCTTAAGAGAAAGAGCTAAAGATTGGTTGCTATCTTCGCCTAAGAATAGTATTGATTCATGGACTAAATGTAAGGATGCTTTTATTGGTAGATATTATCCTCCCGCTAAAATTATATCTTTGAGAAGTAGCATAATGAATTTTAAGCAATTAGATAATGAACATGTTGCTCAAGCATGGGAGAAAATGAAATCTTTGGTGAAGAATTGCCCTACCCATGGACTAACTACTTGGATGATCATCCAAACTTTTTATGCAGAGATTGAATTTTTCTTCGCGGAACCTATTGGATTCAGCTGCTGGAGGTACCTTTATGTCCATTACTTTGGGGGCGGCAACAAAGCTTCTTGATGATATGATGATAAATTACTCTGAATGGCACACGGAAAGAGCTCCACAAGGTAAGAAGGTAAATTCTGTTGAAGAAACCTCCTCCTTGAGTGATAAGATTGATGCTATTATGTGTATGCTTGTGAATGGTAGATCTAATGTTGATCCTAATAATGTTCCTTTAGCTTCATTGGTTGCCCAAGAAGAACATGTTGATGTGAACTTCATTAAAAGTAATAATTTCAACAACAATGCTTATAGGAATAATTCCGGTAACAACTATAGGCCATATCCTTCAGCCTAATGGTAATGGTTATGGTAATTCTTATGGGAATTCTTACAACAATAATAGGAGTGTACCCCCTGGTCTTGAAGCCATGCTTAAAGAATTTATTAGTACGTAAACTGCTTTTAACAAATCTGTTGAAGAAAAGCTTGATAAAATTGATATTCTTGCTTCTAAGGTTGATAGTCTTGCCTCTGATGTTGATCTTTTAAAATTGAAAGTTATGCCTAATAAGGATAATGATAATAAAATTGTTACTACAGCAAACGCCATCCAAGTTCGAATTAATGAAAATATTAGATTGATGGCTGAATTGCATGCTAGGTGGGAAAGAGAAGAAAACGAAAAACTAGCTAAAGAGAATAATGTAGCTAAAGTTTGGACTATTACCACCACTAGTAATGTTAATGCTTCACATGTTGCTACACCTCCTACTATTAATGATAAAATAATTGGTGTTGGCAATGTTTCTACTCCTAGTGCAAAGCGTGCAAAATTGGCTAAAACTGCTAAAACTGCTGAAATTTTTCGAAATATTGGGGAAAATGATCCCATTGCTGTGGATCATAATGGTTTAGATTTTGATGATTGTCATATCTCTGAAGTTATAAAGTTCTTACAAAAACTTGCTAAAAGCCTCAATGCTAGTGCTATAAATTTGGCCTTCACAAAACATATTACAAATGCTCTCATAGAAGCTAGAGAGGAGAAACTAAAACTTGAAACTTCTATTCCTAGGAAGTTAGAAGATGGTTGGGAGCCCATCATTAAGATGAGGGTCAATGATTTTGATTTTAGTGCTTTATATGATCTTGGTGCAAGTATTTATGTTATGCCTAAGAAAATTTATGATATGCTTGACTTGCCACCATTGAAAAATTGTTATTTGGATGTTAATCTTGCTGATAATGCTATAAAGAAACCTTTGGGGAGGATTGATAATGTTCGCATTATGGTTAACAATAACCTTGTCCCCGTTGATTTTGTTGTCTTGGATATTGAATGCAATGCATCTTGTCCCATTATATTGGGAAGACCTTTTCTTCTAACTCGTTGGTGCTACCATTGATATGAAGGAAGGTAATATTAAATATCAATTTCCTCTTAAGAAAGGTATGGAACACTTCCCTAGAAAGAGAATGAAGTTACCTTATGATTCTATTATTAGAACAAATTATGATGTTGATGCTTCGTCTATTGATAATACTTGATTCACACTTTCTGCGCCTAGCTGAAAGGCGTTAAAGAAAAGCGCTTATGGGAGACAACCCATTATTTTACTTCTGCACTTCTATTTTATATTTGAGTCTTGGAAGTTGTTACTACTATATCAACCTCTCCTTATCTTTATTTTTTTGTATTGTTGTGCCAAGTAAAGTCTTTGATAGTAAAGTCAATACTAGATTTGGATTACTGCGCAGGAACAGATTTCGTGCTGTCACGAAATTGAGCCGCCCCTACTGTAGAAAATTTAGAAAAATCTGCCAATTTACGTGCGTGATCCTCAGATATTTACGCAACTTTCATTCAATTTGGGTATTTTCATCTGAGCAAGTGAAGTGCCCCTGAAAAATTCGTCTTTACGGACTGTTCTGTTTTGACAAATTCTGTCTTTTATTTCGCATTGCCTGTTTTGCTATGTTTGATGGATTTCTTTGTTCCATTGACTTTCAGTAGCTTTGTGCAATATCTAGAAGTGTTAAGAATGATTATGTCACCTCTGAATACATGAATTTTCAATTATGCACTAACCCTCTAATGAGTTTGTTTCGAGTTTGGTGTGGAGAGAGTTTTCAAGGGTCAAGAGAGCAGGATGATACAAAATGATCAAGAAGAGTGAAAACTCTAAGCTTGGGGATGCCCCCGTGGTTCATCCCTGCATATTTTAAGAAGACTCAAGCATCTAAGCTTGGGGATGCCCCCGTGGTTCATCCCCGCATATTTTAAGAAGACTCAAGCATCTAAGCTTGGGGATGCCCAAGGCATCCCTTCTTCATCGATAACTTATAAGGTCACCTCTAGTGAAACTATATTTTATTCCGTCACATCTTATGTGCTTTACTTGGAGCGTCTCGTTTGTTTTTGTTTTTTTTTGTTTGAATAAAATCGGATCCTAGCATTCTTTGTTTGGGAGAGAGACACACTCTGCTGTTTCGTATGAACATATATGTTCTTAGCTTTATTCTTAATGTTCATGGCGAAGGTTGAAACTGCTTCGTCCATTGTTGTATGGTTGGAAACACAAAATGCTGCATGTGGTAAATGGTATAATGTCTTGAATAATTTGATACTTGGAAATTGTTGTGCTCATATAGATCATGTTTAAGCTCTTGCATCATGTACTTTGTACCTATTAATGAAGAACTACATAGAGCTTGTTAAAATTTGGTTTGCATGATCGGTTTCTCTAGAGTCTAGATATTTTCTGGTTAAGGTGTTTGAACAACAAGGAAGACGATGTAAAGTATTATAATTCTTACAATATGTTCATATGTGAGCTTTGCTGGACCGTTTTATACTTGAGTTTGCTTCAAACAACTTTGCTAGCCTAGCCTTGTATTGAGAGGAATTCTTCTCATGCATCCAAATCCTTGAGCCAAAAACAATGCCATTTGTGTCCACCATACCTACCTACTACATGGTATTTCGCTGCCATTTTCCAAAGTAAATTACTTGAGTGCTACCTTTAAAATTCTATTCCTTTGTCTTTGCAATATATAGCTCATGGGAAAATAGCCTTAAAAACTATTGTGGTGAAGAATATGTACTTATGTATCTTATTTCTTAATAAGTTGCTTGTTGAGCGATAACCATGTTTCTGGGGACACCATCAACTTTTACCTTTGTTGAATATCATGTGAGTTGCTATGCATGTTCGTCTTGTCTGAAGTAAGGGCGATTTTCATGATCAAATGGTTTGAGTATGCATATTGTTAGAGAAGAACATTGGACCGCTAACTAATGCCATGATCCATGGTGGAAGTTTCAGTTTGGACAATTAATCCTCAATCTCTTATGAGAATATTATTCGTTGTTGAATGCTTATGCATTAAAGAGGAGTCCATTATCTCGTTATCTATGTTGTCCCGTATGGATGTCTAAGTTGAGAATAATCAAAAGCGAGAAATCCAATGCGAGCTTTCTCATTAGACCTTTGTACAGGCGGCATAGAGGTACCCCTTTGTGACACTTGGTTGAAACATTGTTATCACCAGAATTTGACCGGATCAGAGGTGGGCCGCGATTAAGATGGGCTTGAAGAATATACATGGAAGATATACATGAATCGGCTTTGTATACAAAGTTTGGGCTAGTTTGCCCGTGTATCTGTAAATATAGTAGGATACGTGTCGGTTAGATAGAATTTGGCTCGTGCACGGTTGGGATTATTCCCACGTTAGAAAGTCTACGGACTATAAATATGTATCTAGGGTTATTGAGAAAAACAACAATCACGTTCATCACAAACCAATCTAGGCGCATCGCCAACTCCCTTGTTTCGAGGGTTTCTTCCGGGTAAGCATCATGCTGCCTATCTAGGCAGTACACGTTTATTCGCTGTTCATGCGTTGCTCGTGCTGAAGCCTTGTTGATGGCGAGCAACGTAGTTATCATAGATGTGTTAGGGTTAGCATTGTTTCATCGTATCATATGCTTTCGTCCATGCAACCCTTAGACGTCTAGCCGCCCTTACACCTATCTTAGGTGTAAGGGCGGCACCTCGCTTGATCCTTATTTAGTAGATCTGATCCGTTATGATTGCTCCTTGTTCTTCAAGGATTAGTTTAATATCTGCATAGTTAGGCCTTGCAAACGGGTTGAAGGATCCAGTAGCACGTAGGGTGTAGTCTGCTAGCCCTAGATGAGATGTTCCGGGGATCAACTTCATGTTGGTTTTTAGGCCTTGTCTAGGGTCGGTTTATTATCACCGTGCGTGGCTGCCAGGCTCAATCACTCGTAGGATGTTCCGATTATGTGGTGAAAAACCTAAATCGTCGTAGGTCGTTTTAGCTTTATATTGATCAAGCAGGACCACCATGTGATCGTATACCTCATACGAATCATGGGCGGATCGGCTCCTTGAGCCGATTCACAGACAACCCGAGAGCCGATCGAGGCTCGTATTTAATGTTTACGTGTATGCCATGGAGGAAACTAAGCGAAGCAAATCCATCACCTTCCCGACCAGGTATAGGTCGGTGGCACGCCCTTGCACCAGAGCATCGGACATGCGTGCCGAGGCTTTGCGGGCCGTCGCTCGAGGGACCAGGGCCAGCCGCAGTCCCGGGAGCCTCCCGGCTCTACTCGTGCTGCCCGTCGCCGCTCGCCGGTGGGTTTCCGACCGCAACACATTCTCGGCACGCCCGGTGGGACAGTCTTCGACATCAACCGCATCGCCATCTACATCCGAGATGGCGGAAGGTACTCCGACTCACGTACGAAGATCCGACCGAGGAGCTCAAGAAGAAGTATGACGAGGTCAAAGCGATCCTCGAAGCCGACCTCATCGGCTCTTTCCAGAGAACTCCGCTCACACGACATCGGGTGGAAAGGATTCTCACCCGAAGGCGCGCTCGATGGAGTAGACCTATCCGCCCCGTCGAAGAACGCACCGTGTCTCCGTGTCGGAGATTAATTTCATGGTAGCTCATTCGCCGCACCGCCATTCCGAAAGCCTCGGTAAACACTTTGGAGCGTGTCGCCCTTCGGGTGATCCAGAAATCATGAGGCATCAGTACTCTCCGTCGAGACCAGCTCTAGGGACTCACCAAGGAGAGATACCACTCCGAGCCCCGACCACCGCTGCCGTTCGCGTTGGCAGCACCGTAAGTGCCGAGTTCACCGGCATACGTCGTCTACAAGATCGGTGGTGACCCGAGTGATTACCGGCTCTTGTACGAGGCGCCTAAGGAGATCCCTCACGGATACACGTGCACATACGTGCCGATTGCAGTGAATCGGGCACTCACGAACTAGACCGCAACGAACAGGGACTTCGGGAACGAGCAGGAGGAACTTCGGGAACGGATCTTAAGAACCGTACGTGGCTAGCTAAGTATGCCACTCCGACGAACCTCCGTAGCTCAACTCCTGCAGCTTGGCTCGCAGCTTGAGAAGCAAGCGTGGCTGGCTAAGTATGCCACTCCGCCGAATCTTCGCAGTTCGACTCTCGCAGCCGGCGCCGCGGATCGATCAGCACAATCTTGAGAGACCAGTTCGGCATGGTGCCGAAAAGGAGGGCAATCGGCTATTTCAAGCCGTACCCCAACGAGTACGATTTGATCCCACTACCACCCAAATATCGGCTCCCTGAGTTCTCCAAGTTTAGTGGATCAGATGGCTCCAGCTCAATCGAGCATGTGAGCCGATATTTGGCACAACTCGGGCACAATCTCAACATCGATGAACTACGTGTGAGGTTCTTCGCACAGTCCCTCACAGGATCGGCTTTCGGGTGGTACACATCGCTGCC
The DNA here is from genome assembly GCF_022539505.1 of Lolium rigidum. Lineage (NCBI taxonomy): Eukaryota > Viridiplantae > Streptophyta > Magnoliopsida > Poales > Poaceae > Lolium > Lolium rigidum. The sequence continues at coordinate 290,920,461 of NC_061510.1, forward strand.
ACCGGACTCAATCCGGACTTGGAAGCGCTTGGAAGAGCAAGTTCCACATTCAGTATCACTTAGAGGCTTCCGAGGCCGGCATTGCCGATCTAGCACAAGTACGACGAAGCGCGGAGAAACGAGTGTCGAATACATCCAGCGCTTCAGGACCGTTAGGAACCGATGCTATTCGGCTCGTGTGACCGAAAAAGAAGCAGTCGAGTTGGCGGTGGTGGGTCTCGCATCACCGATCAAGGATGTGGCCTCCCAAGCGTACTACCCTTCACCGGCGCATATGGTGCGAAGTCGCCGTTATATGAACAGGCGCCATCCGGAGGTGTACCAGGATAAATTCAAGCGTGCGGTGGTCCTGGTTGATGCAGATGAAGATGAAGGCTCTGCGGGAGATCAAGAGGTAGCAGTGGCTGAATGGACTCGGGGGGCAAGCCCCGTGTCCTGCAAATGGGTTAAGCCACAAGGTCTTCCAAGAGGGTTTGACTTTGACGTGACCAAGGCTGAGCAAAATTTCGACCTCTTGCTTAAGGAGAAGCAGCTAAAGGTACCCGAAGGCCACAAAATCCCCACAGCGCAGGAGCTGAACGGAAAGCCGATCGCAAGTGGCATAACACGTTCACCCATGCCACCAACGACCGCAGGGTGTGGCGTCGGCAGATCCAAATGGCGATAGAACAAGGGTGTCTAATTTTCAGCCGGCACGCCATGAAAGTCGACACACACCCCTTCCCCGCCGTTAACATGGTGGAGTGCACTTACCCTGGGAGGTGCCAGCCAGGTTTCTCGTTCAACATCAATATGGTAGGACCTGTGCACCACCCTGGTAAGGACAGAGACGAGGGCAGCTGCTCTCATAACAAGGACAAAGAGGAAGCCGCTCCACGCGATCGGCTCCGGCACGATGGCAAGGGCTACATCAAAGAGGGAGAAGTGAAGAATGTGAGATATCAGCGACCTCTCTCTGATCACCTCCTCAACAAATACGTGAGTCAATACGACCAACGCCGACGATACGACAACGATGACGAAAGAGATCGTCCGGCTAGCGGGGACGCCGAGAGACATCGTCGGCATGATCGCGACGAGGAGAGATATGAGCGCCACGCCAAGGAAAAGTCAAGAGAGCAAGACGATGTGGATAGGCACTGGGACTGTCCCTTCTTCAGACACTGCTGGGATTAAGGAATGAGCCGATTGCCTACAATCGGCAACTGCCCAGAATGTAGACAGAAGAAGAAGGATGCAGGTGACGTGTCCGTGTTCAAACGTCTAGGGCCTCTCCCGCCTCGGAACAAGCACGCCGAGTCCTCTCGGGTGGAAGATCTCGAGGAGTTAGAAGACGATGAAGAAGAAGAAGAAGATAAGTACCACCGGCCAAGGTGGTGCCCTGATGGACTCAGCCGTTCCCAAAAGCGTAGGGTTCAGCGACTACGTGGTTTGGAGGAAGCCGAAAGGTTATACCTGTACACGTTAAGGAAGGCGCGGCCTGATTTGGCCGCAAAAATTCAGCGAACTCTGGACGAAGAAGGTCGGCCACAAAAGAAAGAGTGGCGCCCCAGACAAAGGAAAGCCGATGATGAGACATCGGCTGGCACAAACATGGTGTTCATCCTTCCGGCGGAGTTTAGTGCTCCAGGATTAGACGAAGCACCCGTGGCACAACTTGACTGCGGCCCACGGCCAGTTATCTTCGAGAAGCCACGAGAAAGAAGCTACGTACACCCGAAGGCCCCGTACTTGCGAGATTATATCAATGGGCAGCCCGTCAACAAGATGTCTGGTGGACACCGGAGCGGCAGTCAACATTATGCCATACTCCATGCTACGTCGGTTGGGACGCTCTAGCTCGGATCCGATCAAGACCAACGTTACACCGAGCGATTTCAACGGCCAAGCATCCGACGCACAAGGTGTTCCGAACGTGGATCCGACCGTAGGAAGGAAAACCATCCCTACGACGTTCTTTATTGTCGATAGCAAGAGCACCTATGCTGTCCTGCTAGGGTGAGATTGGATCCACGCCAACTGTTGCATTCCATCCACGATGCACCAATGTTTAATACAGTGGGATGGAGACGAAGTAGAGGTTGTCTAAGCAGATGACTCAGCCGAGATTTCAACGGCTGGCATAAACGTTTGGGAGACAACAGGCCAAGAGCCACTCTCAGGCATCAATTTGGACGACTGCGAGCGCATCGACGTGACGAAGGACGGAGTGAGGCTGGTCTTATCCACCGGCCTGACCGTGTAACAAGAGCAAAATCTATGGACGTGGCAAGGCCGATCCTTGTGATCGGCCCCAAAAAATAAAAAGGGATAATCTTGGCTCAAGCATGTCACGTAGTTATACTGAAGCAAGACCAAGATGTAAACCTTCATTGAGCGAGTCAATCAACATGGAGGCCGATTCCAAGCAATCGGCCAAAATTATCCTCACCATACGTTCTGCCTGCGTTCAACGTCGATCTAACGGGCAACGAGTTTACGTCGGTTGATGAGCTGGAAGAAGTCAACATTGGTCCTAACGGAGCCGACATTCAAATACAGTGCCTTGGCTAACTACAGAGCCGATATCTGCAGTTACCTGACAGATTCGGCTCGGGGGGCACCTAATCAGATGAACATGTGCGATACATGTGCAGTGAAATATCTAATCAGATGAACATGTGTGATACATGTGCAGTGAAATATTGGGGGCCGATAGAAAAATCGGCCAGTAAAAAAAATGTGTACATGCAAATCACAGCCAATGCACAGACATCGACTTTAGAACTAAGAAACAAAGCCGATGCACAGCCATCGACTCTAGTACAAGTTACACAGGATCTACCGGCTGCGTGTGCAAGGCGCGGATTTCGGCCAAGTCGGTCTTTAGATCAGCTTCGAGGCCTCCTGCTCCCTCGAGGGAGGGAACGATGAGGGCTTCCTCAGCTTCAATGAGCTGTTTCGTTGCCCGAACCTTCTCTTCGAGGACCTCCAACCCTTTACGCAAGGTCGCCAGTTCAGCAGTGCTGTCAGATGTGTCAGTTTTGGCGTCCAAGGCAGCCTTCTGCTCATTAAGTCGTTGGCATTGGTCTGCAATATCGGCTTTCAACGGAAGAAGAGATGATCGGCTCTGGTGTTTCTGCTGTCGGATTAGCCAAGTTGGCCACCTTCTCAACTACTCTCGTAGAAATTGCTAGGACCAGAGTGGCGGATGGCATGGGTACCTCCTCGACTTCCCCACTGAAGGTGTCATCAGTTTGCAGAGGAAGAGGTTAGCCGATAAGAACGACAAGGGGTCAGCATCCAAAATGAGCCGAGGAGGGGATGGATTTACGTTTGATATCTCCTGGTTTGATGGAGAGTCTTGCGGTTCCTTGCGAGCTCTCTTGATGCATCGGTTCTTTGTGCGTGGGCTGCCCTGCCCCGCTTTGATGGGAGTTTGGGAAACGGTAGGTTCAGTGGCTGACCTTTTCTTGGAAGCCGACGGTGGCAAGTCTGGCTGGCTCTGCGTGGTGTTTTTCTCGAATTGCTCGAGCTCGAGTCCCTTCGACTGAACTGTGTGTCCTCACCACTGTTCTCGCCTTGACTGAGGCTCGGGGGGCAGCTGACCTGGTAGACACTCTGTTTTTGGAAGCCGATTGGGGTGTCATCGGCTGGCCCTGCATGATAACCTTCTTCAAAGGCGGTGAGTTGTTGCAGAAGAAGACCACCAGAGCTGCTGGAAGGAATCTGAAAGGGGAGCCGTCATCATCTACAGGGTCGGGACCGTTCTGTTGCTGCAAAAAGATAGAGCAAGGTTATAAAAGGGATTCTATTTGCTTCGCATGAAGTCAGATGGACAGGATTCACGGTAGAACGAGGGCCAAGACAGGGAGAATTCGGAAGAGAAGGATGGGCGGTAGAATGTCTGATACCTAGAAACTAATGATGGGGCGAAGCATTAATTCAGATGTTTATTGTTGATTCTGGCGCTATGTTCGGACAGCAAGGAGCGGTTAAGGATCACCTTCAGGCCGGAGACCATAGCGTGGGCATTGGATGATTCCGCCAGTGGGTCCGTTGTAGGTGCGAACCTGCGCGATTGACATCTGAGGTTCATATGGCCGTGGGTTGGATCTGTTCGAGCGGCGATTTGGGGATCTGAGTGTTGCTCTTTCGGATAAGTCGCAGGTTACCATTTGAATAGACAATAGAGCTGGCCTTGCTCGCGTTTTATGGCAAGGGCCGATGCGCTGCCATCGGCTCTTGGTGTGTTGACTTACTTTAACAATCGGCAAAACTGGAAAAAGGACAGAATCGGCTTAGAGATGTTTTCTTCATTAATAAGAGGGGTTTTTTACGATGAAGAGCCGATTGCTCAAGAAAGGAAGAACAAAAGAAGAGTCGATTGCTCAGGAACTACTAATCCTACATTACTAATCCTCGCTGGCCTCATCGTCGGCATCGTAGCTGCCGTCGGCGCTGCTTCCGGAGAGTTCCTCGTCGCTGCTGCCCCAGCCCTCGGCCGGAGCCTCTTCTTCCTCGTCATCATCATCGTCCTCGCTGTCCGCCCAAGCGCGGAAGCGCTTCGCCGGCGGATACCCAGCGGAGGAGGAGGAGTCATCCTCCTCCTCTTCCTCCTTTTCCTCCGCTTCTTCTTCCTCCTCCTCCTCGTCGGAGGAGGTGGAGTTCGCCCAGGAGTGGAGGTCGTCCTCGCTCTCGCTCTCCAGCTCCCCTTCGATGAGGAACTGGAGGTCGTCCTCCCCATCGGTCAGAGGTAAGTCACCATCTGACCCGACGAGTGCCTCGGGTGGGCCATCGGGCACGTGGTCAAAGTTCCACTCCTGCTCGCTCGAGGAAGAAGATTGGAAAGAGAGGCCTGATGAGATGGAGGAAGAGGAAGACATTGCTACAGGGAAAGAGGGTTTTTAGGTGCTGATGGCCAGAACAGAGCAAGGGGATGAAGGGGCGAACCGTTCGGCACAGTTAAATAAGGGGGGTATAGTGGAGATTTAATGCCACTACGGTTTCCGAGGAAGTGATGTTAAAGCTATCAAATCTTGCAAAGAAGTTGTGAAGGCAGGGCATCATGATGAAGGATACTGCGACGGTTCTGCTCTGCCACGACATGACCCGAGGAAGAAAAAACAGAGTGATTTTGGAATTATCATTTCCAAAACCAGGGGGGCATGTGTTATCACCAGAATTTGACCGGATCGGAGGTGGGCCGCGATTAAGATGGGCTTGAAGAATATACATGGAAGATATACATGAATCGGCCTTGTATACAAAGTTTGGGCTAGTTTGCTCGTGTATCTGTAAATATAGTAGGATACGTGTCGGTTAGATAGAATTTAGCTCGTGCACGGTTGGGATTATTCCCACGTTAGAAAGTCTACGGACTATAAATATGTATCTAGGGTTATTGAGAAAAACAACAATCACGTTCATCACAAACCAATCTAGGCGCATCGCCAACTCCCTTGTCTCGAGGGTTTCTTCCGGGTAAGCATCATGCTGCCTAGATCGCATCTTGCGATCTAGGCAGTACACGTTTATTCGCTGTTCATGCGTTGCTCGTGCCGAAGCCTTGTTGATGGCGAGCAACGTAGTTATCATAGATGTGTTAGGGTTAGCATTGTTTCATCGTATCATATGCTTTCGTCCATGCAACCCTTAGACGTCTAGCCTCCCTTACACCTATCTTAGGTGTAAGGGCGGCACCTCGCTTGATCCTTATTTAGTAGATCCGATCCGTTATGATTGCTCCTTGTTCTTCAAGGATTAGTTTAATATCTGCATAGTTAGGCCTTTCAAACGGGTTGAAGGATCCAAGTAGCACGTAGGGTGTAGTCTCGCTAGCCCTAGATGAGATGTTCCGGGGATCAACTTCATGTTGGTTTTTAGGCCTTGTCTAGGGTCGGTTTATTATCACCGTGCGTGGCTGCCAGTGCTCAATCACGCGTAGGATGTTCCGATTATGTGGTGAAAACCCTAAATCGTCGTAGGTCGTTTTAGCTTTATATTGATCAAGCAGGACCACCGTGTGATCGTATACCTCATACGAATCATGGGCGGATCGGCTCCTTGAGCCGATTCACAGGAAAACCTGAGAGCCGATCGAGGCTCGTATTTAATGTTTACGTGTATGCCATGCAGGAAACTAAGCGAAGCAAATCCATCACCTTCCTGACCAGGTATAGGTCAGGTGGCACGCCCTTGCACCAGCATCGGACGTGCGTGCCGAGGCTTTGCGGGCCGTCGCTCGAGGGACCAGGGCCAGCCGCAGTCCTGGGAGCCTCCCGGCTCTACTGTGTTGCCCGTCGCTGCTCGCCGGTGGGTTTCTGACCGCAACAAACATATGCTATGCAATGATAATCCATGTTAATCCAAGCTAATTAGGACAAGGTGCGAGCACTATTGGTATACTATGCATGAGGCTTGCAACTTATAAGATGTCTTATACATAACACATATGATTTGTTACTACCGTTGACAAAATTGTTTCTTGTTATCAAAATGAAAAGCTCTAGCACAAAAATAGTAATCCATGCTTCCCTCTGCGAAGGGCATATCTTCTACTTTATTGTTGAGTTAGTTTACCTATTCTTTCTATCTCAGAAGCAAACACTTGTGTGAACCGTGTGCATTGATTCTTACATGTTTGCCTATTGCACTTGTTATATTACTTTGTGTTGACAATTATCCATGAGATATACATGTTGAAGTTGAAAGCAACTACTGAAACTTATATCTTCCTTTGTGTTGCTTCAAAGATTTCTACTGAGAATTTATTGCTTTATGAGTTAACTCTTATGCAAGTCTTATTGATGCTTGTCTTGAAAGTATTATTCATGAAAAGTCTTTGCTATATGATTCAGTTGTTTATTCATTGTCTTCACCATTGCTTCGAATCGCTGCATTCATCTCATATGCTTTACAATAGTATTGATCAAGATTATGATAGCATGTCACTTCAGAAATTATCCTTGTTATCGTTTACCTACTCGAGGGCGAGTAGAAACTAAGCTTGGGGATGCTTGATACGTCTCAAACGTATCTATAATTTCTTATGTTCCATGCTACTTTTATGATGATACTCACATGTTTTATACACATTATATGTCATTATTATGCATTTTTCAAGCACTAACCTATTGACGAGATGCCGAAGAGCCGATTGCTTGTTTTCAGTTGTATTTGTTTTCAGAAATCCTACAAAGGAAATATTCTCGGAATTGGACGAAATCAACGCCCAGGGTCTTATTTTTTCACGAAGCTTCCAGAAGACCGAGAGGATTACGAAGTGGGGCGACGAGGCGCCGTCACGCCGTGGACGCGCGGCCAGGCTAGGGCCCGCGCCGCCCTAGTGTGTGGGCCCCTCGTCCGCCCTCCGACTCCTCCCTTCCGCCTACTTAAAGCCTTCGTCGCGAAAACCCCGAGTACCGAGAGCCACGATACGTAAAACCTTCCGGAGACGCCGCCGCCGCCAATCCCATCTCAGGGGATTCGGGAGATCGCCTCCGGCACCCTGCCGGAGAGGGGAATCATCTCCCGGAGGTCTCTTCATCACCATGATCGCCTCCGGAACGATGTGTGAGTAGTTCACCCTCGGAATATGGGTCCGTAGAAGTAACTAGATGGTTGTCTTCTCCTCATTGTGCTATCATGTTAGATCTTGTGAGCTGCCTATCATGATCTAGATCATCTATTTGTAATGCTACATGTTGTGTTTGTTGGGATCCGATGAATATTGAATACTATGTCAAGTTGATTATCAATCTATCATATATGTTGTTTATGTTCTTGCATGCTCTCCGTTGCTAGTAGAGCCTCCGGCCAAGTTGATACTTGTGACTCCAAGAGGGAGTATTTATGCTCGATAGTGGTTTCATGCCTCCATTGAATCCGGGACGAGTGATGAAAAGTTCTAAGGTTCTGGATGTGCAGTTGCCACTAGGGATAAAACATCGATGCTTTGTCTAAGGATATTTGTGTTGATTACATTACACACCATACTTAATGCAATTGTCTGTTGTTTGCAACTTAATACTGGAAGGGGTTCGGATGATAACCTGAAGGTGGACTTTTTAGGCATAGATGCATGCTGCATAGCGGTCTATGTACTTTGTCGTAATGCCCTGGTTAAATCTCATAGTACTCATCATGATATATGTATGTGCATTGTTATGCCTTCTTTATTTGTCAATTGCCCAACTGTAATTTGTTCACCCAACATGCTATTTCTTATCGGAGAGACACCACTAGTGAACTGTGGATCCCGGTCCATTCTTTACATCTGAAATACAACCTACCGCAAACTCGTTCTTTACTCGTTCTTCGCAAACAAACATCATCATCCACACTATACATCTAATCCTTTGTTTACAAGCAAGCCGGTGAGATTGACAACCTCACTCGTTACGTTGGGGCAAAGTACTTTGATTGTGTTGTGCAGGTTCCACGTTGGCGCCGGAATCCCCGGTGTTGCGCCGCACTACACTCCGCCACCAACAACCTTCACGTGTTCCTTGACTCCTACTGGTTCGATAACCTTGGTTTCTTACTGAGGGAAAACTTGTCGCTGTACACACCACACCTTCCTCTTGGGGTTCCCAACGGACGTGTGTCTTACACGCCATCAAGATAGTTTTCTGGCGCCGTTGCCGGGGAATGAAGAAAAGTTACACCACAAAGATTTCTAACTCCAACGTCAACTACACGCCAGCAGTTCTCCATTAATAAGTTTAAACTACATGATGCAAGAGCTTAAACATGATCTACTTGAGAGCTCAAAACAATTGCCAAGTATCAAATTATTCAAGACAATATACCAATTACCACATGAAGCATTTTCTGTTTCCAACCAAATAGCAATAAACGAAGCGACTTTCAACTTCGCCATGAACATTAAAAGTAAAATTAAGAACACCAGTGTTCAATATGAAAAAGCAGAGCGTGTCTCTCTCCCACACAAGGAATGCTAGGATCCGATTTTATTCAAACAAAAACAAAAATGAAAACACACAAACGCTCCAAGTAAAGCACATAAGATGTGACGGAATAAAAATATAGTTTCACTAGAAGTGACCTGATAAGTTGTTGATGAAGAAGGGGATGCCTTGGGCATCCCCAAGCTTAGATGCTTGAGTATTCTTGAAATATGCAGGGATGAACCACGGGGGCATCCCCAAGCTTATACTTTTCACTCTTCTTGATCATATTATATCATCCTCCTCTCTTGATCCTTGAAAACTTCCTTCACACCAGACTCAAAACAATCTCATTAGAGGGTTAGTGCATAATAAAAAATTCACATGTTCAGAGAGGACACAATCATTCCCAACACTTCTGGACATTACCCAAGGCTACTGAAAGTTAATGGAGCAAAGAAATCCACTCAACACAGTAAAAGAGGCAATGTGAAATAAAAGGTAGAATCTGTCAAAACAGAACAGTCCGTAAAGAGGGATTTGTTCGAGGCACTTAACATGCTCAGATGAAGAAGCTCAAATTGAATGAAAGTTGCGTACATATCTGAGGATTACTCATGAATTTTTGCAGAATTTTTAGATTCTCCTAGAGAGAGATCTACTCAAATTTGTGACAGCTAAAAATCTGTTTCTAGTGCAGAAATCCAAATCTAGTATCAACCTTCTATCAAAGACTTTACTTGGCACAACAATGCAATAAAGTAAAGATACCAAGGTATTGCTACAGTAGTAACAAGCACCTTGACTCAAATATAAAACAAAAATTGCAGAAATAAAATAATGGGTTATCTTCCATAAGCGCTTTTCTTTAACGCCTTTCAGCCTAGGCGCGAAAGTGTAAATCAAGTAACATCAAGAGAAGAAGCATCAACATCATGATTTTCCTTAAAAACACAACTTGTCACAATAGGTATCTTAAATGCTCCATTATCTAAATTTCCCATAGTGGTACTAAGGGTTTTATCAATTTTAGGCTTATAATGATTCTTTGGCTTAGGCACCTTAGAGACATACATGAACTTTTGCTCCTTACCCACATAAGCTTTCTCCTTAAACTTAAGAGAAGAAAAAGTTTAACCCAAGGTTCCCATAGCTTCTTCAAGTTCACCAATCCTATGGGTTTGATTATCATGGATAGCACAAGTTTCTAAGACAGACAATTCTTTCATTAATTCCTCCTAGAGATTTATCAAGTTTATCAGTGTTATCAAGTAATATTCCCAATTTAGTCTCAACACTTGGAAGATTTTTCTCTATGGCCTCCAACTTTTTCATGACATCCTCAAGAGAGATTTCAATTTTAGCTTCATTAACAGGTGGTATTCCAACTAGACTCTCAATAATGCAACTAGCTTCTAAAGCAGGAGTGCCTAGGAAATTACCCCCGTAAGAGTATCAAGAACATACCTATTCCAAGCAAGAAATACCAACATAAAAGTTCCTAAGGAGGATAATAGTGGAGTGTTTCTTAGTGCACCTATGATGAGCATCACTAATTCTATACCAAGCATCTTTAAAACTTTCTCCCCCTTGTTGCTTAAACGAACGAACTTCAACTTCAGGATTACTCATTTTAGCAATAATAAAAATAAACTAAGCAAAACCGAATTAAGTAAAGTAAAACAAGTAACTAATTTTTTTGTGTTTTTGATATATAGAAAGCAAACAAAACAGAAAATAAAATAAAGCAAGACAATAAACAAAGTAAAGATATTGGATGTGAGAGACTCCCTTGCAGCGTGTCTTGATCTCCCCGTCAACGGCGCCGTGAAAAAGAGTTGCTTGTGACGGTAAAGCACACGTCCGTTGGGAACCCCAAGAGGAAGGTGTGATGCGTACAGCAGCAAGTTTTCCCTCGCAAGAAACCAAGGTTATTGAACCAGTAGGGAGATGAAGGCCACGTGAAGGTTGTTGGTGAAGGAGTGTAGTGTGGCGCAACACCAGGGATTCCGGCGCCAACGTGGAACCTGCACAACACAATCAAAATACTTTGCCCCAACTTAACAGTGAGGTTGTCAATCTCACCAGCTTGCTGTAAACAAAGGATTAAACGTATGGTGTGGAAAATGATGTTTGTTTGCAACGAACAACAGAGAACAGTGATTTCAGTAGGTTGTATTTCAGATGTAAAAGAATGGACCGGGGTCCACAGTTCACTAGTGGTGTCTCTCCAATAAGATAAATAACATGTCGGGTGAACAAATTACAGTTGGGCAATTGACAAATAGAGAGGGCATAACAATGCACATACATATCATGATGACTACTATGAGATTTAGTTAGGACATTACGACAAAGAACATAGACCGCTATCCAGCATGCATCTATGCCTAAAAAGTCCACCTTCGGGTTATCATTCGCACCCCTTTCAGTATTAAGTTGCAAACAACAGACAATTGCATTAAGTGCTGTGCGTAATGTAAACAATACAAATATCCTTAGACAAAGCATTGATGTTTTATCCCTAGTGGCAACAACACATCCACAACCTTAGGGGTTGTTGTCACTCCCCCGGATTCAATGGAGGCATGAACCCAATATCTAGCATAAATACCCCCTCTTGGAGTCACAAGTATCAATTTGGCCAGAGCCTCTACTAGCAACGGAGAGCATGCAAGATCATAAACAACACATATATGATAGATCGATAATCAATCTTGACATAGTATTCCATATTCATCGGATCCCAACAAACACAACATGTAGCATTACAATAAGATGATCTTGATCATGATAGACAGCTCACAAGATCTAAACATGATAGCACAAGATGAGAATACAACCATCTAGCTACTACTATGGACCCATAGTCCAAGGATGAACTACTCACGCATCAGTCTGGAGGCGGGCATGGTGATGTAGAGCCCTCTGGTGATGATTCCCCTCCCCGGAAGGGTGCCGGAGGCGATCTTCAGAACCTCCCGAGATGAGGTTGACGGCGGCGGCGTCTCTAGAACTTTTCTCGTATCGTGGCTCTCGGTACTAGGGTTTTCGCGACGGAAGGATTATATAGGCGAAGGGGCAGAGTCGGGGACGCTCGAGGGGCCCACCCCATAAGGTGGCGTGGCCAGGGGTGGGGCCGCGCCCCCCTATGGTGTGGCTGCCTCGTCGCCCCTCTTCGTCTCCTCTTCGGACTTCTGGAAGGCTCCATGGAAAATAAGACCGTGGGCTTTTGTTTCGTCCAATTCCGAGAATATTTTCCGTGTAGGATTTCCGAAACCAAAAACAGCGAGAAAACGAGGAACCGGCGCTTCGAGCATCTTGTTAGAGCATGTCTAACAGGCCCCGTATAACCCGCCCACCCCGTAAAATTCCGGCGGGATACGGGCGGCGCGATATGGGGCGTCTAGCAGGCCCCGTATTCGGGCCGGCTCGTTTTGGTGGAATACGGGGCCCAGGAAATCGGCCCCGTCGCCCCCTACTTATACTGGGCGCAGGTGCGAGTGAGGGGTTAACCCCTCACTCGCAACCCTAGCTCCGCCGTGCGCCGCCGCCTCCGTAGTTAGCTCCGGCGAGCAATTCCTCACTCCCCCGCGCCGCATTCCACCCCAGCTCCGGCATGGACGCCCGCGTCGCAGTACCGCCTCGCCGGCGAGCGGATCGAAGCGATCCCGCTCGACGGACACCGTTGAGGAGGCGTGGCGGCGGCAATGCAAGCGCTCCGCCCAGGGGAGTCGCCGTGCGGGCGTGCCGCACGCCGGCGCGCTTTATGTGCCGGATTCGCTCCGGGAGTTCGCCGCGGGTGGGCGGTGGTACCGAGAAGACCCGCCGCTCAAGCCGATGAGCGGCGTCGCCTTCGAGAAGTGGCGCGCCGACTGGGAGCGTGACCGCGTGTCGAAGGCGGCATGGGCGGCGCGTATCGGCAGCACCAACGGCGGAGGAAGCGGAGAAGATCCGCGAGCCGGCGAGGAGGAAGCGGAGGCGGCGAGAGGAGGAGGCGGCCTTCCCCGCAGGTGACACGTCTCCGACGTATCGATAATTTCTTATGTTCCATGCCATATTATTGATGATACCTACATGTTTTATGCACACTTTATGTCATATTCGTGCATTTTCCGGAACTAACCTATTAACAAGATGCCGAAGTGCCAGCTGTCGTTTTCTCGCTGTTTTTTGTTTCAGTAAATCCTAGTAACGAAATATTCTCGAATTGGACGAAATCAAGACCCAGGGTCCTATTTTGCCACGAACCTTCCAGAAGACCGAAAGGGATACGAAGTGGGGCCACGAGGGGCTGCCACCATAGGGCGGCGCGGCCCAGCCCTTGGCCGCGCCGACCTGTGGTGTGGGGCCCCCGTGTGGCCCCCCACGTTGCCCTTCCGCCTACTTAAAGCCTCCGTCGCGAAACCCCTGATGCGAAAAACCACGATACGGAAAACCTTCCAGAGACGCCGCCGCCGCCAATCCCATCTCGGGGGATTCTGGAGATCTCCTGCGGCACCCTGCCGGAGAGGGGATTCATCTCCCGGAGGACTCTACACCGCCATGGTCGCCTCCGGAGTGATGAGTGAGTAGTTCACCCCTGGACTATGGGTCCATAGCAGTAGCTAGATGGTTGTCTTCTCCTCATTGTGCTTCATTGTTGGATCTTGTGAGCTGCCTAACATGATCAAGATCATCTATCTGTAATACTCTATGTTGTGTTTGTCGGGATCCGATGGATAGAGAATACCATGTTATGTTAATTATCAAGTTATTGCATATGTGTTGTTTATGATCTTGCATGCTCTCCGTTATTAGTAGAGGCTCTGGCCAAGTTTTTGCTCTTAACTCCAAGAGGGAGTATTTATGCTCGATAGTGGGTTCATGCCCGCATTGACACCGGGACAAGTGACGTAAAGTTCTAAGGTTGTGTTGTGCTGTTGCCACTAGGGATAAAACATTGGCGCTATGTCCGAGGATGTAGTTGTTGATTACATTACGCACCATACTTAATGCAATTGTCTCGTTGCTTTGCAACTTAATACTGGAAGGGGTTCGGATGATAACCTCGAAGGTGGACTTTTTAGGCATAGATGCAGTTGGATGGCGGTCTATGTACTTTGTCGTAATGCCCAATTAAATCTCACTATACTTATCATGACATGTATGTGCATTGTTATGCCCTCTCTATTTGTCAATTGCCCGACTGTAATTTGTTCACCCAACATGCTTTTATCTTATGGGAGAGACACCTCTAGTGAACTGTGGACCCCGGTCCATTCTTTTATACTGAAATACAAATCTGCCGCAATACTTGTTCTTTACTGTTTTCTTTCAAACAATCATCTTCCACACAATACGGTTAATCCTTTGTTACAGCAAGCCGGTGAGATTGACAACCTCACTGTTTCGTTGGGGCAAAGTACTTTGGTTGTGTTGTGCAGGTTCCACGTTGGCGCCGGAATCCCCGGTGTTGCGCCGCACTACATCCCGCCGCCATCAACCTTCAACGTGCTTCTTGGCTCCTCCTGGTTCGATAAACCTTGGTTTCTTTCTCGAGGGAAAACTTGCTGCCGTGCGCATCATACCTTCCTCTTGGGGTTCCCAACGAACGTGTGAGTTACACGCCATCAAGCTCTTTTTCCGGCGCCGTTGCCGGGAGATCAAGACACGCCGCACGGGGAGTCTCCACTTCTCAATCTCTTTACTTTGTTTTTGTCTTGCTTTATTTTATTTACTACTTTGTTTGCTGCACTTATATCAAAACACAAAAAAATTAGTTGCTAGCTTTACTTTATTTACTCGTCTTGTTTGCTATATCAAAAACACAAAAAAATTAGTTTACTTGCATTTACTTTATCTAGTTTGCTTTATTTACTACTGCTAAAATGGCTACCCCTGAAAATACTAAGTTGTGTGACTTCACTAGCACAAATAATAATGATTTCTTATGCACACCTATTGCTCCACCTGCTACTACAAGCAGAATTCTTTGAAATTAAACCTGCTTTACTCGAATCTTGTCATGAGAGAGCAATTTTCCGGTGTTAGTTCCGATGATGCTGCTGCCCATCTTAATAATTTTGTTGAACTATGTGAAATGCAAAAGTATAAGGATGTAGATGGTGATATTATTAAATTGAAATTGTTTCCTTTCTCATTAAGAGGAAGAGCTAAAGATTGGTTGCTATCTCTCGCCTAAGAATAGTATTGATTCATGGACTAAATGCAAGGATGCTTTTATTGGTAGATATTATCCCCCTGCTAAAATTATATCTTTGAGGAGTAGCATAATGAATTTTAAACAATTGGATAATGAACATGTTGCTCAAGCTTGGGAAAGAATGAAATCTTTGGTTAAAAATTGCCCAACCCATGGACCGACTACTTGGATGATCATCCAAACCTTCTATGCAGGACTAAATTTTTCTTCGCGGAATTTATTGGATTCAGCTGCTGGAGGTACCTTTATGTCCATCACTTTGGGGACGGCTACAAAGCTCCTTGATAATATGATGGTTAATTACTCTGAATGGCACACGGAAAGAGCTCCACAAGGTAAGAAGGTAAATTCCGTTGAAGAATCCTCTTCCTTGAATGATAAGATTGATGCTATTATGTCTATGCTTGTGAATGATAGGACTAATGTTGATCCTAATAATGTTCCGTTAGCTTCATTGGTTGCCCAAGAAGAACATGTTAATGTAAATTTCATTAAAAATAATAATTTCAACAACAATGCTTATCTGAACAATTCTAGTAATAACTATAGGCCATATCCTTATAATAATGGTAACGGTTATGCTAATTCTTATGGGAATTCTTACAACAATAATAGGAATACACCCCTGGACTTGAAGCTATGCTTAAAGAATTTATTAGTACACAAACTGCCTTTAACAAATCTGTTGAGGAAAAGCTCAACAAAATTGATATTCTTGCTTCTAAGGTTGATAGTCTTGCCTCCGATGTTGATCTTTTGAAATCGAAAGTTATGCCTAATAGAGATATTGAAAATAAAATTGTTACTACAGCAAATGCCATCCAAGTTAGAATTAATGAGAATATAAGATTAATGGCTGAACTCGCGTGCTAGGTGGGATAGAGAAGAAAATGAAAAACTAGCTAAAGAGAAAAATGTAGCTAAAGTTTAGACTATTACCACCACTAGCAATGCTAATGATTCACATGTTGCTGCACCTCCTACTACTAATGGTAAAATAATTGGTGTTGGCAATGCCTCTACTCCTAGTGCAAAGCGCGCAAAATTACCTGAAACTGCTAAAACCGCTCGAAACTGCTCGTGATAAAACCGCTGAAATTTTTTCCAACCTTGGGGATGATAATCCCATTGCTTTAGATTGTAATGATTTAGATTTTGATGATTGCCACATCTCTGAAGTTATAAAGTTCTTACAAAAACTTGGTAAGAGTCCCAATGCTAGCGCTCGTAAACTTGGCTTTCACAAAACATATTACAAATGCTCTCATAAAAGCTAGAGAAGAGAAACTAAAACTTGAAACTTCTATTCCTAGAAAGCTAGAGGATGGTTGGGAGCCCATCATTAAAGTGAGAGTCAAAGATTTTGATTGTAATGCTTTATGTGATCTTGGTGCAAGTATTTCGTTATGCCTAAGAAAGTCTATGATATGCTTGACTTGCCACCATTGAAAAATTGTTATTTGGATGTTAATCTCGCTGATAATGCTAAAAAGAAACCTTTGGGGAAAGTTGATAATGTTCATATTATGGTTAACAATAACCTTGTCCCCGTTGATTTTGTTGTCTTGGATATTGAATGCAATGCATCTTGCCCCATCATATTGGGAAGACCTTTTCATCGAACCGTTGGTGCTACTATTGATATGAAGGAAGGTAATATTAAATATCAATTTCCTCTCAAGAAAGGTATGGAACACTTCCCTAGAAAGAGAATGAAGTTACCTTTTGATTCTATTATTAGAACAAATTATGATGTTGATGCTTCGTCTCTTGATGTTACTTGATATACACTTTCTGCGCCTAGCTGAAAGGCGTTAAAGAAAAGCGCTTATGGGAGACAACCCATGTTTTTACTACAGTATTTTTGTTTTATATTTGAGTCTTGGAAGTTGTTTACTACTGTAGCAACCTCTCCTTATCTTAGTTTTGAGTTTTGTTGTGCCAAGTAAAGTCTTTGATAGTAAAGTAAGTACTAGATTTGGATTACTGCGCAGTTCCAGATTTCTTTGCTGTCACGAATCTGGGTCTACCTCCCTGTAGGAAGCTCATAAAATTAAGCCAATTTACGTGCATGATCCTCAGATATGTACGCAACTTTCATTCAATTTGAGAATTTTCATTTGAGCAAGTCTGGTGGCCTAATAAAATCCATCTTTACGGACTGTTCTGTTTTGACAGATTCTGCCTTTTATTTCGCATTGTCTCTTTTGCTATGTTGGATGAATATCTTTGATCCATTAATGTCCAGTAGCTTTATGCAATATCCAGAAGTGTTAAGAATGATTGTGTCACCTCTGAACATGTTAATTTTTATTGTCCACTAACCCTCTAATGAGTTGTTTCGAGTTTGGTGTGGAGGAAGTTTTCAAGGATCAAGAGAGGAGTATGATGCAATAAGATCAAGGCTAGTGAAAGCTCTAAGCTTGGGGATGCCCCGGTGGTTCACCCCTGCATATTCTAAGAAGACTCAAGCGTCTAAGCTTGGGGATGCCCAAGGCATCCCCTTCTTCATCGACAACATTATTAGGTTCCTCCCCCGAAACTATATTTTTATTCCGTCAAAATCTTATGCACTTTGCTTGGAGCGTCGGTTTGTTTTTGTTTTTGTTTTGTTTGAATAAAATGGATCCTAGCATTCACTTTATGGGAGAGAGACACGCTCCGCTGTAGCATATGGACAAGTATGTCCTTAGGCTCTACTCATAGTATTCATGGCGAAGTTTCTTCTTCGTTAAATTGTTATATGGTTGGAATTGGAAAATACTACATGTAGTAATTCTAGAAATGTCTTGGATAATTTGATACTTGGCAATTTTTGTGCTCATGTTTAAGCTCTTGCATCATATACTTTGCACCCATTAATGAAGAAACACTTAGAGCTTCCTAATTTGGTTTGTATATTTGGTTTCTCTAGAGTCTAGATAATATCTAGTATTGAGTTTTGAACAACAAGGAAGACGGTGTAGAGTCTTATAATGTTTACAATATGTCTTTTATGTGAGTTTTGCTGTACCGTTCATCCTTGTGTTTGTTTCAAATAACCTTGCTAGCCTAAACCTTGTATCGAGAGGGAATACTTCTCATGCATCCAAAATCCTTGAGCCAACCACTATGCCAATTGTGTCCACCATATCTACCTACTACATGGTATTTATCCGCCATTCCAAAGTAAATTGCTTGAGTGCTACCTTTAAAATTCCATCATTCACCTTTGCAATATATAGCTCATGGGACAAATAGCTTAAAAACTATTGTGGTATTGAATATGTACTTATGCACTTTATCTCTTATTAAGTTGCTTGTTGTGCGATAACCATGTTTCTGGGGACGCCATCAACTATCCTTTGTTGAATATCATGTGAGTTGCTATGCATGTCCGTCTTGTCCGAAGTAAGAGAGATCTACCACCTTTATGGTTGGAGCATGCATATTGTTAGAGAAGAACATTGGGCCGCTAACTAAAGCCATGATTCATGGTGGAAGTTTCAGTTTTGGACACACATCCTCAATCTCATATGAGAATAATAATTGTTGCCACATGCTTATGCATTAAAGAGGAGTCCATTATCTCGTTGTCCATGTTGTCCCAGTATGGATGTCTAAGTTGAGAATAATCAAAAGCGAGAAATCCAAAATGCGAGCTTTCTCCTTAGACCTTTGTACAGATGGCATGGAGGTACCCCATTGTGACACTTGGTTAAAACATGTGCATTGCAAAGATCCGGTAGTCCAAGCTAATTAGGACAAGGTGCGGGCACTATTAGTATACTATGCATGAGGCTTGCAACTTGTAAGATATAATTTACATAACTCATATGCTTTATTACTACCGTTGACAAAATTGTTTCATGTTTTCAAAATAAAAGCTCTAGCACAAATATAGCAATCGATGCTTTCCTCTTTGAAGAACCATTCTTTTTACTTTTATGTTGAGTCAGTTCACCTATCTCTCTCCACCTCAAGAAGGAAACACTTGTGTGAACTGTGCATTGATTCCTACATACTTGCATATTGTACTTGTTATATTACTCTATGTTGACAATTATCCATGAGATATACATGTTACAAGTTGAAAGCAACCGCTGAAACTTAATCTTCCTTTGTGTTGCTTCAATACCTTTACTTTGATTTATTGCTTTATGAGTTAACTCTTATGCAAGACTTATTAATGCTTGTCTTGAAGTAATATTCATGAAAAGTCTTTGCTTTATGATTCACTTGTTTACTCATGACATTACCATTGTTTTGATCGCTGCATCCACTACATATGTTTACAAACAGTATGATCAAGGTTATGATGGCATGTCACTTCAGAAATTATCTTTATTATCGTTTTACTCGCTCGGGACGAGCAGTAACTAAGCTTGGGGATGCTTGATACGTCTCCGACGTATCAATAATTTCTTATGTTCCATGCCATATTATTGATGATACCTACATGTTTTATGCACACTTTATGTCATATTCGTGCATTTTCTGGAACTAACCTATTAACAAGATGCCGAAGTGCCAGTTGCTGTTTTCTACTGTTTTTGGTTTCAGAAATCCTAGTAACGAAATATTCTCGGAATTGGACGAAATCAAGACCCAGGGTCCTATTTTTCCACGAACCTTCCAGAAGACCGAATGGGATACGAAGTGGGGCCACGAGGGGCTGCCACCATAGGGCGGCGCGGCCCAGCCCTTGGCCGCGCCGACCTGTGGTGTGGGGCCCCCGTGTGGCCCCCCACGTTGCCCTTCCGCCTACTTAAAGCCTCCGTCGCGAAACCCCCGATGCGAAAAACCACGATGCGGAAAACCTTCCCGAGACGCCGCCGCCGCCAATCCCATCTCGGGGGATTTCGGAGATCTCCTCCGGCACCCTGCCGGAGAGGGGATTCATCTCCCGGAGGACTCTCCACCGCCATGGTCGCCTCCGGAGTGATGAGTGAGTCGTTCACCCCTGGACTATGGGTCCATAGCAGTAGCTAGATGGTTGTCTTCTCCACATTGTGCTTCATTGTTGGATCTTGTGAGCTGCCTAACATGATCAAGATCATCTATCTGTAATACTCTATGTTGTGTTTGTCGGGATCCGATGGATAGAGAATACCATGTTATGTTAATTATCAAGTTATTGCATATGTGTTGTTTATGATCTTGCATGCTCTCCGTTATTAGTAGA
This sequence comes from Lolium rigidum, assembly GCF_022539505.1. Classification (NCBI taxonomy): domain Eukaryota; kingdom Viridiplantae; phylum Streptophyta; class Magnoliopsida; order Poales; family Poaceae; genus Lolium; species Lolium rigidum. The sequence goes on from NC_061510.1 coordinate 290,940,721, forward strand.
TGCTCTGGCCAAGTTTTTGCTCTTAACTCCAAGAGGGAGTATTTATGCTCGATAGTGGGTTCATGCCCGCATTGACACCTGGGACGGTGACGAAAGTTCTAAGGTTGTGTTGTGCTGTTGCCACTAGGGATAAAACATTGGCGCTATGTCCGAGGATGTAGTTGTTGATTACATTACGCACCATACTTAATGCAATTGTCTGTTGCTTTGCAACTTAATACCGAAAGGGGTTCGGATGATAACCTCGAAGGTGGACTTTTTAGGCATAGATGCGGTTGGATGGCGGTCTATGTACTTTGTCGTAATGCCCAATTAAATCTCACTATACTTATCATGACATGTATGTGCATTGTTATGCCCTCTCTATTTGTCAATTGCCCGACCGTAATTTGTTCACCCAACATGCTTTTATCTTATGGGAGAGACACCTCTAGTGAACCGTGGACCCCGGTCCATTCTTTTATACTGAAATACAAATCTGCTGCAATACTTGTTCTTTACTGTTTTCTTGCAAACAATCATCTTCCACACAATACGGTTAATCCTTTGTTACAGCAAGCCGGTGAGATTGACAACCTCACTGTTTCGTTGGGGCAAAGTACTTTGGTTGTGTTGTGCAGGTTCCACATTGGCGCCGGAATCCCTGGTGTTGCGCCGCACTACATCCCGCCGCCATCAACCTTCAACGTGCTTCTTGGCTCCTCCTCGGTTCGATAAACCTTGGTTTCTTTCGAGGGAAAACTTGCTGCTGTGCGCATCATACCTTCCTCTTGGGGTTCCCAACGAACGTGTGAGTTACACGCCATCAGCAGGCGGTGGCCGCATCCGAGAAGGATGCCGCCGAGAAGGCTCGGGCGGAGGCAGAGGAGGAGGCGGCGGCCATCGCCGCCGCCCGGGAATTCCAAGCACGGGAGGCGCAGGAGAAGGCGGCCTCCATCGCGTTCATCCCATTCGTCAACCTTGACGAATAGATGTAGGATAGATGTAGGTATGATCGCAATGTATGTATGATCCGTAGTATGATCAATGAAGATGAACTTCTCGGGGTTTGAATTTGTGAAAATACGGGGCAAAATACGGGGTCTGCTAGACGGAATGGCTCTTCCGTTAGCAATTTTTCGATACGGGGCGAAATGCGAGCATTATACGGGGCATAGGAATACGGGGCCTGTTAGACATGCTCTTAATAGGTTAGTGCCGGAAAATGCATCAAAATGATATAAAGTGTATATTAAACATGTGAGTATTGTCATATAACTAGCATGGAACATAAAAAATTATAGATACGTTTGAGACGTATCAATGTCTAACCAGTCCTGCATCCCTTCTCTCAAACTAGGTCTAACTCTATGCCTAATATCAGATATAGAGTCTAAAAAAAGCAAAACATCTATCTGAATCTAAATGCTTATCATAAAAAATAATAGACTTCCTTTGATTCCAGATGCTCCAACATCCTGCTATCATGGCTTCATTAAAAAACCTGCTGAGTGATCTATCCACTATCATCTCATTCACATTAAGTTATGTGTTCCATTCCTCTCCAATTTTCCACCAAAAATTCTGACTGAAGTCACACTGGAAGAAAAGATGCAGCATATTTTCAGATGATTCTTCATCACACAGAACACAATTTTGATTCTCCACAAAGAAAATTTTATTGACCATTTGCACTTTTGTATTCAATCTATCTTGTATGAGAAGCCAGAAGAAAAAATTATGCTTTGGTAGACATGCTGATTTCCACATCCATTTAAATGGAGCTGGTGCAACAGGGGCATTAATTAGAGCTAGATATACCTTTTTGATTGAGTACTTTGTACCACCCGAAGAGAAATTCCATTTGTCAATCACTGATGTATCATCAAGATGCAAACTGTTTAGTTCATGTGATTGTTGTGCAGCAATCAGAGATAAAGGGAGATTAAACATGTTGAAAATATTATCCTATGCCTCATAGAAATTAATATTCCCTTTCTTTGTGAAGGAAAAGAGGTGGGGAAACTTATCCTTCAGTGTGATATCTCTCCACTTATCATTCCATAACATAATAATTTTGCCATTGCTAGAACATGTGGTGAGCTGTTTAAATTCTGGAATCAAAGTAGTGCAATCACGCCACCAGAATGATCCTCTAGATGAGTTTGCCAATGGGACAGCTCCATTCTGTGCATCCAAACATAGCCAATCCAGATTAGAATTTATGATGAAACAAAGGGTCATTTTTTACTCAACCCTGAACAAAGGGAGCACGAGATGTACCCACATGGATAGTCCAGCCAATCCAGATTAGAATTTATGAACATACTACTAATATTTAGATATTAATTTTATATTAAATCTAAATAAAATTGAATATGCAAAGCCAATGGAAGCTCTTAATAGTACGAAAAAACAAATCTTCTTTTGTTCTCTTAAGTTATCACTTTAAATTTCCATTTGTTTTTACATTTTAATTTATTGCAATATGGAAGCTCTTAATAGTACGAAAATATAAATCTTCTTTTGTTCACTAAAATAAGAAAAAAATGAATATCCTCTATCTAATGTTATATATTGTGCACTTTACATTTTAATTTATATTTAAACTTAAAATAATAAAAATATTTTGCACTTTATTAATCAATCTCTAAGAAGAACTTATGCATTGTTGGGAACTTTGGGAGCGCATGCATGGAGCTTCTTGACAAAAAAATTGGCATGTTGTACAACTTCATTCTACACCTCCAGATATATATAACCTTGGAACAATGCCAAGAATATCTATAATACATGACCGACACTTGGAGGAGAAATAGTCAAAACAAAATACAAATCCTTTATTGGTGTCACCATTGAAGAATGGAATCAAGACTAAAGAATAAGACTCCATCACCAATGAGTTGCGAGAAGACAAGTTGAGGGTTCCACCACCGCTCTGTCATTTCAAAAAATGGTGGTTGATCAACACACTGAGGCATATTGAAAAATTTAGTAAAGATCTAATATGTTTTAAGATGTAATTTTAATGGGATTACTTTATAATTTTTATCTCCATTCATTTAAAAAATAATGCATTCTACGGTATCTGTAAGTCAAATTTATTTAGTTTGACCTGCTTTAGAGAAAAGTATAAACATCTATACACCAAACTAGTACACTATGGAAGATATTTTTTTGTCCATGATCATAATTTGGTGTCGTGTTTATTAGTACAAATCTTTTATAAACTAGGTCAAATATAAACAAGTGTTTTCTTAAGGCAACTCTAGAATGCATTTTTTTATGGTTAGAGTAATCCATTAATGTTGCATTGACCAAGATAGGATGTTGAGCATATACATTTGTCTTATGATCAATGTTTCTTCCACTATTATTATGAATAAACTAAATGTATGCAACTAAATTATAATTTCACTATGTCTTTAAGAAAGATGTCCTTCATATATATAAATATTTTTAACCTATTACATTGTATAAGCAACAACTATATATTTGCTAAGGCAGATCAAAGATTTATTTGGTGTACTAACAATCCATCGAACTCCAAGGATAGCGAGGAGGGTTCCCTCGTAGTTTTATACCTATTTGCTTTTATGGAAACCTTGCATATGTCGGTCGGTTATACATTTCAATAGTGGCCTTTACGCCATCCTACATTAAAATTTATGAGAACATATTAGAAGAAACAAAACCAAACAAAAATATGAAGTAAATTTGAAGGTAAGCAAACAACCTTGAGTGACACAATTGGTTTGTAACCAAGTTGTTCAATAGCTCTGTTACAACTAAATGTTCTTCTTAGTGTTAGGTACTTGATTCTTGCGGATGTCAGCGATTGAGGTTGATGCATTCCATAGAGATATAGCACTTTATTGTAGCTCCACTCTATCACATATGTTATTGGTAGGACAATAAATAACGGTATTCTTATTTTTAGTGGTCTGCAAAATATACCATCAATTAGCAATATAGCTTAGTGTAGTACATGCTCTTGACAAAACAAATATAGCATTTTTCATTTTTGCTAAGAAATTATGTTCATACAAACATTCACAAGTAAATATTGGATTTTTAGCGATACAAACATATAAATTTCAAAAAGTAAAAAATACTTTATAAATGAAGAAAAATATGAGTATCACTAGCAAGTTGATCTCCTGGGTGAGGGCCAGTGTCTTTAGCGAGGCAGGAGGTGTGCCAACGTGTGGGAAACCCTCCAGTGAGTGTGTGCAGCATCTTTTTACTCTTTTCCTTATTTTGTTTTGTCTATGATCGACGAGAAAAAAAAACTAGTGTAATCGAGTGTGGTAAAATAAGAAGTACAATGCATTGCCTATGAAGTAAGGCATTTCCACGTACTTGTATTGTGTGGTGCATTTGTCGTAATAAGTTATTCAGGTTGCGCTACATCATGGCGCGTTAAACATTCATATAGATCTTGAAGGGGTACATGGGTGCACCTAATATGTTGGTACATTTGCCATAGCATGTGATGTGGCATGTGCCTCTTTGGAAGGCATGCCATAATTTCAGTGAAACATAGTGTAAGAATGTTTCTCACCAAAGTACATTAACACAATGCATCATAGGAAATCGGTCCAGCGAAATGTAATGCAAAATAGGTGATCTAGACATGACATAAAAATGCAGGACATATCATGCAATTGGGGCAGTGCATGCAAAGACAATGCACATGACATCAAAGGGCGGTGCATTAGAAAACCAAAAGGCAATGCAAAAAAAAATGACAGGTAGTGCAACAAAAACAGAAGATAGCATAGATGAATAACAGTAGGCAATGAAGTGGAAAACCAGAAGGCAATGCATAGAAAAAAGGCACCACACACAAAAAGAAGGAAGTGGCTAGAAGAACCGTTGTCATTATAGTACAGAGGAGAAGGCCACACGCAAAAAAGTCAAATACAGTGCAGATCAGAACTGAAGGTACTGAAGGTGGTGCACTGTTGAACCAAAGGCAGTGTATTACAAGACTGAAGTCAGTGCAAACCGATGCATTAATGAAGGCAGTGGAATTTTTTTCTTCAAAACTATCAAAATGTGATAATTTTCTATAGATCTTGATGTCGCTGGCATAGATATGAAAACGGATCTTGATTTGTATGCTCGGTTCATAAGATATTTTTCTATTCATATGCAAATATACAAAAAAAAAGGTAACAACAACTAGCGACGCACTCCCCAATCAACACGTGTCGGGCACGAAAAAGACACATGGAAGACGCTGATTTTTGCACATGCTGACGCAAGACGAGTTGTGAGGCACCTCATAGAGAGGGCACCTTTTTCTAGCCAAATCTAAATGTACTTTAACGCAGTAGAAGCATAAAAATATAGTGTACCTTTTATATCCAAGTTCTTCTAAAACCATATAGACAAAGTCCCACACATTCATCGGCTCCACATTAGTTATGAAGTAGGCCTAGGAAGGAAATTAAGATGTATGAGGAACAATACTATAAGTTGTATGCATGCCCTTTAGAAATAAATCATACTTGTCCCCCACATAGTTTTGCGCCCACTTTAGTTGATAGAGCTTTCATGGCACATATATGACCATGCACCACATTGTCAACATATACAAAATCATCGAATTTTTTCCTTCACCAATTATGATCTCGCAAAATAATATGTAGCGTGTCAACCACATTTAACAAGAAATATTTAAATATAACTTTCAATAAATAATGTGATGAAATATTAGATAATGACTTGCATTATTTAGGTAGGCCAATCTTAAGCACTATGCCTTAGATAAGATTGTCTTGAATGGGTTAAATTTGAACTTGGTCCTTAGGGAAGTTGTGGTTAAAGGTAATACTACTTTGTTTGGTGGAAGAATCATATATAATTCAAATAGATCTATCTCGTAACTTGGCAGGTGTAAAAAAGATTGGCGATAGAGTATATTGCATTGTTTCATGTTAATGCTTTGTGTCACAGGATAATCTGAAAATGTTCTCTTACACACTTGCTTCCATGCTATAACTAAAGGACTCAAATAAATAGGTAGTGCATATCTATTTTCCTTTGCTTTTCATATTCTTAAGATTAAATGATTTTCCTTGTTTCACCATAAATATTATGTTTTAATTCAAGTTAAAATTTTGAAGCATGATACTCTTGTCTTTTCTAAGTTCGCATATTAGTCAAATTGTGACCAATTATAACTTGAAGTGGATGCATGAGAATACCGAATAATTAAGATCCATAGAGAATTACATGAATAGGAACTAATTTTAGATCATAAGTTCCCTAAATTTGAAGAATTCTATAGTACAATAGAAAGTGTGTTATGTTCTCCAGACCATTTACTATCTTAAATATACTTTTATTTGTCAAGTATATTCACTATTGTCTATTCGCTATTCTATTAATATTATATACTTCCATATTAACATATTAAGCATGAGTACCACAATCATATAGTGAAATTAGGTTCACTAATGTGGTTTCATTGTGTGGAGAATATAAATGTGTATTATACTTACCAACTTTCCTCCATATGAAATTATAGAGGATATTACCATGTCACCAGGACCGAAAATGCTACCAGGTCGTAGACAACAACTAAGAAGCCCATTCATGCTATTGGCCTCCATCACTAACTTCTCTGCTTCTGCCTTGGTTTGTGCATATGCATCGGGAAACTAACATTAATGAACATCCATTAGATATATACACAAATTATTTGGTATGTATGAATTTGTATACAAAGGCGAAAGACGAATGGGACGAAGCAGGAAGGAAATGTGTTTTAAGTAAATCTTCAGTAGCAAAGGTAAAAAAACTCACTACCCTATATACATCTTACTCGTATATCGGTAATTCTTGTCAAGGTAGTTGTTACACATCAATTAGACTATGTCGTATGAAAGTTGGATTACATATTTTCTACATTCATTGATGATAAATAACTAAAATCTATAATGGTTACTTTGTTTGGCTTAATTTGTAGTTTGTTGTAGTAGATTTTCGTATCAAAGAAGCCTAATAAAGCAAGTATTTTTAAAATCCACATATTATTATTATTATTTTTTATAGGCACGGAAATTTTCATATATAGTACAAATGAGATTACATGTTTTACTTTCCCCCATACATATCTAAAGGATACAAAATATTTGGTGAATACTTTTGACTTGTTAGCGCCATGTCACATGCTAATTTTCACAAAAAATGGCTAAAGTCAATCTAGCACGAGGTCAGATGAAAACCTGGTTTAAATTTCTAAATAAATTCAATAATGTTTGGGGTTCAAATTATTGAAAAGGTATGTTAGTTTATAGTTGAAGCATGAAAAACTACACTTAACTAATTGTTAAGGTTGAAGTATGAATTTGGCTATTAGTTTGGAGAAACGTAATTTTTACTTGTAGGTATACTAAATTTTATCCTTAACATACTCATAATTAATGAAGGATACCTAACTTCTATCCTCAACATACTCATCATTAATGAAGGACAACTGCAGTTTCATTTTCACACATGATTTACGAGGCTAAATTGTATAAAAACATGCTAACCTAGGGCATAGGCCATATATATCCTAGTGGATTCCATTGGTATCAAAACCTTTCAAATCTTGTAAACATCGGGATATTTCTATGACAATATTAAAGGTAAAATTCAAATATTTAGCATGGAACTCATTTGAAACATATAAGTCACAAAACATAGGAATTGGATAAATAAAGAATTTGAATGCCCTGTCTAACTCGTCAACCCCTATTTAATAGAAGAAATTGATTAGTGATTAGTTGGAAGGAGGGAGTGCAAATTTTAAGTGATCATGCGAGAGTATTTTTTTTAAAAAAGAAAAGTTTCCTGAGTTTGGATCTTTTTATACTAATAAGCATAGATTACTATGGAACAAAACAATCAATAGGGATTTTACATGTAGTATTTAGTAACATGTTGAAAATGGACATTGTAGAAAAGAACCCATATGGTAAAAACCATCTTAAATGAGCCCTCTTTGAGATCCCTCAGACTAGAAAGGGGGTATTATATAAAAGGTGACGATAGTTGCTTTGAACGTGGATAACATTGAGATACGAACAAAGGAACATAAATCAACGAATTTTATGTGGGGAAACCTTAGCTGGATATTGCACTGACTCATCTACACCAAAGAGGTCATGAATTCCATCGAATACAACGCTACTCGAACTGGTGTATATCAGACTTTTAACCTTGCATGTCTTACAAGCGCCAATCACATTCTTTGCTCCTGTGTAGCATGAATGAGAAATAACAGTAAGAGCAAATAAATAACTTTGGATTAAAAAATTATTGAGATTTCTTGAAACAAACTTCACTCATATCCTAATTAGTTATATTTACTAAGTTTTCATTCAACAATATCTTCAGTTAATCGGTTGTTTAATTTTGTGAACAACGAGATTCTGTACCGATTTGGTTTATATTTTGTATATGGGAATGCTCGATAAATCGTGCTTCGTCCATTTTATAGTCTGCCCGCCATTTATTGTAGTAAACCACCGGTCCATGGTCAATTCTACAAGCAGGAATCTATTTCCCTTCTCTTATTTTGGGTCGTCGTTCTTACGGTTTCTAGTAATCTTGGTTTTCGTTGTTAGCTCTCTATCCACATGCCTCGCCCCATTCAAGCTTCCTCTTTCTGAGTGATGGCATAAGGCCACCCGAACTGAATGTAGTGTGATTCTCTCTTGGATTTTTGCAGCTTTCCATCAAGTATTACAATGTTGCAGTCTAATCAATTTGTCTAAGTCAGGGCCTTTTGTCTTACATTGAAGGAGCTGGCAGATATGTTATGCTACAATGAGTTGGCACATATGTAGTCCTCTGTCTATTTTGTACCATTCAATTACTTCTTGTCGCAAATTTTCCATGTGTTGCTAGCATATATTCACTAATTCTATCATTATGGACAATTTATAAAAAGTTATATTTTTTTATTTGGTGAATCGCATGGGAGTATGTATGTTTGGTTAGCTTTTACTTTCATTCAATCATGGTGCGAAGATCTAGAGAACATTTTTGCTCCATGTGCATATGTAACGTAGTGCAATATTTTACTCCATTAGTGAACGCAGACTTGATTATTGTGCATTATATTGGTGCTTGCCTTCAATAATTTTTTGGCATGTTTCTTTTATTGTGTTCTGGAGGGTGGGGGCATACATTGGTTTCAACATGTTTATTATTTACGTCTGTCCTAGCTAAAAGATAACATTTTCATACTTTCCTTTCCGTGATCCATTTTTTCTTAAAATAGTACATTATTATGTAAGGTTATTGATCATTATTTCAAAGATGTGTGTCTTTGCCCATATTTATTTATTATTCTTTAATATTTCCCATTTCCTTCAAATTATAATTTCATCTCAAATTTTGCTCCATGGCATCTTAATTACTTAAAGCTTACAAAAATGAATCTTCTTTTTAATTTAAGGTTTCTGGTTTCCTAAATATGTTCTTTATTACATAAAATTAAAGCTCCATGACATATTAAGCAAAACTTGTTTATTCCTTAGAAATTGTTCATTTTTATAGAAAATGGTTTTTGTCCATACAAGGTGTAGCTTAACAAAAATCTTCGATATCCATTTGAACTGCAAGAATGCATCATAAATGAACACATGTTTTGTGGTTGACTTCAGAAATCAGATAAAAAAATGGAAGCATACAACACTATTTCTTAGCTGGTTATGGGCATAAATTATTGAAAATTATACAAGCCTACATGTTAATAGACACAAACTGGTTATATCGACATGAATCTGATTATTTTGTTATGTGACATTTCTCTTAGGCAAAATCTGGTTAATCTAATGAAATTTCTTTATTCCGCAGAAAATATAAAATGCCGGTTGACATAACTTTTTTGGTCAGAAAATCTTGTTATTGAATAGGGGCAATCCCAATATTGGCAAGAGGTGTGAAAGTTCTCCTTAGCAGAGCAGTTGGTTATGATTTTATTACCTTCAACGTTGACCTTATAATGAAGATGCATGCAGTTCTTTGCAGGATCAGCGGTGGCCGTGTGGAATACAACATCTACACCTTCAAAAGCTTCTTAGCAGAAGATCAATTGTTAAGATGGGTAACAATATCACACAATTAAAAGTGATGAATAACAAACTATTGAATGGTGCACTCTTCCATGTTAAGTTATTTAAACACTAGACATTATATGTTCTTAGTTTCAGCCTAAGACACACATTTTTAGCAAGCAGAATTAACTGCAACTAGTATAAACTATAATAATTTATTTGTTTCTTACAAATTTAGGCCTCATTTGGCATTGTAGTAACCCAGGTCAACAATAACAACAACATAAAATCCTTTTCCCAAGCAATTCGGGGAAGGCTAGATCTAGAACCCAAAAGAAACAAAAGAAAACCAGAAATAGGAGAAAGAAACAAGAAACAATTAATGAGCAAATTAAGAATCTGGCACATTGATCACTGATTTCCATGCGGTAATATCAAGATTCAAATCTCTAGGTACATTCCAATTCCTCAAGTCTTCTTTTATGCCTCTACCCATGTCAACTTTGATGGTCGTATGACCCTGCTAGTATTTCTCATACACTTTAGAATACCACTGTTAATTGTTGCTTCTAAAGGTTTTTATTGGATATATCTGAACCACCTTAATTACTAGGTGTTTCTCATCGATCGGTGTTACCCTAGCCTATCATGTATTATGTCGTTTCTAATACCGTCCTCTGTTATATGGACACACATTCACCGTATGCGCATCTCGCAACACTCATTCGTTGGTTGTGTTGTATTTTACTGGTCCAATATTATGCTCCATATAGCATTTAATGTTGTCCTATAGAACTTAAATTTTGCGGAACTTCTTGTCACCGGAATCACGATAACAATCCGTGGTTTCATCAATATTTTCCAGACTGAAATTTGTTGTTTGGACGAGCTAACTGAAAGGAAAAATCCAGAGTTCAATCTAGCCAAGAGAAGTAGTGTAGGAGGCCAGAAGTTACGAAGCGAAACCAGGGGTACCTAGAGGAAGCATCGACGTTGGATATCGGCACCTTCCTCAAGTGTGGCGACTGGGGGCGCCTATCTTTCATGTAGAATTCCGACGGCGGGGATGTGGCTGGAACGGGGAAGCAACCGACGACGACATGGAAGTGGCTGGAATAATCACGAAGCGGCCGTTGAGCCTCCCTCCATGCGGTGCTTGTAGTGGCGGTGTCTCTCGCTGATTGTGGGAGCGACACCTTGGCTCGTTGTGCTCAATTGTCTCGTCAATCTGTTGTAGCCCATCGATACTCGTCATATTTGAATTCTGAGCTGAGGTGGTGTTTTTTTCTTTCCATTTAGCTTATTCATGGTTAGTGGAGAAATATGTTAGTGCTTGATCCACACATACTTGTTTGATGGTTTCTTGTCAGTTTGTTTTTCTATCTAGGTTTTGTTTTCGGTTTTAGCCTGTAAATTATTTTTATCGGGCATGTAGATGGTTTCGGTTTTTCTATTTTTTATTGGGTTGTTTGTAGCGTCTGAAGGACTAGAGAACGACCAAAGTCCGGGTTTTTTTTTTTGCTTTTAAAGCAGAAATTCAATTCGGCACCTGGGAGCATATGCTCTGCCTCCGGAAAAACATTTTAAAATGTCAAAAAAATTTGAATAAAAATTTCCGCGCTTACGTTTTGACATTCTATGTACGTACATCAAGTTTTGCAAAAAAAAAAACCAACATTTTTTATAACTTGTGTGAAAAAGACAAAAAAAAACGTCACGTACACTGTCATTTTTTGCACCAAAATTTGTCTTTTTTACACGCGACAATAAAAATGTCAGTTTTTCATGAGACCAATTTGTAAACGTGTGGAACTTCGAGATGTACCTATTAAATTTTATGTCTGAACTTTTCAACATTTTAAAAATATATTTAAAATAAAATTTAAAAACCAGGAGCATATGCTCCCGGGTGCCAAAACACCACTCCCCTTTTAAAGCCATTTTCTACTTATATGATGTCGGCTATGTCGCAGTTCTCCACTCCTAATTTTTTAAGGTTTTGCTACCTCTTGAGTGCTAGCTCGGTCAACTTCTGTGCCGTTCGATCATATATCAATAATCACAGAATTTCTTTAACGAGCAAATTTTTCTAAACGAGAAAATTCACGTTGGTTGTTGTTTTTGTGTATCACGTGATGTCACCTAGTGGATCGTGATGGCTTTGCGTGGCCCACTTTTTAGAAGTGGTTGATGATGGGTTTTTTTTTAATGTGGAATTGCGCATAGATGTTCAATTGTGCATAATAAGAGCATAATTGCATAATCGCACCTATGGACTTTTTTTATGTGCAATTGAAGATAAGTATATAATTGTGCATGTGCGTGAAATTACACACCCACGTGTAATTGCATATATGTGCGAGATATAAACTTTTTATGTTAAATTACACACATTAAACATATACGTGTGAGATTTGAAATTTGTATATAATAATATTTTATTTTTTCTCATTTTCTTGGAGTTGCTTGTTTTTGGCACATATGTGTACAATTACACATGATGTGTAATTACATATTTGTGTGTAATTTCAAACTTTACACGTAACCTCTTTTTTCTATGTTGACTTGTAGGTGGGCTTGTAGGTGGGGGGATTTTCGTCCCGGATGCACCTCCTCCCGCACCCCCTCGTAACCCTAACCGCCTCCCGTCACCGCTGCCGGTGGTGCCGCCGGGCAAAGACCGCGGGGCGTGGCGGCGGCGGTCCTTCCTCGTGCCGCGCTGGGGACGGCGGCCGGGATCCCTCCTCGATGTTGAGGCCGGTTGGACGCGGATGGTGCTGGGCGGCGGCGGCTAGACCTTGGCGCTGCGGCCCCCCGCCTCCCGTTGGCTCCTTGCCGTGGTACGCCGGTGGTGGGCGGTGGCCAGGTCCTCGATCTGCGCCAATATCCCTCCTCCCCCCCCCCCCCCGCCTCTCGCCGGTGCGTGGAGGTGATCTTGGGCTTCTCCCGCGGTACGCGATCGCCTGGGGCAGCAGCCTTGGGTTGGACGGTGGAGGCGGTCCTCTTCTTCGCCAAAGATGGTCGGCCTGCGGATGGTGGTGGTGGGTCTTTCGATCTGTCACCGCATCCCGACGGCAAGGTGGAGAGGGGTGTGCAAGCCGGCGATGGCTGTTGTCGCCGGTGGAGGGCTGGCTTTCAGATGCGGTGGTGCCCAGGGCGTGTGCGGTGTCTCCGGACAACGCGATCTACGCTTGGTGTCTCTGGCAGCACCCGTGGCCAGCCTGGAATGGTCGTTCGCAAGGGTGCCTGACATGAATAAAGGCGGTGGTCCTAGTGTCTCTCTTGGGTGAAGATGAAGACTTGCATGAGGTTTTCTATTCTCGATCTAGCAGGAGCGTTGAGTTCCAGAAGGCGCCGCCGGCGAATGTAACAGTGCTTTTTTGCCTGGAGTTTGCTGGATCGGTAGTATTCGGTCTTGCGCACCCATGCTTTTATTTCGGCCGATTGGTTTTGGAGAGAGCGGTGCGAAGCTCTAGTCGGTGTTGGCATCAAGAGACATTTTTGGTCCATGATGCAGTCAGATGAAGGGAATAACATGAAGGCTGGAGCGAGGACTAGCTAAGGGAGGTTCAAGTCTCCGCGTTGTTGAGGGACTTGCTTGGTGTCCCGGGCTCCGCAGCAGTGGTATGGAAGTGAGGACGGCAGCACAGGTGAAGTTCAGAGTCCTACCTTTCAGGGTGAAAACCCAAGATCTGGCCATAATTGGTTGTGCCTAGGAATGACCTTGTTGGAGGCATTGTTTTGAGAGCGGGGACTATCTTCAGGGTGAAAACCTAAGACCTTTGGTCTGGCAACGACGGTGCTGGTGCACCGTTTCCTTCTTGGAAGCGTCGTTTTTGGAGATTCTGTATTTCAGGTGTTGGCTTGGTGGTGGTTGTATTGTTGTAGCTAAGCCTAGGATGCTATAGCGGGATTTTTGTTTCTTAGTTTTCTTTTATTTTTTGGTTGTGTGCATCCGTACAGCCATTAGGGTGTTGCGTTGTTGCAGAGGTTAGGTGTAATTGGTATCTTATGATATTAATATATTCTCTTTATCGGCAAAAAAGGTGGGCTTGTAGTTGTTATTTGGCTTCTAATAACATGCAAGTGCATCTAAGCTGATATTTGTATTCGTAATTACACACACTTTGTTCAGATGTGCATTTTGATTTTCTTTTTACAGTTTTACTAAACGTGTATATAATTGCAGCAGCCAGTCACTTGGTCTTATCTACACATTGAGGGGGCCTTGCCTCATCCTTCCTGCCCACACCTTCATTCTTTTCCTCCTCTGATCTTAGAAAGCATACCAATCTTTAATTCTTTATCCATTAGCAACAAGAGCAGCGCAATCTATCGGCATTGATGAGTAAGCTAAGCTATACCTCTTAGATTACAAAGCAACAAGCTCCCTTCTAATGCGTTATTAGGCTGCAGTTAGCCAGTAGCCAGTCAAAGTAGGTAGAGTAAGCTAGCGGAAGAAATTGATCGTTATATATGGCTAGCGCAAAAGCCCAAAGAGTCAAGGATGCCTAACAAGTGACAAGAAAAAAAAATCAAGTAGAAACTGTTTCGCCAAAAGCGACGAAATCAACTATACACAACGTGCCCAACGTCAGATACCTAGCGAGAATTAGCTTAATTCTCAGTTAGCTAAGTGCTAGGTGGATCCTTTCTTTTTTTCAGGTGTAAACATGTATCCAACGAATTAATGCCGATCTAAAACTAGGCCTTCCAAACACACTTTTCTGGATCCGTCCGTTTTCACTAGCCTGTAATTTCCAGCAGCTTAGGTAGTAAAACATGTCTTCAGTCTTCTAAACGGGTCCATAGTTTTTGCGACTTGTCATATTTCAGACTTCTACATATTCATCTACTATCGATGAACACAACACATTGTACTAAAAACAAGTCTCAAGATTATGAGTGCTGCTATACATCCGACATTTTCAGTACGATGTTTGTCCAACTTCAGAGAAAACCGTCTACCTGGCTAGCACGAGTAAGGGTGTACATCGTATGGTTATCGGACAGAAATCTGTCGAATGCAGAACAATTCCGCAAGATTATTGACTTCTCGGCTTAACCTGGGGTAAGGTAAACTACTAACATTGGGATGATGCACCGCACACACGCGCGCACACACAAGTACAATTTTAAATAAATTTGCAGTGTGAAATCAATATGAATGCCCAAATATAAAATGAATTATATCTGCTACAATCTACATATGTTCTAACTTATTCATAGGTTCCACACATACTTTGTTTTTAAACAAAAATTCTCTCTTCTATCCGCGCTAGCATATATGAAAAGTCCAACCCTTATTTGAGCGGGACATCAATCAACAAAATCATGTTTTTTTTTTAACTTTTGTTGACAGTTTCAGAAATCAGAGGATCGCTTTGTACTTGGCAGGAGAATTTTGATATGTACAAGAAGAATAGAATGTTGGTTTAATTTTTTTGGATCTCATTTATGCTAAGTTCAATATAGCTGCGGAAGATCCTAGAGCCATTCCTAGGACAGAAGCGAGGATGAGTGTGACTAAAACTATGCGTACGTTTGGGAAGAAACAAAAAAAACATTGTATTTCCCATAAGTTACCTTTGGTAAGTTGCGCGAGGTCGCATACGTCGGCGGAGACATACTCGGCGAGACCGACGCGCAGGGCAGCGCCGAGGAGCCCCTCCTCGTCCGGTTCGAGAGTAGCGACGGGGGCGAGGTCGGTTATCCGCACGCGCCAATCTCCGGAGCGGAGCAGCGCCGCAACCAGGTGCCTGGCCATGAAGCCCCTTCCGCCGGTCACCACGCACCACCTCAGCCCGTCGAGGCCACGGTCGCCGGCCGGCAATTCCATCTCACCAATTGATGCAACTAGCGGCAGGGTACATACGTTGTTCTATCAAGTCCTTGCTGATGCTCTCATTTAGAGCATCTCCAGTCGCGTCCCCCAAACCGTCCCCCAAAGCGATTTGGGGCGTGCCGGACAAAAAAAGCGTTCCAGCCGCGTCCCCCAAAGCCCTTTTTTGTCCGGCGCGCCCCGATACGGTGTCCGGCGCCCGAGCCCGTCCCCGTCCCACAGGGGACGCACCGGGGACGCCGGACACAACGAAAGCGAGGCGGGCTCCCACATGTCGGCGACTATTTGCATAAACCGTTGGTTCGCGCCTCTTTTCTCGTCGCTCCTTCCTTCCCGCGCCTCCCACCCCACCGCCGCCGCCGGATTTCCCGGCCGTTTGGGCGTCCGATCCGTGCTGCGAGTCGGCACCGTTGTCGCGGCCGGGGCTCCCGCCGGTCGTGCCGCCGCCGCCGCGTCGCCGGCGCCTCCCGAACGCGCCGTCAAATCCGCCCCACCTCCGCGCACGAAGGTGCTCGACGACTTGCCGAGTAGGCGCGGTTGGTCGCTGTTTGTTGCGTCGTCCGCCTCGGCGCAATTTTAACCATTGATTTTGCTTTAGCCATGGACAGCGACGATGAGATGGTTGCCCCGCTGCCGGAGGACGAGCAAGCGTTCGACGACGACCTGCGGGAGCATTTGCTGATCATCGCCTCCCTCCAGGACATGCTTGACGCCGAGGCGGAGAAGAGGAAGAGGCCGCGCCGCGGAGGATCAAGGCCGGGAAGAAGGAAGTCGAAGCCCCGGCAGAGGATGGAGGGGCCTGCCATGCTGCACAACGACTACTTCGCCGACGGGGCAACACATGCCGACAATTTTCGGCGCCGGTACAGGATGAGCAAGGGCCTGTTCATGAATATCCTCCACGGCGTTCGAGAGTTCGACCCCTACTTCAAGCTCAAGCTCGACGCTGTAGGCGTTCTCGGGTTCTCATCCATTCAGAAGTGCACCGCCGCCATGAGGATGCTTGCATACGGAGCACCTGCCGATACACGGGACGACTACCTTCGCATGAGTGAGTCTACTGCCATTGAGTGCATGTACAAGTTTTGCCGAGCTGTGGTGGGAAAGTTTGGCAAATACTACTTGAGAGGGCCAAGCGAGGAAGAGACTGCAAGGATCATGGCACAAAATGCTGCCGAGAGGATTTCCTGGAATGCTTGGAAGCATCGATTGCATGCACTGGGCATGGAAGAACTGCCCGTTTGCTTGGCAAGGTATATACAAAGGGCGTCATGGATATTGCGGTGTGGTGCTTGAAGCTGTGGCAGATTATGACTCGTGGATTTGGCATTCTTTCTTTGGCATGGCGGGATCACACAATGACATCAACGTGTTGCAGCGGTCTCCGGTGTTCAGCGAGACTAGTGGAAGGGCATGCTCCACCATGCAACTATGAGATCAATGGCCACCAATATACCAAAGGCTATTATCTAGCCGATGGTATATATCCAAAATGGGCCACTTTTGTCAAAACAATCTCGAATACATCAGGTCTGAAGAATTCTCACTTTGCTACACGACAGGAGGCTTGCAGGAAGGATGTCGAGCGGGCATTTGGTGTGCTTCAAGCACAATTTGCCATTGTCCGGTACCCTGCTCTAAGCTGGTCTCACGACCAAATGTGGGAGGTGATGCAGGCTTGTGTGATCATGCACAACATGATCATCGAGGATGACCGCAAGAATCATGTTAGGTCACATGTTGGTCCCTATGAGTGTCAAGGACCTCTCGCGGAGGTTGATCATGAGGTGCCTGCAGATTTTGCTGATTTTGTGGTCATGCACGCAGAGATCCGTGACAGCAATGTGCATGAGCAACTTCAAGCTGATCTAGTTGAGCATTTGTGGAGGATCAAAGGAAATACCGTGGCACCTTGATGTATCATCTAGCCCTTTTTATTATATTTGATTACTTGTTTTATTGTTTGTTGTAATTTAATTTGAAAACAATCCTCGAAAACATTTTTTTTCATATGCTACATTTGATATAAATGGTTTATGTGTTAAAAAAATTATTTTAAATGTTTGGGGGCGGCGTTTGGGGGACGCGGCTGGGGAGCGACGTCCCCCAAACGCGGCACGAACAAAACACGTCCCCCAAACGCTCAATCCGGCGCGCTTGGGGGGACGGTTTGGGGGACGCGACTGGAGATGCTCTTATGTAGCTTGTGCGTGGGTTTGTTGGTGGTGGCGTTGTATTTATTGGGCAAAGTTTGCTGCACAACTCCCAGTTGTACCTTCTTTTTGTTGCCACATTTAAAGTTTCTTAATTTAAAGGAATGCAATACATACATGTTTTACGAACAAGCATATGACCGGGATAGCTGTGGAAGTAAGTGAAAAAGCAAAACAATTTTCAGATTGTGGAAATCACTGCTAGTTGTCGTTACTTTTGTTATGTTAAATATAATTGTCTAGTCATTTTCATCACATCTGTCTTGTGATTGAACTAGTTAAACATGCAATCCCACATGTTCAACATATAAAAAATAATCATAAGAAAAAATACTTCATATTCAATCTCGGAAGCATCATAAACTTCTTTTTATTTTTCGTTGTATGATGTGACATTAACTACAACACATCTTTCATGAACCTAAGATTTCAGCTGTATTGAAGGGTAGCGACCCCGCTTTCATTGTGACAAGACCTTTCAACTAGTAAGTCTAATTAGCACTATGCTTCTGGCAGGATAGATAGCAACCCTGCAATCCACGCCATTTGTTGCACTTTTACTGCGCCACATACTCATAATTAGGGAATCGCCAAGGCGTTTGATCCGCCATGCCTAAAATACGGATACCTCGACACCGAGGGTGCTATTGAAATAATGAGTCATTTCATTTGGCTCATATAGTATTTTAGAATATGCAAACTAAAGCAACCACGTTTATCCACATATCTTAAAAAATATATACTCTGTTGATCTTAATTTTGATGGCTGAGATTAAAAAATAAGAAGTGTTACATCTAATAAAACAAAAGTACACGTGAACACTTGGTAGGTATGTAAAAAAGGAATTAATCCATGTAGACAAATTAACGTACCTCTAAAATATGTCCTGATCTCACCACACGGGGTGCCGGGTGCACCACCACCCTACATATACGTACGAGACCGATATCACCACACGCGTGCACCACCACAGCCGGGACGTGCACTATACTCAAGTCAAGGACACTATTATCTTTGTCTACGGACGTGCACTATACTCAAGTCAAGGACGTGCACTATACTCTGTAGTAGAATGGAGTGGAGACAAACGGCCGGCCGGGTGACTGTATTTGAGAGGTTGATTTAATTAGCTATAGTACTGTAGAAAGTTATTCTCATCTGCGTATTAAATGAAGAACAGTGCTGGCTAGTGGTGCGGCCTAATTTTCAGTCCGGCAGCTGGACGTCTCGCCCTACCCTCTAGGGAACGCGCGTGCCCCTGCCCCGTAGGCCCGAGCACGTTCTTAATATCAAGTTTTTCAATAGATCTGTATTATTAGTTACAAAAACAGATACAAAATATTTTTGTAAATATTTCGAACAACTATATTGTGTAGTTCATTATCAGTTGTCATACATAAATACCATTCAATTTAAAAATCTGCGGCGTTCTTGTGAAAAAGAGTAAAAAAGTTTTGTTGGTACCACTAATCTATATGTGCTAGTCACTCTGGGCGTTCGGGAAATCCCGAAATTTCGGGACGGGAAATTCGGGAAAAAATTATTTCGGGATCTACAAAGTGACACCCGAAAATGTAGCATAATATTTGCCTCCCGACAATTCGGGTACCCGAAATTTCGGGTTCGGGATCGGGAAATTCCTGAATAGCCCGACATATAACAATTGGGAGAATTTTTGTAGATGTACACTGTATGTTGTGGGTATACTTCATAGGTGTACCATCGACAGTGCCTAGATCCGGCAAGCCCGGGTGGCCCACGGACGGTGATGAGGCATGTGGCCCATCGGGCGGCCCAGTTGCTGTTGATCATGAAGGAAGAAGTCCGGCCCAGGATCGGCGAGGCCGGATCCGCACCGACATAGGAGTGACCCGGATCCATGGAGGCCCATGAGGAACCCGGATCCAGTACGAAGTATATGGAAGGCGGATCCGTGACGTGCACGGCAAGATATTGTACCGTAGTTAGGCTGTTTGTAATCCGGCTAGGACTCTCCGTGTAAACCCTAGATCCGTGCGCCCTTATAAGCCGGATCCCGGGAGCCCTAGAGGCACAACCACAACTCATTGTAACAACGCGAAAGCGCCCAGATAATTCCAGACAAGCAGCGGTAGGCCCCTGTCATCGTGCGGGTGTTCCGAAGCTGGGTAACTCGCGTACCACCGTCCCGTGTGCACTCCGCCCTATGGCCCCTACTTCTTCTCCCCTCGTGAGGATCCCTCCTCCGAGGTGTCGTCGATTAGGCAACGACGGTTGGCGCCCACCGTGGGGCCTGCGGCGTCCGGAGGCCGGAACCGGGAGGGTTCCGCCATGGGAAGCTACGACGACACCATCGCTGTGGGGCGTGTCCTTTACGCCGGAAATCTGCCGATCGTCCCTCCGGATGAGTGTTGGATTCTGGCTAAAACCGACCCCGTCAAGCTCTCCATCATCCCAGTTGGCGACATACACATCTTCATCGGGGAAACCGTCGATTCCGACGGAAACCCACTGGTAAGTAGCGCCGACGCGACCGCCGGCTGAGCAGGACGCAGTCGCGAAGATCCGATCTGAGACGCTGGAACTTCCTAGCGAAGATTCCGCCTTAGATCTGGAAATTTCAAAACCCACCCAATCCGCCCCTGAGCAGGAAACAAAGGTGGAAGACCAATGCAGATCCGCCTGGGTCTCCCAGGTGTTAGAGAAGCAAAGGTGTCACTTCGTACACTTCTTGGCCCATACCGCCGGAACCGCCCCTCATGAAGTCGGAGCTGGTCCCGCGCAGGTCGAGGCCCCGGAAAACAACGCAGATCCGGATCAGGCTCAGCCTGTCGGAGAAAGCGAAGCTCCGGTTGAAGAGTCGATCTTGGGCAATCTGAGCCCAATCTCCGGAGACACCCCATCCATGGAATCTGATGACTTCGTGCGCAAGTTGGAGGAGTATGGTCTCGGCGATCAGCCTGAAGTCAACTCCGCCCAGCCGAAGCAGGTTCTCGCAATGGTAGCTGCGCTGGGACAAACCGGATCTGGGGACCAAGTTAGCCAATCTGAACCATCCCAACAAGGATCTCCAATGTCTCGGGTGCGACCCCAAAGGGATTCCCCTTCGGAGGAAATCCTGTCAGCAGAAGAGGTGGCCGCGCGAGCAGTTCTTAACACACCTATAACTCCGGGCCACGCCGCGGATCCGGAGGCTCTAGAGACCGCCGGAAAAGAGATGCTGGCCACGGCCAAGAGGCTCGCCGACACCGAAGCTGCATTAAAGATAGGAAGGGCGGATCACGCGGCTCGGCTCGGAAAACTTCGACAGACAGGACCGCGAGATTACTAACACACTCGAGCACGTCAAGAGCATGAGGGCTGAGTGGGAAGTAAAGATGACCTACGCGCAGGCGGAGGCCGATCGTATTGTCAGAGAGGCAATTCCGCCTCGCAGGATAGCCTTCAACACGCCCGCAGTTCACCAGCCCGCTGGAAACTCCAAAGGACAACATGCTGAAAGCGGCGGAATTGCTCGAAGAAGAAGGACGAAGAAGTTGATATCAACCATCTCCGCACACTTGTTGCTTCAGCAATGCGAGCGAGCAGAGCAAGGCGGATACTTCGCGCAGGTTGGAATCCAATCCGGATAACTGTGTATCTACCGCGCAGAAGGACGCCCGCGCCGATCGGCATCCCGATGATGAATCACACACCGGATCCTCCGAGCGCAGAAGAAGGGCCAGGGAACACCCAAATCCGATTCCCGTCCCATCACAGACGCCTCCGTCGGATCCAAGAAAGGGAAAGGATGCGATGTACTCCGGACGAGACAGATACCGCAACCCCTCTCCTCCGCCCAACGGTTATCCGCGACCCCCTCGCCGCCGTAGTCCAGCCGGAAACACCAGGCCCATAGGGCACGGTGCGATTGTTATCCGCGACAACGTGCTGCCAAGAAACAGAAACAGGGAGCGTTCGCCGGAACCTCGCCGGAACCAGAACAATGTTCCTGAGCCCGAGCCCAGAAGGAGTCGGAATGAAGACCGCGGTCCGAGAACCTCGCCGGAACCGCGATCCAGCACCTCGTCGGAGCCGCGACCCGAGCCTCGTCGGAGCCGTGACCGGAGCCTCGCCGGAATGACCAGGGCAGCCAGCGCCAAGGCGAAGGCAGCCACAGAAGCCGGAGTCAGCACCAGGAAGGTCGTGGAGATTCAGATGGCGGAAGCAAGAAGTCGGACCGCCCACCTCGCAGGTCTCCCTCACCACCACCTAGCGGTGGCGGCGGAGGTGGAGGCGGAGGCAATGGCCGGAGATCTCGCTCGCGCTCAAAGTCTCCCCGCCACGGCTCGCGCGACGCACGGGACCGCCTTAACGAGTACGGAACCGACTACATTGGTCCGAAGTGCTTTGGCAGGATGATTCGAGAGGAACCAAAGCCAAGGAGCTCCCTCAAGCTACCCGGAAATCTGAAGCATTATGATGGCACCGAAAGGCCGGATACCTGGATTGAGGACTACTACAATGCAGTAACCTTCGCCGGAGGAACCCCTAACATCGCCTGCCGCATGCTCCAGTTGTACCTTGTAGGTCCAGCCCGGATCTGGCTCAGCGACCTCGAGAAGAACTCCATCTTTTGCTGGTTCGACCTGAAGACCGCTTTTGAGAAACACTTCAGGGGCACCTACAAAAGACCTGCCACAGCAAGCGACTTACAAGCTTGTATCCAGAAGAAGGGAGAAACCTCAAGAAACTTCCTCACACGATGGTTGGCATGCAGGAACGAGTGCGAAAACGTCGATCACACCACCGCCATGTACGCCTGTATTGGTGGACTGCGGAGAGGAGGATTGCCGAGGCATAAGCTTACATGTTTGGCTAACGCCAATAAACCGACTTTGGATGAGATGATCTCCATTGCCAGTGATCACACTGCCGCCGATGACGACGCAGGCGGTGATATCGCAGCTACAGCAATCCCCCTGCACCACCAAAAGAAGAACCGTGATAACGGTAACAACAACGGCCACAAGCGCAAAAACCCTGATGACCAGAAGAGTGGCGGATCCGAGATGGTCGCCATGGCGTTCCAACGCGGAGGTTCAGGAGGCGGAAGAGGACGCGGCCGTGGAGGCGGAGCTGGCGGGGGTCGGCAGGCATGGCACCGAGGTCACCGCCGGCGGATCCCGCGCCCCGCAAACCTACGAGGAGTACGAGAGACATGCCCTGCCCGGCCCACTTGGATCCGGCTACAGGGAAGTCCACTCATACCAACCGCAACCGCAAGTGGGTCAACGACCTCAAGAACGACCCGGAGGCGAGGATACAAGCGAGCCCGGAAGCACCGCCCACGCGGCAAAGGAGGCAAGGGCAAGAACAAGGACAAGGAGGAGGACAGTTCCGAGGCGATGGACGAGGATGATAACTCGCCGGATCCCAAAGCCGGATCCGCGAGTAAATCCAACCCCTTCGAGAAAAAGAGCGTGGGGGCTTACCACACCTTCCTCGGAACCCCCACGATCCGTGCTACAAAATCAGCTACCCGGATCCCGAACGCCACGATTCCGGCTGTGCCGCGATATGTCGGGTGGTCGGAAGTTCCGTGCACATTTGACGGGGAAGATCATCCCGCCATTGTGCCAAAAGAATACTACGCCTTGGTTGTGAGTCCCCGCATAGACGGGTATGACTTCTCCAAGTGCCTCATGGATGGCGGAGCCAGCTTGAACATCATGTACTCGGAGACTCGGGAGCGGATGAACCTCACCAAGGAACAGCTCAAACACAGCACCACCGAGTTTCACGGCGTGGTTCCGGGTAAGAAGGCGAACTCCTCGGCAGCATCACACTTCCCGTGGCTTTCGGCGATGTTCATAATTTCCGCGAAGAGAAGATCACGTTCGAAGTTGTGCCCTTCAAGAGCTCCTACCATGTCATCTTCAGCAGGCCCACCTACCACAAGTTCCACGCAAGGGCGTGCTACATCTACAACAAGCTCAAGATGCCGGGTCCCAATGGTATGATCACCATAACCGGAGACTACAAGAAGGCTCATGAGTGCGAGTTGGGCGAAGCCGCCTTCGCGAGTCCGTCATATCCGGAGAAGAGCCGAAAGGCTACAGGGCCGCGGTGGATCCGACCGAGATGCGGACCACCAAGAAGCAGATCTCCGAGCGGAAAACCTCTTTCAAGCCCGCGATAGAAACCAAGAAGCACGACCTCATTCCGGGTGACTCTTCCAAGCAGGTTTCGGTCGGGGCCAACATGGACCCCAAATAGGAAAGCGCGCTCGTCGAGTTCCTCCGCGCTAACATGGATATCTTCGCATGGCAACCTTCTTACATGTCCGGAGTACATAGGGAACTCGCCGAGCACTACCTCAACATAAATCCGGGGGCTAAACCAGTGAAGCAAGCTATGCGACGCTTTGGAGATAAGAAGCGCCGCGCCATAGGAATGGAACTAGCAAAGTTACTAGAGGCAGGTTTTGTAATAGAAGTTATCCACACCGATTGGGTCGCGAATCCCGTCCTTGTACCCAAAAAGAACACTGAAATACTAAGAATGTGCATCGATAACTCTGGCTTGAACAAACATTGCCCGAAGGATCCGTTTCCCCTGCCGCGCATTGACCAAGTCATTGATTCGACGGCGGGGGCGGAACTTCTGTGTTTTATTGATGCGTATTCCGGGTACCATCAGATCCGGATGAAGGAATCCGACCAAAAGGCGACTTCATTCATTACCCCGTTTGGTACTTATTGCTATGTTACTATGCCCTTTGGTTTGAAAAATGCAGGTGCTACTTACCAACGTACGATGCAGCGGTGCCTGAAGGACCAAATAGGCCGGAACGTGCACGCTTACGTCGACAACATCGCGGTCATGACCCGGAAAGGATCCGACTTGATCGGCGACCTCACGAAACCTTCGACAATCTCCGCAGGTACAAGATGATGTTGAATCCGCCGAAGTGCGTCTTTGGCGTACCAGCTCGGAAAACTCCTTGGCTTCATAGTCTCTCACAGAGGCATTGAGGTGAACCCGGAAAAGATCAAGGCAATCCCGTGCATCAAACGACCAACTTGTCTCAAAGATGTGCAACGACTAACCGGTTGCGTCGCAAAGCAATCAGCAGGTTTGTTAGCCGTCTTGGCGAGAAGGCGCTACCTCTGTACAAGCTGCTGAAGAAAACAGACAAATTTGTCTGGGACGACGCAGCCGACGCAGCTCTTCGTGGGTTGAAGGAAATTCTTACCTCCCCACCTATCTTGGCAGCCCCAGCAGAGTCAGAGCCAATGCTCCTTTATCTGGCGGCTACCAACAAGGTCGTCAGCCTCGTCATCGTGGTGGAGCGAAAGGAGGAAGGTCATGAATACGACGTCCAAAGGCCTGTCTACTACATTAGCGAGGTGCTGACAGAATCAAAGCAAAGATACCCTCACTTTCAGAAGCTAGCTTATGGAGTTTTCCTAGGCAGCCGGAAGCTGAGACACTACTTCCAAGAGCACCCGAGTATCAGCTTGTGAGCAAAGCTCCGCTGTCAACAATTCTCAACAACGCCGACGCAACAGGACGAACAGCTAAATGGGGCATCGAATTATCCGCCTTCGACATCGCTTACAAGCCAAGGACTCGCGGTCAAATCCCAAGTCTTGGCAGATTTCGTTGCGGATTGGACGAAGCTCCGGATGCAAGTCCGGAGTCGGAACCGAAACATGGGTCATGCACTTCGACGGATCCAAGCAGCATCAAGGCTCGGGAGCCGGAGTCACCCCGAAGTCCCCTACCGGAGAAGAACTGCGAGTATGTTCCGAGATCCACTTCGAAGCTACAAATAACATGGCGGAATACGAGGCTCTACCGCACGGACTCGCGCATCGCTAAGGAAATAGGGATCAAGCACATCATTTGCTGCGGAGATTCCGACCCGGTGGCACAGCAAGTAGCCGGAACCCGGAACGCCGTAAATTCCGTCATGGCGGCCTACGAGAGACGAAGTTGACGAGATCGCCAAGAGCTTCCTCGGATACGAAGTCAAGTACGTCGGAAGAGACGACAATACAGCGGCGGATATGCTATCCAAGCTCGGATCCGGCAGAAAGCCAATTCCGCCCGGAATTTTCCTAGAGCATCTCCGGATACCCTCTCGTGAAGGGCGCTAACCCGAAAACCCGAAGTGGCGGTGTCTCCGGCTAAAGAGGTGTTGGCCACCATTCCGGCTTGGACACAGCCTTTCCCGGACTATCTCATCGATCGAAGTTGCCGGAGGACGAGGTCCTCGCGCGCCGGATCATCGACGAGCACGATCCTACACAATTGTTGATGGACAGCTCTACAAACGAAGCGCAACAGGGGTATTTCTCAAATGCGTCTCAAATCAAGATGGCATTGAAATCCTCAGAGAGATCCACGCAGGGGACTGCGGGCACCATGCCGCTCCCAGGTCACTCGTTGCAAAAGCTTTTCGGCTAGGCTTTTATTGGCTCACAGCTAAAGAAGACGCTGATAAAATAGTCAAAACCTGCCGAGGTTGTCAGTACTACGCTGCTCAACCAAACGCTCCAGCCCAAGAGCTGAAGACCATACCTATCACCTGGCCATTTGCGGTCTGGGGGCTCGATATGGTTGGTAAGTTAAAAAGATCATCTCCTGGTGGTTGCGAATACCTCCCGGTCGTCGTTGATAAGTTCAGCAAGTGGATCGAGGCCAAGCCGATGAGAAAAGCCGACGGTGCTACGGCACTAAAATTTGTCATCAGCCTCGTAATGAGATTCGGCATCCCACACGAGCATAATCACGGATAATGGCACAAACTTCGCTCGGGGAGAATTGAAGGATTACTCGTGAGACAATGGGGATTCGATTGGACCTTGCATCCGTGGCTCACCCACAATCCAATGGTCAAGTCGAAAGAGCTAACGGTCTAATATTATCGGGAATCAAGCCACGCCTTGAAGAACCGCCGCGACGAGCAGCCGGAGCTTGGGCCGACGAACCGGACGCTGTTTTGTGGAGTTTGCGAACTACCCCTAACGAGTCAACGAGGTTTACCCCTTTTTCCCTGGTATACGGATCCGAAGCCGTGATTCCCTCCGATATCATCCACGATTCACCGCGAGTTTCCGCCTATACTGAAGAAACAGCTGACGAGGCCAGACAGCTATCTGTGGACCTGATCGAAGAAGCTCGGAACTTAGCTGACCAGCGCTCCGCCATCTACCAGCAGAAGCTCCGACGCTATCACAGTCGTCGAGTTCGGAAACGCTCCTTCATGGCCGGAGACCTAGTCGTCCGCCTTCGACAGGTGAAAGACCATAAGTTGCAATCTCCATGGGAAGGACCCTTTGTCGTTAGCAAAGTGCTTCATAACGGATCGTACTACCTTGTCGATTTCCGCGAGCTGAGGGATAGACCTGCTAACCGGCGCCGGAAACGCAAGCGTGAGGATCCGGATGACATCTACGATGAAACAGATCGCCCTTGGAATATCGCACAGCCTACGTCCTTTCTACACTTAGCATATTTTTCCGAGTTACAAACTCGTAATAGTTATACATGATCAATGAAATAAAGCTTATGGTTCACTCTTTGAGTCCTTTACCTCCTTTACTTGTTCATTTTAGATCGTGTATGTTTTTTCCGACTAAAACCGCAGAGCTGGATGTTTTCCGCCTAGGCGTGTATAAAAGTTGTGATTTCCAAAATCGTCCTCTAGGACGTAAGCTTAAGTTTTCTGATTAAGTTGTTATCTGTTGCGAACTCGTGGATTCCTAGTAGCGATTTCCGGCACCTATGCCTGGGGGCTTGTTTCCGCGGTTATGGACGGATTGCCATTGGGCTTCGTCGCCGCTGGCGAGCATCTCCGGCTAGGTTTTCCGGCTCGTGGAAGGTCAAGCGGGTAAGCCGGAAAATAACGAGATCAGCACTTGCTTTCTGACAAAACGAAACATGCACATAATATTAAACGGATAGCAGGATAAGTGTTTCCGCCCCATGCATAATCGTTTCGTTCCTAGCTACTTAAGAATTTAAAGTCTTATTACAAACCCTCGCTGGGGCCAAAATGATGCAACTTGTTTCATTGTTTCAAACAGGAACTCTACTCGGAGTCTTCCTCTTCGGACCGCCGGTAGCCGGAGCCGTCGTCACCGTCACCGGATCCGGCTTCGAGTCGTTTCCGAGTTTCCTCCGGAATGCTCGTTGCTGGACCCGGATCCTTCCCCATAAAACTCTGGCTCGCTTGCTTCCTCCTCCGCGTCGGAAAAACCTTCGGGCAGGTTGTGCTTGTTGTACCAAAACGAGTGATCCACTCGCCTGACAAACAGCTCTTCATAGCCTTCGGCTTCCGCGAGAAGGGCGCTCATGTCGGAACTCTCGGGGGCTCCGCGTGCAACTTGCGCCGGATTGAGTGAGGGGAAGAAAGCCTTGCGAGTGGCCGGGACCAAGGAGGCGGCTCCGCGCGCCGAAGATTTCTGCCAGTCCTTGATGAACTCCGGCACCTGTCGCATAAGATTGGTCATCGTATCGATGACTGAGGTTTTGGCCTTCTTTAGCGATAGAGCCGTGGCAATTCCGCGACAGGCTCCAAACAGTGCATCAATTGAGTTCCGCACTTCCTCGTATGCTTCCGTCCTCGTCAGGTTTGAATCTTTTGTCCACTCAAAGCCAAGACTTGCTGTGGAAGAAAGAGGTTCAGTTCCGTCAGAGAAAACATGAAAGATGGTCGGAGCAACGACGCGGAAGAATGCTTACGGAAGATAAGCTTGTCAATGGCTTCCGCCTCCGTTTCCAGGGCTTTGTTCTTGGCGAGTGTGGAGATCACGCGGCCTTGGCTTTTCTCCAGCCTTGTCAATCAGCTCCGCCTTCTCGCGGGAATGCTTCTCGGAGAGTTCCCTCCTCGCTTCAGTCTCTTTGCTTGAGGATTCTTTCATAAAGTTTTGGAGGGACTCGTTCTCCGCCTCAAGCACCGTGACCTTGGCGGAAAGCTCATCAAGCGAGGAGCGCTTAGCGCATTCTTCCGAAGGCGACAAGTTGCACATATTATGCATCATGCATTATGACTTAAACACAAAAAGTAAAAAATCCGGATCTTGTACCTTTCGGCGGGTCTCAAGCGACTGGATAGCCTTTTGGCTGTTTTCCGCGTTCGGCGCAGCCCTCGATCTCCGTGATCTGCTCCAGCACATGGATGCGCAAATCTTCATGCAATTTCCGTGTGGTCTGTGAAGCAGCAGGGAGTTAGCCGGATATTCAAAATCTTGGGGGCTAGCGAGGAGTTCAGTTTGAGATATAAAAATTTTTAAATTTCCGTCTAAAGTACATTTTGGGAAAGCATCGGATAATACATGTTATTCGGAACTATATCACCCAATGCTTGGGGGCTAGTATTACATGCCGCACTTCCCTGTGCTTGGCGAAAAAATCCTTCAGGTTCTCCTCCAGGTCGGCGAGTTCACGCACCTCCTCCTCCGGTTTTCCCCATACTGTGTTCAGCATGACGGAAACCTTCGCGTGACGTTCTGCAAGAGTAAGCTTTTGGAGGGACGGAGTTGGTTGGAGGTTGACGCGGGTCGCGTTGGTGACTTGAAGTAGCTTGGCCTTTTGCTCCTGTTCTTCTCCGGTTGGCCCCGCGAAAGCGGAGCTTGGCTGATCAGGCGGAGGAATGGGTGAGGAGGTCCCCTTGGCGGAGTCGCCCTGGTAAACGGGATCCTCGGGAATGTCGTCAAGGTCAATGACGTCCTTCGGATCCGGCTTGCTGGCAGATGAAGCCTTCGGCGGAACTTCCACCTCAGGAGTGATAGGGACAGAAGCCGGAGATGGCTTGACCTTCTTCTTGGTGACCCTTGGGGCCTTGGGTGGTTGGCTTCCGGAACTACAGGAAAAGCATACAAATATAAGAACAAGTGTTAAAACTGGAACTTGGATCTCAGAAAGGAGACGCTTACCCGGAAGGCTTGAAAAAGTGCTGGATGGCAGGCTGCCCCTTGTTGCTGGTATTAATCAGCGCGAGGCGCTTCTTTTCCGCCTCAGCTTTCCGAGTAGCCGCGATACTGAGTGTTTCGCGGGGGCGTTTCGCTGGGGAGCTGGAAGGGGCTGGCCTTTTCCTCTTCGCAGGCGGCTGGCTTCAGGGAGCTTCCGCCTCCGATGCGGCTTCCGGATCCGGGTTACCGGTAGATGGGACTCGGAGGAGGTTTCGAGTTCACTCTCTTCAAGCGCTTCGAGCTAATGCAAAGATAAAAACTTAGGCAAAGTTTGAAGAAAAACAATAAATCAAGTCCAGATGCCGTACCGCGGTTCCGGATCCCTCCGTATGGATGTCTTTGTTGCATACGTGAACATGGAGTTCACGGGGGATTTTGAGGAGGAGCCGGATCCTCTTGTCAATAGCGTCGGCGGACAGGTTATCTTTGGTGGCGCGCATTGAATCTTCGCGCCCTGTGTATTCAAACATCAGGCGGTCCCTATGTTGGAGCGGCTGGATCCGCTTGGTAAACCAGGAGAGGGTCAAATCCTTCCCTGTGAGCCCTTCCTCCGTGAGCTTGCAGATCCGCCTTACTGCGCGGTTTAGCTGAGGCGAGTCGGAGAGGTGGGGGCACTGTGTCCATGCCGGAGTCTCGTTGGCGGGGCTGTTCTTGAATGTTGGAAGTTTTTTGTCGCTCGCCGGGTCGGAGACGTCCTTCAGGTAGAAGAAACCTCCGGACCAGTACCTCGCGGATTCATGGCGATCGGTGTGGGGGTAGACGCGACCCGGGCGGAGGAGGAAAGTGATGGATCCGCAAGTTGGCAGTTCGGAAGTTTGGCGGATCTTCTCTTCTTGACAAGTGAAGAAGTATTGGAACGAGAGGAAGCTCCGGAGTCACGCGGAGGTGGCCTTCGCGAGAGCGACATGGTTGCTAATGGCGAGCACGCTGTTTGGAGATATATTGTGGGGTTGGAGCCCATACGTCTTCGGAATTTCTCGGAAGAAGTCCGAAGGCGGAAATGAGAATCCGCGCTCCACTAATGCTTTCGTCGACACCATCTCGTCATCCTTAGGAGCCGGAGTTGGTTCTAGTGGAACTGACCTCCAGCTTCCGGGATGCAGGAAACCCTCCGCCTCGAGGTTCTTCAGTTCCGTTTCGGTGGTGGTACAAGGCCACCATTTTCCCTTGGCTTCAGAATCGCGCTTCCGAGCTTTGGATTTCTTGGCAGCCTCTTCCGCCTGCTGCTCTGTCTGGCCCGCCTCGGAGGTTTTTTCCGGGTGAGCGGAGGTTCCCTCAGTCTCCTTGCCGGAATCCTTTGAAGGATCCAGCCTGATGGGAACGAAGGGAGGAGGGGCGGAGGAGATGGGCGTCGCCATAATCGGTTCCGAGGTCGGAGGCGGAGTTGTTGAAGACATCTGAAGAAAAAAGTTAGGCGGAAGCTTTTCTTTAGTCGGATCCTACTTCGTCTTCCCCAAGTTCATCCCTACCAACTGCGGTGCGAAAGTTGAGTTCGAGGTTTACCGTAATGGCGTGCGGTGGCCGGAGTTGCGGCAGCTCGTCGGAGTTATGAACACGAAGAACACTGCGGTGGCGGGTGCGCTCCGGTGATGCTCCGGTGGTTCTCCGGCGGGTTCCGGCACGGCGGCGGAGAAACTCTCGGGCGGCGCTCGGCAGAGAGGAGAGGAGGGGGTGAATGAGGGGTAAAGGGGTCGACGGCTGGTATTTATAGGCTGAGGGAATGAGATTCGTGTTCCGCATCCTGTGGTCGGA
The DNA here is from genome assembly GCF_022539505.1 of Lolium rigidum. Classification (NCBI taxonomy): domain Eukaryota; kingdom Viridiplantae; phylum Streptophyta; class Magnoliopsida; order Poales; family Poaceae; genus Lolium; species Lolium rigidum. Next base: position 290,972,511 of record NC_061510.1, read on the forward strand.
ACGCAAGCGTCGCGCCGTTGGATGTGTGACACGTGTCCCAAACCCTAGCAGTAAAAATGGCTAAAGATAAGTTACCGCGCGAATCGCGCGAAAATGGCGCTAGAATTGGCGGAACCGTTTGAGTCTTTTTAAGATTCCGGGTAACTGCGTGAAGATAAGTTCTCTCATTCGAGCAGGGAGTAACCCGGAGATGTTCTTTTGAACGTCGATGGATGAAGTCCCGCGGGGTGGGAGCATTTTCCGGCTATAAGTTGGAAAAAGGAAGAAAATGCAAAGTTGGAGCTCTTCAAGTTTCTCCGCGTTACCACCGTTTGCCGGAGATTATAATGAACCCGCAAGGCGGAAACTGCAGGCGAAACTCGGAGAACTCTGGGGGCTACTGTTGTGGGTATACTTCATAGGTGTACCATCGACAGTGCCTAGATCCGGCAAGCCCGGGTGGCCCACAGACGGTGATGAGGCATGTGGCCCATCGGGCGGCCCAGTTGCTGTTGATCATGAAGGAAGAAGTCCGGCCCAGGATCAGCAGGCCGGATCCGCACCGACATAGGAGTGACCCGGATCCATGGAGGCCCATGAGGAACCCGGATCCAGTACGACGTATATGGAAGGCGGATCCGTGACGTGCACGGCAAGATATTGTACCGTAGTTAGGCTGTTTGTAATCCGGCTAGGACTCTCCGTGTAAACCCTAGATCCGTGCGCCCTTATAAGCCGGATCCCGGGAGCCCTAGAGGCACAACCACAACTCATTGTAACAACGCGAAAGCGCCCAGATAATTCCAGACAAGCAGCAGTAGGCCCTGTCATCGTGCAGGTGTTCTGAAGCTGGGTAACTCGCGTACCACCGTCCCGTGTGCACTCCGCCCTATGGCCCCTACTTCTTCTCCCCCTCGTGAGGATCCCTCCTCCGAGGTGTCGTCGATTAGGCAACGACACTGTACATAGACGAAACATACAGGAGTGCTAGCTAGGTGAGCTGAGCTATGAAACACGCAGACACACTTAGAAATACACCGACGGTAGATACTAGATAGGATAGGAGAAAGAAAAGGAAAAAATGACTTTCGTTCGTTGATGAGTTGATCGATCCGAGAGTACAGGACCGAATTTCCTGAATCAAATTCGGGTTTTCGAAACACCTTCCCGAATATGTGTTCGAGATTTTTGGGTTCGGGATATACGGGTTTGGGATCGGGAATTTCGGGTTCGGGATTCGGGTATCGGGATTTATGCTCGGAGTGATGTGCTAGAAGGAAAATTTCTACCACCCAAAAATTCTGCTCAATTTAGAGATAATATACGTAATTAAGTGATAGGGTGGGTGTGCTACTAGCCTACTGTGGCAAACGCTGTTTACTTTAAAAAGCACAAGAGATTGCATAGTAGGTTAGGCAGGGTATACAGGAGCAACTGTATCATAGGTCATTTCCACTCTGTAGCACATAATCAATGGAGTCAAGTTTTTGGGGCTCCGCAAATTACCCGCTGACACCACAGTGATCTATCAAGCCGGTCTGCAAGAATCTAATCTTGGGAAGGTTGTTGACACTTCTACATCAAGAGGTGACGTCTTTTTATTTTGTTTTATAATAATTGAGGTTGCACTATAACTCATGAGAGATTTGAAACACTCGTGTTGTCTTTATTCCAACACTTTGCTTTTTTCGTTTGCCTTTTCATATCTTTTTGTTTATTTTTGTTGAAGGTTTTAGCCTTGTTTTTGTCGCCTTTCTTTCCGTTCTTCTTATCTCGTACACAAAAACCTAAAAAGATTTCTCATTTTATCTTTTTGTGTTTTTCTTTCGTTGTTCCTATACCAATTTTGTGTTGGCCGATAATTATCGCGTGAAGGTTGAGCCTCTCGAGTTTTGAAGGAACACATCATGTGGAAGAAAATAGTGAGCTCATGAACTTGAGATGGCTTGCCACTTCTATCTATGATTTTGAAATGCCCATGCTAGTTAGTAGTACTAGGAAGTTGTGTGGCTGCAATTGCGGCAATCCTATTACGTATGGGTGGCCTTATTGTTATCGCACCAGTAACATCACATACCATCGCATGCTAAGTCCAACACGGCTGTACCATCCAAAGTAAATGTACAATTCGATTTTATTAGAAACAGAAACAGGGTGTAGTAGCATCTGAACAATAAGTAGCCAAGAATTAGTTTGCTTGTGAAGCACAAGATGCAATAAGTAAGATATTAGGTCATGACAGATTTTCATTAGTAAATAAATGAACATGAATTCAGTTTGCAAAGAAGCTTTAGTCAAGCGTACATGGATATTCCTCGTATCAAAAGTATGCCCTTGCAATCTTGACAACCACGATGAGATGTATGGTTGGCCACGCCAAACAGCCGATAACACAAAAATACTACAAAGAGAAAGGAAAAGGATTAATAACAATCAAAATAGAGAGTAAACAAAGAAACAGAGCACATATAGACAATAAAAAACAATAGGGATTTCTATTTTCGTGCCCTCGGGTCCTTAGTTGTGCTCAGTTTTCCCCAGCTCCTTAGTTTTTCCTCAGTTTTCCCCAAGTCCTTGTTTGAAACGCGCAGAAGCAGCTCAGACGGCAGGATTCCCGTTTAGTTGACCGTTCCGTGCTGACGTGTGGGGCCGCGTCGTGTGGGCCCGCGTTGCGTGGGGCTGGTAGAAAGGGACCGCGTGGGACAGGACGAGATAGCGTTTGGTTGCACGTGAGCAGGAGCTGGGTTTTGTCTCTCTCGATCCAAATTGTCATTTTCCCTTTTAAGAGTACCTTTTCTGCCTCCTTCTCTCTGCCTTTTTTCACCTAATTAGTATCAAATCTAGAGAAGTTTGCATTTCTATCTTTCTTCAATTATTATTTGTGCCTTTTGGTCCTCGTTGTTTGCCCAACATAGCAGCAAATCTAGTAGGGAGCCCAATCTAGTACTCCATCTGGTCCATATGTATGTAGTTAAATCTAGAAGCAAATCTACAGGGAATGTACGATAAATTCACAAGGTCATATAGTAGAATAGGGATCCCTCCCTAGATAATAAGCTGCATTTAGCAGCCAAACATAGTAGGGTTCGAGGTTCTTCACAGCACCATCATACTAACAACATAACAACGAGGGATCCCTAGCTAACAACAAAGGGATCCCAACAACAAAATGGAGGAGGCAGCAGTAGCACACGTCCAGGACTCCGCCTACCCCATCTGCCTCTGCCTCTGCCTCCACTTGTTGCTCCCCTTGGGAGCCTTGGGCTTGAGCGGAGGCATGCGCCCGGCGGAGATCTCCACCCGCTGGTTGCTGCGGAGGTGCATGCCGAGCGCCATGTGCTTGGCGCGGAAGGAGTGGGGGTTCACCGACGCCCCGACCTTGGGGTTGGTGTTGCCGATGTTCTCGGCATGCGTGAGGAGGCAGTTGAAGTCAGTGCCGCCGAGCCTCCTAGTGCAGAAGGGGAACCTGTAGACACCCTTGGCGAAGTAGGAGACGTACTGGCCGACCTGCAGCCTCCGCAGCACCTGGCGAGTCTTGATGTCATGGTGCTCGTCGTCGCTGCCGACGTCGCTGCCAGACAGCTGATCCATATCACACGGGAACTATTAGTGAATGAGTTGCAATGATGACTCACGTGCATGATAACAAAGTTAGGAAAAAACAGAGGCAACCTCAGTTAGAGTGGACACGATTATATGTCTACAGGGATGTAGTCAGCGAACCTAAGCTCATGCACAACAGATTTGTACACAGAAATGGTTCGCTGAACCCTCCCTGTAAAAATCTGTGCCCACCAATTCATCATAGGCAAAGAAACAGATTCCAGATCTGAACTTGAACACATTCCAGATTATTTGCAAAATTAAACGGTTGATATCTTTTGATTCGTGCATAAAATAACTGAATGAGATCCTATGATTACTTGCATAAATTAACTGATTGAGATCCCATTATTACTTGCATAAATTAACCGAACGGCCGAACCCCAAATCTTAAACGAAATCAAGGAGGGATCAAAACAAAATGGAATAAAATCGGCGCAAATATTAGCCCAATACTCATCCATCCACAGATCCATCTACACCAGCAAAAATAGGGTTAAAAAGGAATGGAGAACAAAAAAGGAAGCAAACCGTAGTTACCTCGTTCCATGCGTCCTCCATCGAGGTGTCGTAGGGGTTCGGGGGCGGGATGTACGGCACCTCCTCGTAGGGGTCCCATCCCGGCGGGATCTGAGCGCCACCGGCGGCAGCAGCCTCCGATGCACCAGCGGAGGAGGCGGCGTCGTCCGTTGAGGGAACGGCGTCGAAGAGGGAGGCGTCTGATACGTCTCCGACGTATCGATAATTTCTTATGTTCCATGCCACATTATTGATGATATCTACATGTTTTATGCATACTTTATGTCATATTTATGCGTTTTCCGGAACTAACCTATTGACGAGATGCCGAAGGGCCGGTTCTCGTTTTCTGCTGTTTTTGGTTCCAGAAATCCTAGTAAGGAAATATTCTCGGAATCGGATGAAATCAAGGCCCAGCATCCTATTTTTCCACGAAGCTTTCAGAACACCCGAGAGTCGCCAGAGGGGGGCCACTGGGCCCCCAGACGATAGCCCGGCGCGGCCTAGGGGGGGGGCGCCCCCTAGCGTGTCGTCGCCCCGTTGACCTTCTGACGCTGCCTCTTCGCCTATATAAAGGTCCCTGACCTAAGACTTCGAGACGGAAAAGCCACGGTACGAGAAACCTTCCAGAGCCGCCGCCATCGCGAAGCCAAGATCTGGGGGACATGAGTCTCTGTTCCGGCACGCCGCCGGGACGGGGAAGTGCCCCCGGAAGGCTCCTCCATCGACACCACCGCCATCTCCATCAACGCTGCTGTCTCCCATGAGGAGGAGTAGTTCTCCATCGAGGCTCGGGGCTGTACCGGTAGCTATGTGGTTAATCTCTCTCCTATGTGCTTCAATACAATAATCTCATGAGCTGCCTTACATGATTGAGATTCATATGATGATGCTTGTAATCTAGATGTCATTATGCTAGTCAAGTGGGTTTTACTTATGTGATCTCCGGAGACTCCTTGTCCCACGTGTGTAAAGGTGACAAGTGTGTGCACCGTGTGGGTCTCTTAGGCTATATTTCACAGAATACTTATTCACTGTTATGAATGGCGTAGTGAAGTGCTTATTTATATCTCTTTATGATTGCAATGTGTTTTGTATCACAATTTATCTATGTGCTACTCTAGTGATGTTATTAAAGTAGTTTTATTCCTCCTGCACGGTGTAATGGTGACAGTGTGTGCATCCGTGTTAGTACTTGGCGTAGGCTATGATTATGATCTCTTGTAGATTATGAAGTTAACTATTGCTATGATGGTATTGATGTGATCTATTCCTCCTACATAGTGTGAAGGTGACAAGTGTGCATGCTATGTTAGTACTTGGTTTAGTCGTGTTGATCTTTCATGCAATCTAAGGTTATTTAAATATGAACATTGAATTGTGGAGCTTGTTAACTCCGGCATTGAGGGTTCGTGTAATCCTACGCAATGGTGTTCATCATCCAACAAAAGAGTGTAGAGTATGCATCTATCTGTTATGTGATCAAAGTTGAGAGTGTCCACTAGTGAAAGTCTATTCCCTAGGCCTTGTTCCTAAATACTGCTATCGCTTGTTTACTGTTTTACTGTGTTACTACTGCTGCACTGCTCATACTTATTTATACCACTTGTATTTCACTATCTCTTCGCTGAACTAGTGCACCTATTAGGTGTGTTGGGGACACAAGAGACTTCTTGCTTTGTGGTTGCAGGGTTGCATGAGAGGGATATCTTTGACCTCTTCCTCCCCGAGTTCGATAAACCTTGGGTGATCCACTTAAGGGAAACTTGCTGCTGTTCTACAAACCTCTGCTCTTGGAGGCCCAACACTGTCTACAAGAATAGAAGCTCCCGTAGACATCAAGCTATTTTCTGGCGCCGTTGCCGGGGAGGAAAGGTAAAAGGCACTCATACGCCGGTCCCAGGTAAAGTACTTTTCTGGCGCCGTTGTGTGTGTGCTCGAAGCTATTTCCTTTAGCCTGCAATTGCATCTTTTTGTTTCTTGTTTACACTAGTTAGGCATAATGGACAACAATGAGCTTCTTATTCTATTTCCTGATTTAAGACATGGATGGTTTGATGCGAAAATTAAAAAACCTATGGAACATATTAGTATGAACGCTTTGAACACCATTGTTGCTAATGATATGGAAAATTCTAAGCTTGGGGAAGCTGGCTTTGATGAGCATGATATTTTTAGTCCCCCAAGCATTGTGGAGAAAATTTACTTTGATGATGCTTTGCCTCCTATTTATGATGATTATAATGATAGTAGTCTTTTAGTAACGCCTGTTATGGAGGATAAATTTGATTATGATTACAATATGCCTCCTATATTTGATGATGAGAATAATAATGATAGCTACTTTGTTGAATTTGCTCCCACTACAACTAATAAAATTGATTATGCCTATGTGGAGAGTAATAATTTTATGCATGAGACTCATGATAAGAATGCTTTATGTGATAGTTATATTGTTGAGTTTGCTCATGATGCTACTGAAAGTTAAGATGAGAGAGGAAAATATGGTTGTAGAAATTTTCATGTTACTAAAACACCTCTCTATGTGCTGAAATTTTTGAAGCTACACTTGTTCTATCTTCCTATGCTTGTTACTTTGCTCTTCATGAACTTGTTTATTTACAAGATTCCTATGCATAGGAAGCATGTTAGACTTAAATGTGTTTTGAATTTGCCTCTTGATGCTCTCTTTTGCTTCAAATACTATTTCTTGCGAGTGCATCATTAAAACTGCTGAGCCCATCTTAATGGCTATAAAGAAAGAACTTCTTGGGAGATAATCCATGTGTTTATTTTGCTACAGTACTTTTATTTTGTATTTGTGTCTTGGAAGTTGTTACTACTGTAGCAACCTCTCCTTATCTTAGTTTTGTGCCTAGTTTTGCCAAGTAAAGTCTTTGATAGTAAGGTTCATACTAGATTTGGATTACTGCGCAGAAACAGATTTCTTGCTGTCACGAATCTGGGCCTAATTCTCTGTAGGTAACTCAGAAAATTATGCCAATTTGCGTGAGTGATTCTCAGATGTGTACGCAACTTTCATTCAATTTGAGCATTTTCATTTGAGCAAGTCTGGTGCCTCAATAAAATTCGTCTTTACGGATTGTTCTGTTTTGACAGATTCTGCCTTTTATTTCGCATTGCCTCTTTTGCTATGTTGGATGGATTTCTTTGTTTCATTAATGTCCAGTTAGCTTTGTGCAATGTCCAGAAGTGTTAAGAATGATTGTGTCACCTCTGAACATGTGAATTTTTAATTATGCACTAACCCTCTAATGAGTTTGTTTCGAGTTTGGTGTGGAGGAAGTTTTCAAGGGTCAAGAGAGGAGGATGATATACTATGATCAAGAAGAGTGAAGAGTCTAAGCTTGGGGATGCCCCGGTGGTTCATCCCTGGATATTATAAGAAGACTCATGCGTCTAAGCTTGGGGATGCCCAAGGCATCCCCTTCTTCATCGACAAATTATCAGGTTCCTTCTCTTGAAACTATATTTTTATTCGGTCACATCTTATGTACTTTGCTTGGAGCGTCGGTTTGTTTTTGTTTTTGTTTTTGTTTGAATAAATGCTTGTGTGGGAGAGAGACACGCTCCGCTGGTTCATATGAACACATGTGTTCTTAGCTTTTAATGTTCATGGCGAAGGTTGAAACTGTTTCGTTAATTGTTATATGGTTGGAAATGGGAAATGCTACATGTAGTAATTGGTATGATGTCTTAAATAATGTGATACTTGGCAATTTTTGTGCTCATGTTTAAGCTCTTGCATCATATACTTTGCACCTATTAGTGAAGAATACATAGAGCTTGCTAAAAGTTGGTTTGCATAATTGGTCTCTCTAAAGTCTAGATAATTTCTAGTATTGAGTTTGAACAACAAGGAAGACGGTGTAGAGTCTTATAATGTTTACAATAAGTCTTTTATGTGAGTTTTGCTGCACCGGTTCATCCTTGTGTTTGTTTCAAATAACCTTGCTAGCCTAAACCTTGTATCGAGAGGGAATACTTCTCATGCATCCAAAATCCTTGAGCCAACTACTATGCCATTTGTGTCCACCATACCTACCTACTACATGGTATTTCTCCGCCATTCCAAAGTAAATTGCTTGAGTGCTACCTTTAAATAATTCAAAATTTATCACCTCTGATTTGTGTCAATGTTTTATAGCTCATGAGGAAGTATGTGGTGTTTTATCTTTCAATCTTGGCATTTACTTCTGACAGACTTTCACAATGGACTAGTGGCTTCATCCGCTTATCCAATAATTTTGCAAAAACAGTCGGCAATGGGGTTCCCGGCCCGATTAATTAACTTGCATTAATAATTCTCTTCACATGTTTTGCTCCGATTCATCGGTAAGCAACTTAATTTTGCAAATAGACACTCCTTCATGGTATGTGATTGTTGGAAGGCACCCGAGGATTCGGTTAGCCATGGCTTGTGTAAGCAAAAGGTTGGGAGGAGTGTCATCCATAAATAATGAAACTAAAGTACATGTGTAAACAAAAGAGAGGAGGGATGATCTACCTTGCTGGTAGAGATAACGTCCTTCATGGGAGCCGCTCTTGAAAGTCTGGTTGATAAGGTAGTTAGAGTGCCCACTACCATTCGTTGACAACAACAAACACCTCTCAAAATTTTACTTTTATGCTCTCTTTATGTTTTCAAAACCAAAGCTCTAGCACAAATATAGCAATCGATGCTTTCCTCTTTGAAGGACCATTCTTTTACCTTTTATGTTGAGTCAGTTCACCTATCTCTCTCCACCTCAAGAAGCAAACACTTGTGTGAACTGTGCATTGATTCCTACATACTTGCATATTGCACTTGTTATATTACTCTATGTTGACAATTATCCATGAGATATACATGTTACAAGTTGAAAGCAACCGCTGAAACTTAATCTTCCTTTGTGTTGCTTCAATACCTTTACTTTGATTTATTGCTTTATGAGTTAACTCTTATGCAAGCCTTATTGATGCTTGTCTTGAAGTACTATTCATGAAAAGTTTTTGCTTTATGATTCATTTGTTTACTCATGTCATTACCATTGTTTTGATCGCTGCATTCATTACATATGTTTACAATAGTATGATCAAGGTTATGATGGCATGTCACTCCGAAATTATCTTTGTTATCGTTTACCTGCTCGGGACGAGCAGAAACTAAGCTTGGGGATGCTGATACGTCTCCGACGTATCGATAATTTCTTATGTTCCATGCCACATTATTGATGATATCTACATTTTTTATGCATACTTTATGTCATATTTATGCGTTTTCCGGAACTAACCTATTGACGAGATGACGAAGGGCCGGTTCTCGTTTTCTGCCGTTTTTGGTTCCAGAAATCCTAGTAAGGAAATATTCTCGGAATCGGACGAAATCAAGGCCCAGCATCCTATTTATCCACGAAGCTTCCAGAACACCCGAGAGTCGCCAGAGGGGGGCCACTGGGCCCCCAGACGATAGCCCGGCGCAGCCTAGGGGGGGGCGTGCCCCCCTAGCGTGTCGTCGCCCCGTTGACCTTCTGACGCCGCCTCTTCGCCTATATAAAGGTCCCTGACCTAAGACTTCGAGACGGAAAAGCCACGGTACCAGAAACCTTCCATAGCCGCCGCCATCGCGAAGCCAAGATCTGGGGGACAGGAGTCTCTGTTCCGGCACGCCGCCGGGATGGGGAAGTGCCCCCGGAAGGCTCCTCCATCGACACCACCGCCATCTCCATCAACACTGCTGTCTCCCATGAGGAGGGAGTAGTTCTCCATCGAGGCTCGGGGCTGTACCGGTAGCTATGTGGTTAATCTCTCTCCTATGTGCTTCAATACAATAATCTCATGAGCTGCCTTACATGATTGAGATTCATATGATGATGCTTGTAATCTAGATGTCATTATGCTAGTCAAGTGGGTTTTACTTATGTGATCTCCAGGAGACTCCTTGTCCCACGTGTGTAAAGGTGACAGTGTGTGCACCGTGTGGGTCTCTTAGGCTATATTTCACGAGAATACTTATTCAACGTTATGAATGGCGTAGTGAAGTGCTTATTTACATCTCTTTATGATTGCAATGTGTTTTGTATCACAATTTATCTATGTGCTACTCTAGTGATGTTATTAAAGTAGTTTTATTCCTCCCGCACGGTGTAATGGTGACGAGTGTGTGCATCCGTGTTAGTACTTGGCGTAGGCTATGATTATGATCTTTTTAGATTATGAAGTTAACTATTGCTATGATGGTATTGATGTGATCTATTCCTCCTACATAGTGTGAAGGTGACGAGTGTGCATGCTATGTTAGTACTTGGTTTAGTCGTGTTGATCTTTCATGCACTCTAAGGTTATTTAAATATGAACATTGAATTGTGGATCTTGTTAACTCCGGCATTGAGGGTTCGTGTAATCCTACGCAATGGTGTTCATCATCCAACAAAAGAGTGTAGAGTATGCATCTATCTGTTATGTGATCAAAGTTGAGAGTGTCCACCAGTGAAAGTCTATTCCCTAGGCCTTGTTCCTAAATATCGCTATCGCTTGTTTACTTGTTTCTCTGCGTTACTACTGGCTGTGTTACTACTTGCTCATACTTATTCATACCACCTGTATTTCACTATCTCTTCGCCGAACTAGTGCACCTATTAGGTGTGTTGGGGACACAAGAGACTTCTTGCTTTGTGGTTGCAGGGTTGCATGAGAGGGATATCTTTGACCTCTTCCTCCCTGAGTTCGATAAACCTTGGGTGATCTGATACGTCTCCAACGTATCCATAATTTCTGTCGTTCCATGCTTGTTTTATGACAATACTTACATGTTTTGCTTGCACTTTATGATGATTTTATGCGTTTTCCGGAACTAACCTATTAACGAGATGCCACAGTGCCAGTTCCTGTTTCTGCTGTTTTTGGTTCCAGAAAGGCTGTTCGGGCAATATTCTCGGAATTGGACGAAATCAACGCCAAACCTCCTATTTTTCCCGGAAGGCTCCAGAACACCGAAGAAGAGTCGGAGAGGGGCCAGAGGGCCACCACACCATATGGCAGCGCGGCCTGGCCTGGGCCCGCGCCGGCCTATGGTGGGGAGCCCCCAGGTGCCCCCTGCGCCGCCTCTTCGCCTATAAAATCCCTTTCGACCTAAAAACACCGGACGAGAAGACGAAACTCCAGAAAGACTCCAGGGGCGCCGCCACCATCGCGAAACTCCAATTCGGGGGACAGAAGTCTCTGTTCCGGCACCCTGTCGGGACGGGGAAGTGCCCCCGGAAGCCATCTCCATCAACGCCATCGCCTCCATCATGCTCCGTGAGTAGTTCCCCCATGGACTACGGGTTCTAGCTGTAGCTAGTTGGTATTCTCTCCCCCATGTACTTCAATACAATGATCTCATGAGCTGCCTTACATGATTGAGATTCATCTGATGTAATCGGTGTTGTGTTTGTCGGGATCCGATGGATTGTTACGTTATGATTGTCTATCTATAAAGTTTGTGAAGTTATTGTTGCTGCAATCTTGTTATGTTTAATGCTTGTCACTAGGGCCCGAGTGGCATGATCTTAGATTTGAGCTCTATACTTATTGCTTAGATTGTATCTACAAGTTGTATGCACATGTCGATGTCCGGAACCAATGGCCCCGAAGTGACAGAAATCGGGACAACCGGAGGGGATGGTAGTGATGTGAGGATCACATGTTTTCACGGAGTGTTAATGCTTTGCTCCGGTGCTCTATTAAAAGGAGTACCTTAATATCCGATAGATTCCCTTGAGGCCCGGCTGCCACCGGCTGGTAGGACAAAAGATGTTGTACAAGTTTCTCATTGCGAGCACGTATGACTATATATGGGAAACATGCCTACATGATTAATGATCTTGATATTCTATCTTAATGCTATTTCAATCCTATCAATTGCCCGACTGTAATTTGTTCACCCAACACTTGTTATTGGAGAGTTGCCACTAGTGTAGATAGCTGGGAACCCCGGTCCATATTTCATCATCATATACTTGTTCTACATGTCATTGGAAGTAGTATCAACTATTTTCTGGTGCCATTGCTCCTGTGTTACTATTACTGCTGCTACGTTACTATTACTACTGCTCTCATATTACTGCTACTTTCACATCACCCCTGTTGCTAGTGCTTTTCCAGGTGCAGCTGAATTGACAACTCAGTTGTTAAGGCTTATAAGTATTCTTTACCTCCCCTTGTGTCGAATCAATAAATTTGAGTTTTACTTCCCGCGAAGACTGTTGCGATCCCCTATACTTGTGGGTCATCATGATCCACTTAAGGGAAACTTGCTGCTGTTCTACAAACCTCTGCTCTTGGAGGCCCAACACTGTCTACAAGATTAGAAGCTCCCGTAGACATCAGCGTTTAAGTGAGAAACAAAATAAGTGACCAACCAATTTACCAACCAATTTAAGTGAGAAACAAAATAAAATCAAACATATGCATAGAGGCATATGTGGCACTTAGCCAAAATAGCCAATCTTGACCTAGGCCCTTCCATTGCATCAAAATGGTTTGAACCTTTTACCCAACTCAATCTAACACCAAATAAACCTCACGCTTGTCCGAGAGAAGCCAAGAAGAAGAAAAGAATAAAAAGTAGAAAATCACAAAACCCTCACATATGGCTTATGCCATTTTTCCAAATCTTTGACCTAGACCATTTTGGTCTTCACCATCAGTTGTATTATGTTACTAAACACTTATTACAACTTTTGGAATCAAAGAAACACCAATCAAATCAAATTCAAACTCAAAATGGGATCACATATGATAATGGTCAAAACTGCAATTTATAATCTGGTCCCTACTTTGAGCCTTTGCAATTCAAGTTTTTCAAACTAAACAAGTCCCATTGTTTGCATGTCATCCAAGTACACAACAAGGTGAACAACTTCTGTAAAGATCATCACACCAAAATCTTTTTGGATCAAAAGTTAGGAGCAAGCCAAGAGGAGACTTTGAAACAAATGCAAGACCACCACCTTTCCAATTTTGATCAAACCTTGCTACCTCCTGAGCACCAATTGGCTCAACCATGACACCTGGACCCCACTCCACCTATCCCATGCAGGGAGACATCAAGGAGGAGGCCAAACTTCCACATCCATGTGCACACACTCCTCTCCTCTCCTCATCTCCTCAACCACGTCCACCATGTCCTCCAGATCCCCCTGGATCTCCTGAGTACGACGGTACTCGCCGTTGATCGCAAGGACGCCGACACACCCCGGAAATCACGCGCCCAGATCGTCCCAGGATGTCGTTGGCGTCGCACGTGCGCACGCCGCGGGCACCACTGGCCACCTGTTGCCCCGCCGTACCACGGCACCGCCGACCGCCTCCGCTCGCCCTGGTACCCGTCGCGCCACGCGGAGCCCGCCGGACATGCTCGCGTCACCAGCCCGCGCCCACAGTCACCGGAGAGGACGCTCCCGCCCGCCACGGCCGCGCCAGTACACGCTTGCGCCCGACCACCGTACGCCTAGCCTTGTCGCGCCGTTGACGCTCACAGGACCGCCTTGCGTCGCCTACACGACGCGCCCATCCCTTGCCCCTTCACCGCCCTGGAACGACGAGCTCGTCATCGACCCGCCAGCTCCGCCATAGCCACCTCCCTCTGCTATAAAAGGAGGACCCCTCCTCTCGATTTGAGCACGCCATTCACTTCCTCTCCGCTCACAGCCTCTCCTCGACCTTTCACCTCGCTCGATTAGCCACCGCATCGCCCCAATCGCTAGGTCACTGCCGCGCACCATCGCCAGCAATCGCCGGAGAAGGTGGCCGCCCCAGACGACGCCACTGCTTCCAAAGGCTTCCTCATCGACTCCAACGTCGCGGCGCACCACTCCGACGATCGCCGGAGCTCCGACGGCCGCTCCGACCCCCTACCTCCGCCGCTCCAGCACGCTCCTCCCCCGAACGAAGAAGACGCACCCACACCGTCAGATCACCTCCTAATCGCGCGGACGAGGTTAGCCCATACCGTTTCGGTGTTCTCACTCGCTGACGCCTGGGCCCTACCTTGTCAGATGGCCCTCTGCGTTTAAAACGTTATCTGGGACGGCCCATTCTCTCCCTCGCAGAGCAGCCCACTTAATCTTCCCGCCAGCCCACAGTTTGAATTCAAACTTTCAGAATAGATAATATTTGCAAACTGGTGCTGTGTTCAAAATTGAATAACTCCCAATCTATTTGGCCAAATTTTACAAATTTTATATTTTTGGAAAGCCTAGAGTTTTGTCTACACAATGCCACTGGATTAAAACCCATATCTGTGGCAGAATTAAAGTAGCAAAATAAACAAGACAGGGACTTTTCTGACTTAGAATAATTCTTAAAAATCAACCAGAAATGCTTTTGAGTTTTTTCCAACTCCAATAAATCACATTTCACTTGTACTAATTGTTTATGCAAAAATATGTCATGCTTAATTTGAATGATCATGGACTAGTTTGATTAAAGGACTATATGGCTATTTCTAGTCAAAGATATTGTCCAAAACTATTAATAAATCCTATGGGAGTGTTTCTCTCATTTAAATCTTCTCACAAACAATTCAAAATGAGGTAGAGACTCTGGTCATTTAGGTCTCATATGATTTGTTTGATGATATTAAATCATTACCATGTTAGGATTAAATTGCATGAGGTGCTTCACCTCATTTAAATCATTTCTTAAATGATGAGTATGAAGAGGTTGACTTAGTCAACCTAGGTCATATATTATTCATGATAGAAATTAAATCTTAATAAGATAATGAGAGGAAATTATTTCTCTAAGTAATTAAAAGTAACACCTTAATTAGTATGAGAGGAAATTATTTTTCTTAAATAAGAAAAACACATCTACCCACTTAATAGTAATGGGTGATGCTAGTTTAAGTTGTGTAAATCATGAGTGTGCCTAGTTTAGTAAATAAGTTTGGTATGATGATTGTGTATCCCGTATTCGTATTTTAGACGCTAGTACCAAAGAGTATCAAGAGGAGGAGGAGGTCTACTTCCAAGGAGAACAAGACCACTTTGACCAATTCCCCAACCAGGGCAAGATAATACTCTTGCAAAGTGCAAAGCTCACCATGAGCAAGGCATTACCCATCTACTTTATGTTCATAAGCCTATTTCCAAGTTTTTACTTTACGAGCTTTATTACTTTTGTTTTATCAAAGTACTTTTTGATTCATGATTCACTTGGTTAGTACTGGATTAGTACAAGAGTATCAAGGTTAGCCTAGAAGCAAAGCAAAGTACTTAGCACCCCTCATACTTAGATGCTAGTGCTAAATTAAAAGTGACTACTCTAGTTGGGAACTTGTGAAATGAAATGACTTTGAAAACCTTGGAATGATGAGTCATTCTATTGAAATATTTTGAAGGTGAATATGGCTTGAGAATGACTTGGTGAATTTTACCAAAACTGATGGTTGGGTTCGGATGCGATACCATTCCAATTTTACAAGTACCCCCACAATACCTGAATCTGGGTAAGGCTTAGCTGGAAATTTATGTGTCTTAGTATGGGTTCCCTCTGAACAAGCGTCATAGGGGTTATGCCGAGGCTGCCTCCGTTGAAAGTGAAATGAATTGAGGTGAATTGTACGGCCAAGCCATGTGCAGTTTCCGGGATAACAGTTGGCTATCACCGGGAGGCCAAGCTCATGGGGAGAGGTGCCTATACTAGGGTATGTAAATGAAAGGTTAGGATTGGTAGTTCGCGTATGATGACGCATAAAGCACACGCCCGTTGGGAACCCCAAGTGGAAGGTGTGATGCGTACAGCAGCAAGTTTCCCTCAGTAAGAAACCAAGGTTTATCGAACCAGTAGGAGTCAAGAAGCACGTTGAAGGTTGATGGCGGCGGGATGTAGTGCGGCGCAACACCGGGGATTCCGACGCCAACGTGGAACCCGCACAACACAACCAAAATACTTTGCCCCAACGAAAAACAGTGAGGTTGTCAATCTCACCGGCTTGCTGTAACAAAGGATTAGATGTATAGTGTGGATGATGATTGTTTGCAAAGAACAGTAAAGAACAAGTATTGCAGCAGATTTGTATTTCAGATGTAAAGAATGGACCGGGGTCCACAGTTCACTAGAGGTGTCTCTCCCATAAGATAAATAGCATGTTGGGTGAACAAATTACAGTCGGGCAATTGACAAATAGAGAGGGCATAACAATGCACATACATGATATGATGAATATTGTGAGATTTAATTGGGCATTACGACAAAGTACATAGACCGCTATCCAGACATGCATCTATGCCTAAAAAGTCCACCTTCGGGTTATCATTCGAACCCCTTCCGGTATTAAGTTGCAAAACAACAGACAATTGCATTAAGTATGGTGCGTAATGTAATCAATAACTACATCCTCGGACATAGCATCAATGTTTTATCCCTAGTGGCAACAGCACATCCACAACCTTAGAACTTTCTGTCACTGTCTCAGATTTAATGGAGGCATGAACCCACTACCGAGCATAAATACTCCCTCTTGGAGTTAAGAGTAAAAACTTGGCCAGAGCCTCTACTAATAACGGAGAGTATGCAAGATCATAAACAACACATAGGTAATAGATTGATAATCAACATAACATAGTATTCTCTATCCATCGGATCCCGACAAACACAACATATAGAATTACAGATAGATGATCTTGATCATGTTAGGCAGCTCACAAGATCCGACAATGAAGCACATGAGGAGAAGACAACCATCTAGTTACTGCTATGGACCCATAGTCCAGGGGTGAACTACTCACTCATCACTCCGGAGGCGACCATGGCGGTGAAGAGTCCTCCGGGAGATGATTCCCCTCTCCGGCAAGGTGCCGGAGGTGATCTCCAGAATCCCCCGAGATGGGATTGCGCGGCGGCGTCTCGGAAGGTTTTCCGTATCGTGGCTCTCGGTACTGGGGGTTTCGTGACGAAGGCTATTTGTAGGCGGAAGGGCAGGTAAAGGGGCGTCACGAGGGGCCCACACCACAGGCCGGCGCGGCCAGGGCCTGGGCCGCGCCGCCCTGGTGTGTCGCCACCTCGTGGCCCCACTTCGACTCTCCCTCGGTCTTCTGGAAGCTTCGTGGCAAAATAGGACCCTGGGCGTTAATTTCGTCCAATTCCGAGAATATTTCTTTACTAGGATTTCTGAAACCAAAAACAGCAGAAAACGACAGCGGCTCTTCGGCATCTCGTTAATAGGTTAGTGCCGGAAAATGCATAAATACGACATATAATGTGTATAAAACATGTAGATATCATCAATAATGTGGCATGGAACATAAGAAATTATCGATACGTCGGAGACGTATCAGCATCCCCAAGCTTAGTTCCTGCTCGTCCCGAGCAAGTAAACGATAACACAGATAATTTCTGGAGTGACATGCCATCATAACCTTGATCATACTATTGTAAACATATGTAATGAATGCAGCGATCAAAACAATGGTAATGACATGAGTAAACAAATGAATCATAAAGCAAAGACTTTTCATGAATAGTACTTCAAGACAAGCATCAATAAGTCTTGCATAAGAGTTAACTCATAAAGCAATAAATCAAAGTAAAGGTATTGAAGCAACACAAAGGAAGATTAAGTTTCAGCGGTTGCTTTCAACTTGTAACATGTATATCTCATGGATAATTGTCAACATAGAGTAATATAACAAGTGCAATATGCAAGTATGTAGGAATCAATGCACAGTTCACACAAGTGTTTGCTTCTTGAGGTGGAGAGAAATAGGTGAACTGACTCAACATAAAAGTAAAAGAAAGGTCCTTCAAAGAGGAAAGCATCGATTGCTGTATTTGTGCTAGAGCTTTTATTTTGAAAACAAGAAACAATTTTGTCAACGGTAGTAATAAAGCATATGTATCATGTAAATTATATCTTACAAGTTGCAAGCCTCATGCATAGTATACTAATAGTTCCCGCACCTTGTCCTAATTAGCTTGGACTACCGGGATCATCGCAATACACATGTTTTAACCAAGTGTCACAATGGGGTACCTCCATGCCGCCTGTACAAAGGTCTAAGGAGAAAGCTCGCATTTTGGATTTCTCGCTTTTGATTATTCTCAACTTAGACATCCATACCGGGACAACATAGACAACAGATAATGGACTCCTCTTTAATGCATAAGCATGTAGCAACAATTAGTGTGCTCATATGAGATTGAGGATATATGTCCAAAACTGAAACTTCCACCATGATTCATGGCTTTAGTTAGCGGCCCAATGTTCTTCTCTAACAATATGCATGCTCCAACCATTAAGGTGGTAGATCTCTCTTACTTCAGACAAGACGGACATGCATAGCAACTCACATGATATTCAACAAAGAGTAGTTGATGGCGTCCCCGAAACATGGTTATCGCACAACAAGCAACTTAATAAGAGATAAAGTGCATAAGTACATATTCAATACCACAATAGTTTTTAAGCTATTTGTCCCATGAGCTATATATTGTAAAGGTAAAGAATGGAAATTTTAAAGGTAGCACTCAAGCAATTTA
Source organism: Lolium rigidum (assembly GCF_022539505.1). Classification (NCBI taxonomy): domain Eukaryota; kingdom Viridiplantae; phylum Streptophyta; class Magnoliopsida; order Poales; family Poaceae; genus Lolium; species Lolium rigidum. The sequence continues at coordinate 290,991,138 of NC_061510.1, forward strand.
CTTTGGAATGGCGGAGAAATACCATGTAGTAGGTAGGTATGGTGGACACAAATGGCATAGTGGTTGGCTCAAGGATTTTGGATGCATGAGAAGTATTCCCTCTCGATACAAGGTTTAGGCTAGCAAGGTTATTTGAAACAAACACAAGGATGAACCGGTGCAGCAAAACTCACATAAAAGACATATTGTAAACATTATAAGACTCTACACCGTCTTCCTTGTTGTTCAAAACCCAATACTAGAAATTATCTAGACTTTAGAGAGACCAAATATGCAAACCAAATTTAGCAAGCTCTAGGTGTTTCTTCATTAATGGGTGCAAAGTATATGATGCAAGAGCTTAAACATGAGCACAACAATTGCCAAGTATCAAATTATTCAAGACATTTTAGAATTACTACATGTAGCATTTCCCGATTCCAACCATATAACAATTTAACGAAGAAGATTCAACCTTCGCCATGAATACTATGAGTAAAGCCTAAGGACATATTTGTCCATATGCAACAACGGAGCGTGTCTCTCTCCCACACAATGAATGCTAGGATCCATTTTATTCAAACAAAACAAAAACAAAAACAAACCGACGCTACAAGCAAAGTACATAAGATGTGATGGAATAAAAATATAGTTTCAGGGGAGGAACCTGATAATGTTGTCGATGAAGAAGGGGATGCCTTGGGCATCCCCAAGCTTAGACGCTTGAGTCTTCTTAGAATATGCAGGGGTGAACCACCGGGGCATCCCCAAGCTTAGAGCTTTCACTATCCTTGATCATATTGCATCATTTCCCTCTCTTGATCCTTGAAAACTTTCTCCACACCAAACTCGAAACAACTCATTAGAGGGTTAGTGTACAATAAAAATTAACATGTTCAGAGGTGACACAATCATTCTTAACACTTCTGGACATTGCATAAAGCTACTGGACATTAATGGATCAAAGAAATTCATCCAACATAGCAAAAGAGGCAATGCGAAATAAAAGGCAGAATCTGTCAAAACAAAACAGTCCGTAAAGATGGATTTTATTGAGGCACCAGACTTGCTCAAATGAAAATGCCCAAATTGAATGAAAGATGCATACATATCAGAGGATCACACACGTAAATTGGCATATTTTTCTGAGCTACCTACAGAGAGGCAGGTCGGAATTCGTGACAGCAAAGAAATCTGTTACTGCGCAGCAATCCAAATCTAGTATGAACCTTACTATCAAAGACTTTACTTGGCACAACAATGCACAAAACTATGATAAGGAGAGGTTGCTACAGTAGTAAACAACTTCCAAGACTCAAATATAAAACAAAAATACTTTAGTAAAAACATGGGTTGTCTCTCATAAGCGCTTTTCTTTAACGCCTTTCAGCCTAGGCGCGAAAGTGTGTATCAAGTATTATCAAGAGACGAAGTATCAACATCATAACTTGTTCTAATAATAGAATCAAAAGGTAACTTCATTCTCTTTCTAGGGAAGTGTTCCATACCTTTCTTGAGAGGAAATTGATATTTAATATTACCTTCCTTCATATCAATGATAGCTCCAACAGTTCGAAGAAAAGATCTTCCCAATATAATGGGACAAGATGCATTGCATTCAATATCCAAGACAATAAAATCAATGGGGAAAAGGTTATTGTTAACGGTAATGCGAACATTGTCAACTCCCCCCAAAGGTTTCTTTATAGCATTATCAACAAGATTAACATCCAAATATCAATTCTTCAATGGTGGCAAGTCAAGCATATTATAGATTTTCTTAGGCATAACGGAAATACTTGCGGCAAGATCACATAAAGAATTACAATCAAAGTTATTGACCTTCATCTTAATGATGGGCTCCCAACCATCCTCTAACTTTCTAGGAATAGAAGTTTCAAGTTTTAGTTTCTCTTCTCTAGCTTTTATGAGAGCATTTGTAATATGTTTCGTGAAAGCCAAGTTTATAGCACTAGCATTGGGACTCTTAGCAAGTTTTTGTAAGAACTTTATAACTTCAGAGATGTGGCAATCATCAAAATCCAAACCATTACAATCTAAAGCAATGGTATCATCATCCCCAATGTTGGAAAAAATTTCAGCAGTTTTATCACAGGCAGTTTCAGCAGTTTTAGCAGTTTCAGGCAATTTTGCGGGCTTTGCACTAGGAGTGGAAACATTGCCAACGCCAATTATTTTACCATTGATAGTAGGAGGTTCAGCAACATGTGGAGCATTAACATTACTAGTGGTGGTAATAGTCCAAACTTTAGCTACATTATTCTCTTTAGCAAGTTTTTCATTTTCTTCTCTTTCCCACCTAGCATGCAATTCGGCCATCAATCTTATATTCTCATTAATTCTAACTTGGATGGCATTTGCTGTAGTAACAATTTTATTTTCAATATCCTTATTAGGCATAACTTTCGATTTCAAAAGATCAACATCAGAGGCAAGACTATCAACCTTAGAAGCGAGAATATCAATTTTATTGAGCTTTTCCTCAACAGATTTGTTAAAAGCAGTTTGTGTACTAATAAATTCTTTAATCATAGCTTCAAGTCCAGGGGGTGTGTTCCTATTATTGTTGTAAGAATTCCCATAAGAATTACCATAACCGTTACCATTATTATAAGGATATGACCTATAATTATTACTAGAATTGTTCCGATAAGCATTGTTGTTGAAATTATTATTTTTAATGAAGTTTACATCAACATGTTCTTCTTGGGCAACCAATGAAGCTAACGGAACATTATTAGGATCAACATTAGTCCTATCATTCACAAGCATAGACATAATAGCATCAATCTTATCACTCAAGGAGGAGGTTTCTTCAACGAAATTTACCTTCTTACCTTGTGGAGCTCTTTCCGTGTGCCATTCAGAGTAATTAATCATCATATTATCAAGGAGCTTTGTTGCTTCACCAAGAGTGATGGACATAAAGGTACCTCCAGAAGCTGAATCCAATAGGTTCCGCGAAGAAAAGTTCAGTCCTGCATAAAAGGTTTGGATGATCATCCAAGTAGTCGATCCATGGGTTGGGCAATTTTTAACCAAAGATTTCATTCTTTCCCAAGCTTGAGCAACATGTTCATTATCTAATTGCTTGAAATTCATTATGCTACTTCTCAAAGATATAATTTTAGCAGGGGGATAATATCTACCAATAAAAGCATCCTTGCATTTAGTCCATGAATCAATACTATTCTTAGGCAGAGATAGCAACCAATCTTTAGCTCTTCCTCTTAATGAGAAAGGAAACAATTTTAATTTTATAATGTCACCATCTACATCTTTATACTTTTGCATTTCACACAATTCAACAAAGTTATTGCGATGGGCAGCAGCATCATCAGAACTAACACCAGAAAATTGCTCTCGCATAACAAGATTCAGTAGAGCAGGTTTAATTTCAAAGAATTCTGCTGTAGTAGCAGGTGGAGCAATAGGTGTGCATAAGAAATCATTATTATTTGTGGTTGTGAAGTCACACAACTTAGTATTTTCAGGAGTGGCCATTTTAGCAGTAGTAAATAAAGCAAACTAGATAAAGTAAATGCAAGTAACTAATTTTTTTGTGTTTTTGATATAGAGTGCAAGACAAGTAAATAAAGTAAAGCTAGCAACTAATTTTTTTTGTGTTTTGATATAAGTGCAGCAAACAAAGTAGTAAATAAAATAAAGCAAGACAAAAACAAAGTAAAGAGATTGGATTGTGGAGACTCCCCTTGCGAGCGTGTCTTGATCTCCCCGGCAACGGCGCCAGAAATTTAGCTTGATGACGCGTAAAGCACACGCCCGTTGGGAACCCCAAGTGGAAGGTGTGATGCGTACAGCAGCAAGTTTCCCTCGGTAAGAAACCAAGGTTTATCGAACCAGTAGGAGTCAAGAAGCACGTTGAAGGTTGATGGCAGCGGGATGTAGTGCGACGCAACACCAGGGATTCCGGTGCCAACGTGGAACCTGCACAACACAACCAAAATACTTTGCCCCAACTAAACAGTGAGGTTGTCAATCTCACCGGCTTGCTGTAACAAAGGATTAGATATATAGTGTGGATGATGATTGTTTGCAAAGAACAGTAAAGAACAATAGCAGCAGATTTGTATTTCAGATGTAAAGAATGGACCGGGGTCCACAGTTCACTAGAGGTGTCTCTCCCATAAGATAAATAGCATGTTGGGTGAATAAATTACAGTCGGGCAATTGACAAATAGAGAGGGCATAACAATGCACATACATGATATGATGAATATTGTGAGATTTAATTGGGCATTACGACAAAGTACATAGACCGCTATCCAGCATGCATCTATGCCTAAAAAGTCCACGTTCAGGTTATCATCCGAACCCCTTCCAGTATTAAGTTGCAAAACAACAGACAATTGCATTAAGTATGGTGCGTAATGTAATCAATAACTACATCCTCGGACATAGCATCAATGTTTTATCCCTAGTGGCAACAAGACATCCACAACCTTAGAACTTTCCGTCACTCGTCCCGGATTTAATGGAGGCATGAACCCACTATCGAGCATAAATACTCCCTCTTGGAGTTAAGAGTAAAAACTTGGCCGAGCCTCTACTAATAACGGAGAGCATGCAAGATCATAAACAACACATAGGTAATAGATTGATAATCAACATAACATAGTATTCTCTATCCATCGGATCCCGACAAACACAACATATAGAATTACGGATAGATGATCTTGATCATGTTAGGCAGCTCACAAGGTCCGACAATGAAGCACATGAGGAGAAGACAACCATCTAGCTACTGCTATGGACCCATAGTCCAGGGGTAAACTACTCACTCATCACTCCGGAGGCGACCATGGCGGTGAAGAGTCCTCCGGGAGATGATTTCCCTCTCCGGCAGGGTGCCGGAGGTGATCTCCAGAATCCCCCCGAGATGGGATTAGCGGCGGCGTCTCTGGAAGGTTTTCCGTATGGTGGCTCTCGGTACTCGGGGTTTCGCGACGAAGGCTATTTGTAGGCGGAAGGGCAGGTAAAGGGGCGTCACGAGGGGCCCACACCACAGGCCGGCGCGGCCAGGGCCTGGGCCGCGCCGCCCTGGTGTGTCGCCACCTCGTGGCCCCACTTCGACTCTCCCTCGGTCTTCCGGAAGCTTCGTGGCAAAATAGGACCCTGGGCGTTAATTTCGTCCAATTCCGAGAATATTTCTTTACTAGGATTTCTGAAACAAAAAACAGCAGAAAACAGCAACTGGCTCTTCGGCATCTCGTTAATAGGTTAGTGCCGGAAAATGCATAAATACGACATATAATGTGTATAAAACATGTAGATATCATCAATAATGTGGCATGGAACATAAGAAATTATCGATACGTCGGAGACGTATCAGCGTACTGTGTACGATAAATCAGGGCCAGTTACCCCTGACGAACTATTGCAATTGTTGTGGCACAAGTGTACAACCTCTGCAGAGTTTAACCTATTCGAATAGCCGCGTCAGTGGTCATGGACAGTTGGAAAGGCCATACTGTTCCGTCATCAGAACTTTTCCAAAAAAAATATTAATGGTGACTTGTGAATTGGAATTTGAAAGGTGACTTTGAATTTGAATCACAACAGAGTTGTGGGAATGACACTAATGTTCCCACTTGAGTTAGTTAGCAGTTGAATAAGTCTTTTCTCAAATACTTGTGAACTAAAATTGGCTTTATGCAAAATAAACTAGAGCTTAATTAGCACCCCTTACTACAATTGTTAGCACTTACATTAGTATTAGTTTGCGAGTACTTTTAAGTACTCACGGCTGTGTCCCTGGCTATTCAAATGGCCAGACTATGAAGAGGAGCAGAACTATCAAGATGCCCACCAGCAGGACGCCTACGACAACTAGGGAATCTTCTGACATCAGACGTTGGCCTGTGGACTAGAGAGTCTCTTCTATCTTACGCTTCCGCTATGAACTTGTGTATGTCCGTTGATCAGTAGATCAACTATTTGTGTAATATTGGATCAGGTGATCTATTTGTAAGACGACTATGGTATGTAATGAATGATGACTTATGATATTCAACTGTTATGTCTCGCAACAGCAATATTCCTGGGATTGCGATGTATGGCATAACAGGCATCTGGACTTAAAAATTCGGGTGTTGACAGACGGCGCCATGGACGATGGGATTGGCATTCTCCTTGTCCATCTCGCCGGCAGAGGAGAGGGAGAGGGAGAGGGTTTTTTGCTTTGGATAAGATGATGGGACGTGAGAGAGACGGCGTTGCGTAGGCGAGTGAGAGTGACAGAGATAGTGGGAGGAGGCGTCTATAAAGGCAAGGGGTGGTTAATGCGACCCGCGTCCTACGCGTCCACCGCTGCACGTCTGCACGTCTTGGACTTCTGCAATGCGACACGCGTCCACGATTGCACGTCTTCGACTTCTGCACCGTGACCCGCGTCTACGCGTCAACAATTGCACGTCTTCCATTTCTGCACCGCAACACGCGTCCTCGAGTCTAACCCTGGAAATTTAGATATACTCAGGTATAACCTCGAGTATTATACTAGCATTTTTGTGTGCTCAGTTTTCCCCTTGAGTGTTAATACTGGCTAGTGCAATATGCTCAGTTTTACCCTCAAGTAGCTGGTCAACAGACAGTCAATAAATGGGATTAACTAGTTAAATGAGTCATTTAATGTGCAAAAAATTCCGAAAAATAGTGGCACATACTCTTGGAGTCTTTACCACAAATTGTCAGTTCTCAAAACATAGATAAGTCATAGATAAATCAAGTTTTACCACAAATTGCCACTTCTCAAAGGCCTTCTCAAATCACCTAGTAGCTATGAAGGTGCATGGTTTTCCACAATAAGCCCTTCCCAAAACAGCTTTCCCCAGAACATACTTTGTCTAAATGAGGCCACAATTCTCACACTCATGTATATTTGTATTGCAAATAGTTTGAGATAGGCCAAGATGGGTTTCATTGTACAAAACACGCATTTTCCATTTTTTAAATCTCATATTTGAATCCCTTAGTCTGTTTATTACATAGGTGCCCTTGGTTTCTTGATACTACTCAGTTTTGCCCTCTCCCTCCACAAATTCTCTCACACGTGCAACATTGCCCTGATTGGTTTAGCCCATGTCACGCGGATCGTGCCCGCCGACCATTGATCGTATGATCTAATGGGAAGGATAACCCCTCTCTCTCTCTCTGTCGGCGGTTACCTTCCACTCTCTAAGTATGCTAAAGGACGATTTTCTGTATTCATTTTCACGCGCTAAAAATTATAAACTCTTTTAGGCATTACTTTCACGTAAAAAATGATAAACCATCACCGATTTGTTGTAGCCATTAATTTTCACGCAAAAAATGATAAACCATCACCGATTTGTTGTAGCCATTAATTTTCACGAAAAAAATGATAAACCATCACCGATTTGTTGTATCCATTACTTTTCACGCAAAAAATGATAAACCATCACCGATTTCTTGTAGCCATTACTATTCACGGTAAAAATGATAAACGAACCAATCTATCTATCTCTCGTATTTGAAGTTTGGAAGGGTTCACCATCTAGTTATGTTAACTTTCGAGGTTTTGACCTGAAAACAAATGGGTATTATAAAGGGAAATAAAAGTTCAAAAAATGTAAAAACGAAACAATCTACCTATCTTTGTATAGAAGATCGTCCGTATGATTTTTGAGGTCATTTAGAGAAGGTAGAAAAAAATCCCTTTTGAGAAGGTCGAAAAAACCTAACTTGTTACAAAAGCTGGTTTCAGTGAGACCTAACCAAATTTGGCATACATTATGCCATATCTATAACAACAAGGAATATCTAAAGTTTCACAAAATTTGAAATTTAGGGCGAAAATGATGCCATACATGATGCTGTTTTTCAAGGTTTTGACCTGAAAATCAATTGGGTATTATAAAGGGAAATAAAATTTCGAAAAATATAAAAACGAAACAATCTATCTATCTATGTATAGAAGATCAGCCGTATGAAATTTGAGGTCATTTAGAGAAGGTAGAATAAATCACCTTGTTAGAAAAGCTGGTTTCAGTGAGACGAAACGGCATGCGTTTAAGCAAAGTGATTTTTTCGAACATCTACAAATGACCCCAAATTTTCCATACATGATGCCATACGTGTAACAACAAGAAACCCTATCTAAAAAGTGTCAAAAAAGTTTGCCCAACCGTATAGCTCTATCAAAAAGAACCTCACCATGGCGCTAGTATAATTTTGGGCTTAGTTACAAACTTTCGTTACCTAACCTTCAACACGAAACTTGCTTCAAATCACTTTTGGCGTACAAGAAACAAATCCCACCTTGATTCAAGCACCACAGCCTCCAAACTTTGCCGATGCCGATATCGGCATGGTTAGAACGGCTATGCTCGCCGCCACTGCTAGGTCACCGTCGGGATGCACCCTCAATCCGTCCCCTCATTCGATCACTGACACACCAGAGATACCGCCGAGGCCAATGTCGAACGTACATGCTGATGCCAATGCCGAACATGCATGCACGCCGCTGTGGGCACGACCACGCCGCCCCGCTATGCTGGACGCCACAGACCACCGCGACGTCTTTCCCTTCTCCACCACACTCTTCTAGCACCCATCTATACACGCCAGAAAGGAGAGACACTAGTTTTCTCTACATTGCTCGCGTTCGTGTCGGACACGGCCAGTCAAAGTTTTGAGGTAGTCGTCGATATCGTCGACCATTTCTTCTCTTCTTTGCATGGTTAAACGCGTCTAGTTCATATCTATCTAATGCGTCTGGTCTCGCCTCATGCAGTTCTTTGTGGACGTCGATCTCATCTCGGCACCCCACAGGCCACCTCGTCCGTGCCATCGCTGTAGAGCTCCGTTTAAAAATCTATTCCTACCCGTGTATTGCCCCTTGTATCAGCGCCATGGCCCACTTGTCATTCGATATACCGAAGCCCCACTCGTGCGCGTTTTGGTCAGGGATACACCGATGCTTACGGTCAAACAAAGATGGATGGTCTGACGTGTCTTTGCGGGCTCTACGTGGCCCCACTAGTCAGAAGATAACGGTCAACCATTGGGCAACCGGCCGTTACAGCACCTGTGATGGCTTCAGACAAGGTCTTGGGGAAAACTGAGGAAAAGCTAAGGAGCTGGGGAAAACTGAGCACAACTAAGGAACCGAGGGCACGAAAATAGAAATCCCAAAACAATAATGCACACACATACCCATTTAAATAGAGTGGCTATACTTTTGAATTTAGCAAAGACCGGAAAACAATGTTGGGATGCTCTTTCCTAGTTTTACCAAATCCAACCTTTTTTGTATGCCACTTCATCTATCTTGCCGAATAATCACGTTTTATCATACATGTTAGATAAAAGACAATGACACTGACGTAGGGTAGTACATGTTGCATATTCCATTTGCTCATTTGGCTCTAATAGTCTCATTTTCAATATTTTAAAAATAGAAAAAAAGATACATATCCTTGGTATCTACAGCTCACTTCCTAACGGAAGTCTATTTCTATACGCAGAATGAAAAAACAAAAAATAAAGGACATGTAAAATAAAGTACCCTAAAAAGGATGATAAAATGTGCCATATAGTACAGTCCAAGATAGCTCATGAATCCTCCGCACCAGAAACACCTACAGAAAACAAAGACACTCATTGAGATTAGGATTTACTAGAAGAACCCAAATATGTTGGAACCAAAAAAATGAAAAAGGATAGTTATCGATAGACCCTGAGCCAAGGTTGGAACACTTTTTCATTTTCTTGTTGGTTCCTTCTTTTGCATGAGTTCTAGTTCTAGGATGTTGGTTTTTGTCTAATAAAATGTAGGATCATAAAATTGTAAATTCTAATTCATCAAGCAAAACAATATTACCGAACTTTGATGACACGCAAATAGTTGACGACACGCACATTACATGCCTGCCGATTTTTTCTTTAATGATTAGGTTGTGTTTGATGCCACCCACTTATATTGGACTAGTATAAATGCTCGTGCGTTGCCACGGGTCCTTAAATTGTATTTCTCAATGCACATAGAAAATTTTCAACTCACTATGAAAATTGAAAACAAATTATGAATATCATAATATTCTAAATCATGATAATACTTAACACAAGAACAAGATAGCATTGATGTGCATCACCGTGGTTCCAAGTTTTAGGTCTTCTTGTTACTCTTCTACGGTAAGCCATACACATGTTTTATGGGCCGTCACAACTAAACAACCTCTCCTTTTAGATGTATTATTGTCTCACAAAACATGAATGATGCTCTTTTGGAAAAAATAGCTTCTTTCAAAGATTCAAAGCTTTTTTTGCTCTTCGATCAACCCTTAATGAGTCGAGTTCAAGTGATTAATTTGAGAATACCGTTTCGCTTGCAGGGCGTGGTTTTCTTGACTGGCCATGGAAACTTACGATTGTACCCGTGGACCATCGCACAATGCATCTGATGCCATATTTAACAAATGGGCATTGAGATTGCGCTTATCATTTGGTATATTTTACTCAAACATGATCTATGAATTAATCTCAGACGTGAAGATAAAATAAGTACGCTACAATAAAAATCCTTATCTAGTCCACATAACTATTTTAAAAAAATTGTAAAGTCTAAAAGTTATAAAAGTATGTTTGCAAACAAACGAACTTCCTCAAATCTGTTGCTTCGGTGTTAAAGGTGGTTTGGAACGAGTGTAGCCAAAAATATGTGCAAGGTCCTTTTAGGACCGGTTTTTTTTTTTGACATTGTGATCATCAAATGAATGACAAGACTACTGGTTAATGGAAAGCATGCAAAACAAAGGGCAATCGACTGTCATCTAGTGTGGCATTCGGTCCTTAAATATGTATTGTGAATACTTATTAATATTTTAACTTTATAATATAGTGGATCCGCGTTGTCACATTCTTTAGTTTTCTTCTGAGTACATTTGAACATAATGCATGTGCAACCTACATCTCTTAAAAAAAATATAACACATGTAATTTGAACTCTATTTACTTCAACTGGGTTGATTCCATGTTCGCGTTTGGTCCACTTAATATGTATCACTGCTTAACGGTCTAACAATGCCCAATGCAATGTACAATGCACATCCATGACACTGACTAAAATCGACCGATGCATAAAAATAATTTACAATTAGCTTCTAGATAAATACGATTTAATTCTAGTTTTTGATAAAGGCTAACTCATTATGTGATCAATAATAACTACTATATTATTTGGGAACAAACATCTTTTTTGTGAGAATTTTGGGACCATTTCAAGGGGTCATGGCTGAGTGACACGTGTTGTTTTGTGTGTTTGATTTTCCCTGTTTTCCCTCTGTGTGCATTCTCAGGTGTGTACATGAATTATGTGTGGGTTGTCATTGATGTGTTATTCTGACACTCCTTTCGAAATGAGTGTGTATAGCAATTTTGTCATTGTCCTGCTACAACTTTCCTGTTTGGTGGGCTCCATTTATATGTGATGGCTTTGTCTACATGTGCCACGTTAATGCCTCCTGCCGCTTAGGCTGGCCATAGTGCTAGTATCATAGGTAGTATCATGCATACTAGGCCCACAAAAATGATGATGTGGCATGTAATTAAGGAGGAGAGATAAGATTAGAGTAACATAGGTGGATACTGTATCATAGCGCACGTTACGAGAAAAGTACATATCAAATAGATCATGTACAACTAATCTTGCAGAGAGCTGGTCCGTACAGAGAGCTCTGGCGATTTGGGCGATTAGAAGGCGATTTTGAATTTCGGCCGCACGGGTGGTGGCGGCGGGGAGGGGCGGGGCGCCGGGATGGGGGCGCCACGTTCTCCCTCGACCACGGGAGCGGGGAGCTGCCGTGGTAGGTTCTGGGTGCTGGAGGAGGCGGACGGGGCGGCCTCGCCGGGATCCGATGCGGAGGAGGCGGAGTCTTCAGATGCGGGGGCGCCGAGCTCGCCTAAAAGCGGGCCGTCGGAGCTGAGGCTGGACGGTTTTGTCCAGCGTGCGGAGGAGCTGGGCGGAGCGCTGAAGACCGGAAGGCGGTCGGCGTTCGCGCCCGGAGGAAGGGGCTCCTGGGTTCGGCCGCGGGCGGTGCCCCGTTTCCGGCGCCTGGGAGATCCGGGTGGGCGGAGGTCTCGGAGTGCTGGGGCACTGGTGGGAGCTGCCAGCTCACCAGCTTCGGCGCCAGCGGGGGAGAAGTCAGCTACGGTGCGGGCAGGGGCGTCGTCGCCGGAGCTGCAGGGGTCCCCGGTGTCGGCGCCGCCAAGGCTGGGGCTGAGCGAGGAAGACGGCGATGCGGCGCGTGGCTTGGGGGCCGCGGCCTACGCCGCTGGGGGGCCGGTCCGTGGGCCGCCTGGCCCAGTTGGGAATGGTCTTTGCAGCACACCGGTGGGCCTTGGGATGGAGGCTGAGGAGGGCTCTTGGCTGGCGTTGTCCCAGGAAGCTGGGCCGCTTTCGGCCCGTGTGGAGGTAGCGGCGGTCCCGCAGGGCGTGGAGAGGCCCAGCAAACGATTTAGGTGGCTTTGGCTGCCAAAGGATTGCGTTATACCGTCTCTAGGGTTTCCAGCCCGAGCAAGTGAGGTGAGACAGAGACTAAACGACCCTTCTGCGCCGCCACACCGTCTGCTCCGGAAAATCGCGCCGCCACCACCCCTCTCGCGTTCCTTCGCGGCGGCGGTGATGGACAGGGGGTACGAGGAGGGGCGGAAGAGGCGGCTGGAGGGGAGGCGAGCCAGTGGAGGTCGGATGGTGGCGAGTTCGGCGAGGGTCGCGGCTCCGGCGCGGGTCGCGGCGACGGCGGAAGGCAAGACGGTGGCGGCAGGTCCGAGGGGAACGGCCGCCAGGGCGGGGACTACCGCTACCAGGGCGCTGAGTTCCGGTACCAGGGGCGCGGCAGGGATGACTGGGGCTCGCCGCCGCCGTGGTGGGAAGAACAACAGCGCAGGGAGGCGGCGCAACGCCGTGAAGAGGAGCAATGGCGCCAACAAGAGGCGCAGCGAGGCAGGGGCACGGGTGACCGTGTGGCGGCTGCGGGTCAGGGTGACCGCGGTGGTGCAGGGGCACCTCGCCAACACAACAACAAGGCGAGGCCTTTCAAGAAGGCGCAGAGTGCAGCCGGGGGTGCTCAGCAGCCCGTGGTGAAGGGGAAGAACAAGGCCAGCGCTTCCAAGGGAGGGACGCTGGTCGGCGGGGAGTGCTTCAAGTGTGGCCGCGAGGGGCATTTCCAGTCGGAATGCACCTTCGATCCGCTGTGTGTGATCTGCAGCGCCGAGGGCCATTCTTCGGCGAACTGTCCGTCGAGAGGGAAGGCGGCGAGGCTGCGGTCCATGGGACATGCGATTTCGGGGGCGGGTTCTACAACATCGATGTGGAGCCATTGAGGGGCAGCCAGGCACCGGGGAGGTGTTTGCGGCTATCATTAGCTCCAAGGGAAGCCGGCTGTCAGAGGAGATGCTTTCCGATGAGCTCAAGCACCTCGTGGATGAACTTTGGGATTGGCAAGTGCGCAAGCTCTCGGAGGTGGAGTTCTCCGTGGTTTTCCCCTCCCGTGAGACGCTTAGGCTGAGCACGGGGAGTGGTAAGTTGTACCTCCCGCTGAGCAAGACGGAGACCGCTATCCGTGAGGCCTTTCTTGCGCCAAAACCGAGTGTGCTGCTCCCGTCGACTTGGGTTCGTCTGACCGGGGTCCCGGAGGATTTGATGACGAAGGATAGGCTCATGGCAGCGTTTGTGATGGTGGGTAGGCCCTTTGAGGTTGATGAGCTATCGCTGAAGAAAAAGGACACGGAACCAATTCGCATGCGCTTCCACTGCCGGTTCCCGGAGAGGATCAAGGGGTCGATCCAGGTGTTCGTGAATGGGGAAGGGTTCACGGTAGGGGTCCAGGCTGAGACTCCACCACGTGGGGGAGCTGGCGGGTCAGGAGGACCGCCCAAGCCGCCAGCACGCCAAGATGAGGATGATGATGACTCCGACGGCTTCTCCACGGACAGTGAGTGGAACAGGCATCGGCGCAGGAGGAGCAAAGAGGGCGAGAAGGCGAAGGAGGGAGAGTCGGAGAAAGGCAAGACCACAGTGGCGGCTGCCACCGGCAAGAGCCACATGGGAGCGACTGAGATGGGGCAGGGATCACAGTCCGCACCCCCGCTTGGGAAGGGGACGGTTTCAGCTGGGCTGACGTTGGACCAGTACGGGTCGAATCTGAAGGGCGCAGCATCCCAGTTCTCCTTCCCTGCTGTTACGGCTGGTGTGCTGGAGGTGGCGCAGGGGGAGCTGCTGGGAGTGGAGACCGGCCGGGCAGGCTTGGAGGGCTCTTCGCTCTCCACGGTTACGGACCCCATCTCCGCCTGGTCCGTGGACAGCCCGGAGCCGCTGGGTCCTCCGGCGAAGGTGGCGAGGCGTGACGTGGGCCCTGGTAGCACGGAGGAGGAGGTGGCGATGCTGGGAGCCACTGAGGACGTCGATGGTGGCGGCGCGGGGCAGGTGGTGGTCAAGGACCTGGTACGGGAGGCGTGTGAGTCTACGCCGGTGGCGCGTGGCCCACGATCGGCGGCGATCCCCTACGCAAGGAGGATGGCGACCAAGCCGGCCACGGCTGTCCGCAAGAGCTCAAGGCATGGGAAGGGGGCGGTGGCCGCGACGATGTTGGAGAAGGCGCAGCAGCTCGTGGCGGACAAGAACCTGGAGACGGTCATCATCAACAAGGACGTCGACAAAGGTACGGACTTCGCCATCTTGGACATCCTTCCCGATTCTCACCTCTCTTCCGTTGTCAAGGATAGTTGTATCGTGTTTTCGCCTAGTTTGGGATGCCCCGGGAGGCGCTTTCCATTGTGAGAGCCAAAGAGAAAGTTCAGGCGGCCCTTGCGGCCACGGCACGACGGCTGAGGCTGGAGGCGGAGGCCCGCAAGGGGTCGGAGGAGAACCTCTCGGCCAATGGGCCTGAGCGGCAGGGTGCCCTCCATGATGCGGACCCCGACCCGGGGACGGGGCTACCTCTCGGGGAGAGAGAAGCGGGGTCTGAGGCATCTGACGAGGAGGAAGCTGAACGGGTGCGGGGGACGCACCTGATGACGGTGGGGGAGCCGGTTTTGAGTGGGGCGAAGGGCGGCACCACTCAGGCTCCCAAGCGTAGGAGGAAGAAGTCCTCGCTCACGGTCAGGAAAGGCTCGAGTAAGCGTCGGGGAACATCATGAGGTTCCTTATTCAAAACATCCGAGGCTGGGGGGCACCGGGGAGGCGGACCCAGCTGAAGGACATTTTCAAGACGGACCAGGTGGACATTATTGGCCTACAGGAGACGATCAAACAGGATTTTTCGGCACAGGAGCTACGTTGGCTTGAACACGGGGGTCAATTCAATTGGAACTGGGTGCCGGCTACGGGGCACTCCGGGGGGCTCCTTCTTGGATTCAGGGATGAATTCTTTGAGGTTGGATTCTGGAGGAAGGGTTCCTTCTTTATCAGCGCTGACATCCTACAGCGGAACAACAACCTGAAGTGGCGCTTCATGCTTGTGTATGGCCCGGCGGATCACTCGCGGACGTCTGAGTTCTTGGGCGAACTCGAGACGGAAGTGGCCAACTGCCTGCTGCCAATTGTGGTAGCAGGAGACTTCAATCTAGTCCGTCGGGCGGAGGATAAGAGTAATGGGGCGGTCAACTGGCCACGGGTGCGCCGGTTCAATGACGTGCTGGCTAGCCTTTCCCTGAGGGAAATTTGTCGGGCGGGGGCCCGTTTTACGTGGACTAACAACCAGGCCGCTCCGATCCGGTCGGTACTGGACAGAGTGTTTGTCTCGCCTTCCTGGGAGGTGGTCTTCCCCCTTGCGTCACTTTCGGCAGTCACGAGGATTGGTTCCGACCACTGCCCTTTGATCTTGGATAATGGGGAGAAGGGTCTTGTGCGTTCCCCACGGTTCTTCTTTCAGACGTGGTGGTTCGGGGTACCGGGCTTTGGGGAGCTGGTACGTGGTAAGATTGACTCGGCCGTGGCGGCGGCGGGTACTCAGAGGTCAAGTATTGACCTTTGGCAGCTGATCACTCGAGGGCTCAGGCAATTCCTCAAGGGATGGGGTGCCAATCTAGGGAGAGAGCGTCGAATGTTTCGCGAGGACCTGGTCAAACGGATCCAGGATTTGGATGCGAAGGCGGACGCGGACGGGCTGGATGAGGAGGGATGGGCTCTCCGATACAGCCTGGAAGATCAATTAATTGCATCTGATAGTCTTGAGGAGGAATACTGGAAACAGAGGAGCCGAGTTCAGTGGACGCTAAAGGGAGACGCGTGCACGGCCTATTTTCATGCATTTGCGAATGGCAGACGCCGGAAATGCATGATTCCCCGCTTGATAACGGAAAACGGGGAGATTTCTGTACATCAGGACCTGGTGGACCACATTTACGGTTTCTACCAGGGGCTCATGGGGTCGGTGGGGGAGGAGAAAGTTTTTTCATTAGGCCCGGACTTGTGGCCGGCGGCGGAACAGGTCTCTCAAGGGGAAAATGAGGATCTGCTTCTTACTTTCACGCCTGAGGAGCTGGATGCGGTGCTTGCTGAGATGAAACCGGACTCGGCCCCGGGTCCGGACGGGCTACCGGTGGTGTTCTTTAAGAGGTTCTGGGAGAGCCTTAAAGGACCCATCCTCAACATCTTGAACGAGTTTTCTCTAGGGAGAGTAGACATTGCGCGTCTTAACTACGGGATCATCTCCTTAATTCCGAAGATTAGAGGGGCGGACGAGATTAGACATTACAGACCTATTGCGCTCATCAATGTGATTTTTAAATTCATAGCAAAAGCGTATGCGACTAGATTGACCCCGATTGCTCATAGGACGATAGATAGGAGTCAGACGGCCTTCATTAGA
Organism: Lolium rigidum; assembly: GCF_022539505.1. Classification (NCBI taxonomy): domain Eukaryota; kingdom Viridiplantae; phylum Streptophyta; class Magnoliopsida; order Poales; family Poaceae; genus Lolium; species Lolium rigidum. The sequence continues at coordinate 291,007,991 of NC_061510.1, forward strand.
GGCCGCTGCCTGCACGAGGGAGTGCTGGCACTTCACGAGATTGGCCATGAGCTGCGCATTAAGAAGCTCAAGGGTCTGCTGCTTAAGCTGGATTTTGAGAAGGCTTATGACCGAGTGAACTGGGAGTTCCTCCGTGAAGTCCTACTGAGGAAGGGTTTCTCAGCGAGGGTGGTGCATAGGTTGATGCAACTTGTCTCGGGAGGACAGACGGCGATCAACATTAATGGGGAGGTGGGACAATATTTCCGGAATGCTCGAGGGGTGCGGCGGGGGACCCCCTATCCCCATTCTCTTTGACTTCATGGTGGACGCCTTGGCGGCTATCCCGACCAGGGCCAAAGAAAGTGGACACATCCAGGGGTTGTGCCACACCCGATTCCGGGGGAATCACTCACCTCCAATACGCGGACGACACGATGATCATGATTGAGCCCTCCGACATTGGGATTGCGAATCTGAAGCTCCTCTTGCTTTGCTTCGAGAACATGTCCGGTCTCAAGATCAATTTTACGAAGAGTGAGGCTATCGTCACAGGGGTTGACGATGCGGAGAGGCGCAGGATTGCGGACTTGCTTAATTGCAACCTTGGGGACCTGCCCATGACCTATCTGGGCCTTCCGGTCTCTGACAAGACCTTGTCCGTTGCAGACTGGTACTTTCTCACGGAGAAAGTGGGACATCGGGTGGACCCATGGCAGGGGCTTTTTCTGGCATCCGCAGGGAGGCTTGAGCTGACTAACTCATGTCTGTCGAGCCTTCCGATGTTCGCAATGGGGATTTATCTTCTCCACGAGGCGACACACGGGGAAATGAATAAGTCCAGAGCCCGCTTCTTTTGGGAAGGAGCCGGGAATAAGAGGAAGTACCATATGGTCGACTGGGCGACGGTGTGCAAGCCTAAAGAGCTTGGTGGATTGGGAATCCTCAACACGAAATTGATGAACATTGCGCTGATGTTGAAGTGGATCTGGAAGCTGTACCAGGGTGCGGAAGGACTCTGGGCGGATCTGATCCGAGCCAAGTACCTGGGGGGGAATGATATCTTCTCCCCGCTTGTGCCTATGAAGGGATCCCAGTTTTGGAATGCCATACAGAAGATCAAATGGTATTTTAAGCTGGGAGCGAGGCACAAGGTGGCGGATGGGAGACGCACATACTTTTGGCTTGACTGGTGGACGGGGAAGGGTCCCCTGAGATTGCTCTTTCCCCGCCTCTTCCAATGCTGTGACAATCACTTTGCCACAGTTGCGGGAGTGCGGGATGCCAATGGGTGGCACATCAGGTTTCGGAGGACCTTTGGCACTGCGGAGGCCGTGGAATGGGAGAACCTCTGTAGGATCTTCGACCTCCAACCCTTTTCGGAAGGGGAAGACGAGGTGTCTTGGGCCCTTGAGCCATCCGGGAGTTTCTCCACTAGGTCCATCTACGGGCGCCTCTCGCAAGGGGCGGTTGTGACGCACTTTAAAGAGGTATGGAAGACAAGGGTTCCGCCTAGGATTAGAGTTTTCCTGTGGCAACTCATCAGGAGCCGGCTTCCATCTGGAGTGCAGGTTGCTAAGAGGAAAGGCCCGACGAATGGGGCTTGCGCCTTCTGTGGGGAAGAGGAGGATTGTAACCATATCTTTTTCTCATGCCATCTCGCCAAACTGGCATGGGCAGGTGCTAGGGAGCTCTCGCAGTGTGACTGGAACCCAGCAGGGGTTGGGCAGTTCATTGCATTAGTCCGTAGTCTCTCGGGGTCCTTACGTAGGCTAGCTTGGTTCACCTTCGCGGCCCGGTCCCGGGCGCTTTGGAATATTAGGAACAAACTAGCTATGGAAGGAAAGCTTATCAATAACCCCGCTGATATTTTCTTCCAAATACATTCATATATGCAGCGTTGGAGGGTTCCGAGTCAGACCGAGGGACCATGCGACTCTGGACGTGGTGATGGAAGGGGTTAGGAGGCTGCAGACGACGACGCACGCACAAGCCGGCTGAAGCTACATGCATCTCGGAGCGTTGTGTTGTTGTGTGGGTGGTGGCTTCTTGTATCCTGTGATCTGATGCTATGTGGACTTATGTATTGGGTGTGTTGAGTTCAGGAACCTGTCTGTAAGCTATTTGAACCTTGTGGTTGCCGTGTGGCTTTATATATAAAGCCGGGCCTATGGCCTTATGTTTGAATAGATCATGTACATAGATTTACATTGGGATTCTACAAAACAATAAATTTAGAAATTTATGATACTACTCTACAATACCATCCACTATAGAGGTAGTATCATAGGCAAGTATCATATGCATGATACTAGTATATGATACTATGCACTATGACCAGCCTTAGCCTCTTTATCCCTTTCGCATCGCTATATTAAATCGTGACGGGATCAGGTCAAAAAAAAAAAATCTTGACGGGAAAAGTGAGAGCGAGGGGGAGCCGGGGAGGAGGTGCATCGCGTGTGGCTCCACCATGTCGCCGCCGAGCCGACAAGCGTGTCGCGGGATTCTGCCATTCCGACGAGCGTGAGGAAGCATGTCGCGTCGCGGGAGGATCCCAAGGCCGCTACTGACAAGCGCGATGAGGCAGTCGCGGGAGGCTCCGCTAGGACGCCTCCGAGGAGCACGAGGAGGCAAGTCGTTGCGAGGGCGGCGCCAGGCCGTAGTCGAGTCTGCCACGTACATCTTCCCCTCCTAGGGTTGTCGCCCTCCTCATTCCCTGGCCGTCATGCCGTGACCGAGCCAACCATCGGGGCTCTCTTCCCCTTCCCAGGCTCCCCCAATGTGGATGGCCGCGAGGAGGACGATTTCGGCGCCCTCTTCCCTGTCCCAGGGCGGTTACCGGGGCGGAGGACGTCAGCGCGGCCATGGGAGAAGCCGGCGCGCCCAGTGCTCACGGTGAGTCTTCTACCATCGCCGGTCTGATTTCCTTTGCCGCGGCCGGTTCGTCGCATACGCGGCCGCTCCTGCGCGTTTCGCCGTCCGCTGCCTGACTACCTCCCTGTATTTCCGGCCGCGGTGCCGTGTGTTTCCAGGTCACGACGCCCTTGTGGCTGCAGATCTTTATTTCTATAATTCTATGTCGCCTGGGCACGATTGAGTAATGTGTACTTGTGCAGCTATGCTTACTGGTCTTTGTTTCTGACAGGCGTCGCAGCTGCTCTATGCCTCTCTCCTGTGCGGATGAAGCTACTGCTGCTGGCCTATCTTTCTGCTACCTAAACTAGATGACATACCATTGAAGATCAAATTATTCCTAAGTTTCCAGATTGACCATAAGACAGCAGCACAAGTGGAATTTAAAACAGATTTGGTGAAACATCTTAAGAACTATCAAGAGATGGCAGAGCCTTTTCAAGGCATCGGATGCTGCTAATCGCTCCTGGTATTCCCAAGATCCGCTTCCCGTCTCTAGGCTTACTGACGACTGGCTGAAGTTGGGCTTCTCTGGAGCAAAAATGCAGCCCCCGACGCTCGGCAGCTTCGCAAGCCTCACATCTACGCTTGACGCTGCTTCCTGGACGACTACCATGGCTCTGCTTCAGCCTGCAGCCATGGAGGCAGATGACTCTGTTGCAAAAAAAGGGAATAGCTGCAGGTGTTGCTTTTGAGTTATCTAAAACCTTTGCAAATTTCCATTTGGCCTGCGCGCCCCCATAGGTTCTAGCTTTATTCATGCAAAAGTGTCTGAATTTGTAGTCTTTATCGCATCTTGCATCTTGCAATCCCTGTTGACTGTACTCTGCCTTATGTTGAGGGCTTCTTAATTGGAGCCAGGAGGATGACCTCCTGTTCATCTATACTAGAAGATATATTATACCACTTCATGGTATTTTCTGTACTTAGTGGACAAAATAGATGAGAATTTGCTATAGCAGTTTCCGTTTCCTGAATATAATGATCCGAGTGTAGGCCAATAAGAGGTATTGAAGGATGTATTATTTTTCTGAAAACCACAACCATGTGTTGTTTAATTTCAGCTTCTAATGTGTTCATGTGTACACATGCCTCTCTGATTTTGACAGTATGATTCTGTTTTATCCCCTATTCATACAAACATGAATTAGTATGTTATAGTTTGTAAATGATATGTGATATCCGGTTGTTGTTGTCTGAAAGGAACTCTTCCTGGATGAGTAGTGATCGTCATGGACGCAGTGTGTAACCTGTGCCGCTTCGCTCGCTCTCTGCTGCTGAGATCTCTGAGGGTGCCCACCCAATTGTGGATGACAAAAGAATTCTCAGGTTTTGATACTATTTGATGTTGGTGCCTACCCAATGGTATCATGGGTGGAGAGTGATAAAGTTGATGTTGGCTTCAAGATCATATAATGGTATCTTCAATGTGATTCCAACAAATGGATGCATGATGCATAATCACAGCAAATGGAGAGTGATGAAGTTGATGTTGGCTTCAAGATCATATTGATGGTTCGTTCCTACCACATTGTATACTAATTGTTATGTTATCTTTCTACTACCTATAGATGATGTGCACAGTTATGGTGTGGAACTCTTCGCTTAAAGATTGTTAGAATGCTTTCCTCGATGCAATTGAGATCAACGTTAGAAAGACTTGGATTGTTATTTTTTCCAGTTTATAAGACAAGTAGAAACATAAGATAAAAATGTGTATTCCAAATGTTCTTTTAGTAGTGCAGTAGCTTATTTTTTGAAAAGGCGTAATGGCATTTTTATTTTGTTGTTATATCCAAATGGTATATGAGTTCGAAGCTAAAATGTTAGTTGCAATCAGCACGGTGATGCTCGGTAAATTTCCTATTTGTGTATGTTGATTCTCCTTTTGGCAAACAACAGGGAGCAGCTCGGTTGTTGAAGTTGATTATTTTATTAAGTTGTAATCGTTTTTGCAGAAGAGACCATTCTGGGCATACTATTATATACTTTGCAGTGTAGGGCCTTTTAAAAAGAATACAGCTTTAAGAAGAAACGAAAATAACAACATTATCTAGGAGATTATGCTTCTTTCATCCTAGAATGATGCAGGGTTTCATGCCATTACATCTGAGATTTTGATTGCTTCTGTGAGTAAAGATATCTACTTGGATTATAATACAGAGTTCATTTTTTTCTCTCAGAGATTGATTTTTCCTTACTAATCCATTTTAATTTGCAGATTCTCACTCACTGGTTCATGAAAGTAGAAAGAGAATGTAAACCGTATCCACTTTTTCTTGGATCATATGGGATTGCTGAATGGAAAATACATTAAAGGCACGAAATCTATGAGAATCATGACAAGTAATTCTACCGAAAAGGATTACTCGGTAAGTCCTATCTGGCGATCTGTATTGAGTTGATTTAAACTAGAACTGAGAAACAAGTTATCTTTGAAAAAATGGTTATTTCTTGCTCAAGGTTACCTAAATAGTTGAACAGTTTTGAGTTTATTATAGTAAATTGTTTTAAAACCTACCATTGATGATGCAAGTTTCAACTGGACCATATCAGCTTATTATAGCTTATTATAGACATGCTTGCACTTGGAATGCAAGTTGGAACTGAAGGACAACTGCAGTTACTCAATGAGATGCTGACTATAGTCTCCAAGTAACATATTTGTTTTCAGTTGTTGCTCTCCTAGCTAGAATCTCTAGAGATGCTCACTGGAATCTACAATTTCCGTGGACACATAGAAGACTCAAATCGCCCCAGCTTGGAAGCTACCTCCTGAAGGTTAACACTGATGCTTCCTTCATTTTTGAATCTGGGGTTTATAGCGCTGCAATGGTCACGCGGGATCACCTTGGCAGCGTCATCTTCTCTGCAGCCTGTCCGACGAGAGATGAATAACGGGCTGAAGAAGCAGAAGTTGAGGTTGTGCGTGCGTCTCAGCGTGATCTTTGGCTGCAGAGCATTGTAATGGGATCTAACTGCTAATCAATTCCAGGTTGCATAACCTCTCTGCCTCATTTCTGATTGTTGCCGTCGATTTTCTATATAAACTTATGAAAAAAAAATCCGAAATGGGGAGCTTGGCCCTGGCCTAGATAGATTTCTGAATAATTAAACAGCTTCATGTCCGTGTGCATTTCCATTGAGAAAGAGTAGAACACATACTAAAGTTTTTTCATAACATGGTCTTTTCATTATTTCGGTATGGCTATGTAGTAGATAGGATATGTTTTCTCACTACATATTATGTCCACATTAACAGTTGAAAGATACTTCCTTATTGAATTGTGATGGGCTTTATATAACCAACTAGAGATATATATTTTTTGCTTGCCATTTTGAACAAGAACCTGATAAAGATATAAGAGAGAGCATGAGATTGAGCCCCATGTCAGCCAATTACGTGATAATGTGCTGAACCAAGTAAATAAGTACAATTGTAAGGTTTAGTGGTTTGTACATTGGGACTTGCGATTTTGCATTTTTCAACTTATACTACTCCGGTTTTCTTTAGATTTTCTAGATAGAATCTACCATCAAAGCATATTAATCTCCTTCCTTTATGAATCTAAATATCAGAATCTTGAACAAAATGCACAATCCAATTTTGGAATAGAAAAGAACAATAATATTGTTTTGTCTTAGTTTACTTCATGATCGTGACAATTTGCTTACTATGGTGCTCTACATTGAAATTACTTTCTTTCTGTCATCCAATATACTTTGTTCTGTCATCTGTAGATGGATTGTTGTAGGCCTAGGTTAGAAGAAGCAAAGGATTGCAGCCCTTGGGATTTTGTTTGTTTATATTTCTCAGCTGAACTACTTGCTACTCCTCTATAGCAAGCTACCAGTCAGTTCACCGTAAATAAATTCCGTTGAACCAATAATATATCTGCTTACAGCCCTTTGTCTGTGCATGACTTTGCTTTAACCGTACTAGCCTCGACGATTGTAGCTCATCGTGTTAGCCACCGGTGACCTTGTGCTTTTGCAAAGTACCTGATCATGTCATGGCTCATCTTGAGAACAGTGATGGTGACACCTGCGTCTGCACCTACTCGCCCTAGCTCACAAGTTACCAATTCTTTCCCTCCCTTTCGTTGGCTTTATCCTACTTTTTGCAAGAAAAACATGTGCTACTGTGAATAGGGGAAGAACCAGGATTCCCTATTACGGTTATTCAAAATGGCAACTGTTATGGTGCTAGAGGGCCGGCCGGGGGCCTTGCCCACGGCCGGTGGCAAGAGAGAAGGGATTTCCTTCTTAATTCTTGCTTGATTAGATTGATACATCTCCTCTCCATATATAGAGAGGTTTACTTGACTCCCAAGCAAGGCTTACTTGACCCCTAAGTAAACCATAAGACTAACGGGCCCAGGCCCATGACGTACTCTAACACTACACCCCACCTGGACATGCAGCTCGTCCTCGAGCTGCAACCTAAACAAACCATGACTCGACGCAACACAACCCTAACACCTAAAAACGAGCCTTTTACATCTCGGCTTGTTTTATTACTCTCAACCTGAAATAGACTGGGACGCTTTATTGTTGACCCCTGAACATAAAGTGGACCCCATCCGCCCGTCGGACGTGCACCTGTACAACCACCTGGATCCCATGGAAACCAGCGGGACAAAAGGAGCCCGCGCGGTGGCCGGCGGCGGAATGTAGTGGTGCTACGCGGTGCGCTCCTGTCGGTGACACCATGCCTTCTCCCCGCCGGATGACTGTCGATGGCGCAGACTTTGAGGTCGCTGCCCGCGGAAAAAACAGCATGTTCGCCGCCCGTGGGGGAAACCGCACGCCCAAGATCCCCAACGCAGCGGACGAGATCGAGGTCCCTTGCGCAACGAAGCGCAACTTGGAGGAGCTGCAGCTGCAGATCACGCATCTCCCGCACACGCCGACGCACTAGGAGGCCGCGCGCGGCAGCCTCGCAGCCTCACCGCCGCCGACACGTGGCGGATAGCGATCCAAGCCGGAAGCGGTGACGGCGACGGAGGGAAACGGACCTGGTGGAAGGGCATCCCGGGCGGTGTCGATGTAGAGCCCGGGGCCAAGGTCACTCCCACACCGCCGAAAGGCAGGGACGGCGTCGGTGGCGGCGGCAGCCGGCCGCTGCGGTGTTGGTGGCGACGGCAGCGATGTCGTCTGTTGCAGCTGCCCACCGAACGACGGGGATAGCGTCGGTGAGGACAGCGAGCTGCAGCGGCGGCGTTGGTGGCGGCGGCAGTGCTGCTTGCTGCTGCAGCGTCCCGGTGGGGAAGAAGGCGGCCGGCTGGCCGGAGAAGAGGGACCCACGGCGCCGAGGAGATGGTGGACAGCCGGCGGCGGGGACCGCAGCAGCCCGGCGTCGGGTGGCGGCGACGAACGACAACAGCGTCGGCCGCAGCGGCCCGGTGATCGCGGCGGAGGCCGCCTGGTGCGTCGGCTGCCACGGCGAGCAGCACCGCCGGCGGCGGAGGCCCGTAGGGGCCAGCCAAGTAGAGGTAGATCTCCTGGACCGCGGTGGCGAGATCGCGGAGGGCTGCGGTGATCTCCGCCGGGGAGAGAACGGCGGGGATATCGGATTGCAGCGGTGGTGGGTGGGAAGAACTCGGTGGAGGGCTGGACATGATCGAACCCGGGAAAACTGATACCAAGTGTTATGTGGCTGCTAGGGTTTGGGAGGGAGAGAGAGAGCTGCGAGGGCGCGAGAGGGCCGGCCGGGGGCCTTGCCCACGGCCGGTGGCAAGAGGGAAGGGATTTCCTTCTTAATTCTTGCTTGATTAGATTGATACATCTCCTCTCCATATATAGAGAGGTTTACTTGACTCCCAAGCAAGGCTTACTTGACCCCTAAGTAAACCATAAGACTAACGGGCCTAGGCCCATGACGTACTCTAACAGCAACAGGAGGCTGAAGGTTGACACTCAACACCTGATCGAGAGACAATTAGTTTCCTTATATTATAAAAACATTTACCACCACCAAAAAATACTACCAATCATCCACTATATGGCGCGGCGTGCCGCCGCGCCTTTCAGTGCTAGTGTGTTTTTATTATCTAACGTTGAACGATTTGAAGAGTTCACATTGATGGTACAATCTTTAATTTCTACAAACCACATGATGACCTGCATGATTATATACTTTTGATTTTACAATATTAATACTACCTCCGTGTGGAAAAGATTGTATTCAAATCTTGACTAAGTTAAAACATCCTTTTATAAACAGTGAGAGTATATTAAATAAAACCAATTATAGAAACAGTTATAAACTAAAATGTAAAAGCAATTGGATCTTTAAAATCTTAACATTATCGGGCATGTACAATGGGTAACGCTTAAGGGGGCCCTTAAGGAAAAAATAATAATCCAGACAGGGGCGGAGCCATGATTTGAGTATAGGGGGGGCGAGGAAAAAATTGCACAATATCTATTACACAATATATCAAGCCAGGGTTCGAAGAAAAAGTTATGCAGCAGATGTCACACAAATATATTGCTAGTCTTTAATAAAATATCAATCAATTGATCAAATTAGGAACGAAAGTTAGATCCCCCAAAACGTAGCTATAGGTTCGCCATAGATATGGAATCAATTGAGAAGGTCATTATAACGGCGAATTTTTTCACCAGTGTATACTGAAGGTAGACTATCTTGTACTACAAAAGGTGGACTAACATATACGTTTATTTGGAAAAACGACAGATTTGACCTTCGATTAAAATTTTGCCTTGTGCAGTTTCACTTTTGGAGACAAGGCAGTGTGTAATCTATCATGGATCTAGAAAATACTAACAAGTAATATACGTACCTGGGATCCCTCCGATGAACCGCTAGTGACGCGCAACAGCCGCGCGCGCCCTGCGCCATCACAGTGACCGGCGTTCGGGCGACGCGTTTGACTCCATCTGCGGGGCCGCTGCTGGTCATGCCCTGGCGTTGGCCGGCGGTGGCGATCAAGCAAGACGAATTGGAAGTCGATGACTGAATCGATTGTCTAATGGTCAGGTACAGGCTTTTACGGTCGTACTGCATATGATCCATCTGACCAGGCCTCTAGGCTATTAGCTGTATAGTAATCGTTATGGGCTGATGTTGGCCTACTGGGCTTCGTCTAGCGTAGCGCAGGGAGTTACGTTCCTATTTCTTTGCCTAATTGCCGAAGTCTAATCGCAATTAGCCTGTACTAGGAGAAATGCCCGTGCGTTGCACCGGGTAACACAATGAGCAACTGTCGGACAATTAAGAACTATCATAATTCCATCGCATAATTGAGAGTTGGAAAACCCCTAGCAGGTTTTCCTAGAGGCGGTGCAGTTGTTACCGCTGAGGCGCAGAGATAGACATGTCACCCGTAATTGAGAACCTCCTATGTTGAAGATCTAAAAAAATTTATAGATATTGGGTTGATTTTTATTGAATGATATTTATATCATATAGAATATAATAAAATAAAATATTTTGAATAAAAATAGTAGAAGACCATCCACCTATTTGAAAACAGCTTTAAAACAAATAGAAATAAAATAATATTTTGAATAAAAAAAGGAGAAGAGCTCCCACCCGGCTAGGCCCAGCCGGAGCTGCCTCATCTGGCCCACGTTGGGCCAACCAACGATAAAGTGAGGACGCCAGGACGGGCTCCTCCGCCGCCCCTCTCTCGCCTCATTCCCTCCTTCATCCCGAGGTGCTCAAGGCTCCCCACGCGCCGGCGGCTCTTCATCGCGGAGTGATTCCTCGAGCCACCACCCTCGCGCAGGCGCGCCTCCACCCTACCCTCCTCCGACCGGCCCACGCCATGCGCCGCCCCGAGCGCGTACATCCGTCCCCTTCACGCGCGTCCCCTCCCGTGAGCCAGCTGCGCTGCGCTCCATCGCCAACCTCTGCCCCTACTTGCGTGCGTCGTCCTTGACGCCAGGGGACCGCGCGTCCGCGCCAGACCTCTTTTCCCAAATTCTTGGCATCTCCTTTTATTCTCCGATTTCCCAAATTCTTTGGATCCCGTATGTTTTTTCTGCTTTTATTCGGCCTCCAATTGTCCAACTTCTCCGCGATCCCGCATAGCTTTTTCAGTTTCCTTCTTTAACTCGCTTCCGATTGATGCTGCTTGTAGTTTCCAAGGCAGCTTGATGTAACCTAAAAACTTGTGTATATAAACTGCTCAGACTTGGTATAGAAAAGCGATGTGGGACTAATGACACAAAAAATACCCGTGCCTGGATGTGTTGGGCTGCAGCGGTAGAAAGAGATCGGCCCAGCGATTGGTCGACAAACACGAGATTGACGCGGAAACTCCGCGAAAGGCGATCGGTCGACAAACACGAGACGACGCGGAAACTCGGCGAACGGCAGAAAAAACGGTTCGTCACCCGGTGGCATCTGTTCGTAATATGGGGTTTGGTGGGAGGGTAAAACGGTCACAAAAAAAGCGTTGACGAAACTTTTTGGCAGAAACCTTAGCTCCTTTATTATTAGGTATAGATTATATATTATTATTATTATTATTATTATTATTATAGGAAACGTGCCCGTGCGTTGCATCGGCATAGAAAAAAACCATGTGCATACTATTTTTTTAAAATTGGCTAACATACAATATTACATTATTGAGCAACACATACTTTACGCTCAATTCTACATGAAATCAAATATTCCTCTGTCCGAAATAAGTGATTTGGATTTTTTTTATTTGTATGTACCTACATAGTAAAACGCGTCTAAATATATATATGATTTTAGATAAATTCGAGCGCACGGAGGGAGGCTTTTATTAGCTCTTGCTTTTGGATTATTTCAAAGCATGGGTGAATCAACCGTGTACAATAAAGAAGGCACAAGAATATTGTGGTATTTTTTTCTGAAAATTTACCCAACTAAGAAATAAGGTCGTAGTGAAAGATTGGTTTGCAAGAAAGATTGATCAAACCCAATATTCTCGCATGGTACATGCTTGCGTTTAGCTAAGAGCTGTGCCCAGTATAGCAGAGTTTTTACTCGGTACCTGCGTCTGTGAACAGCTCGTCAGATACGACGTCGCCCGTCTGTACAGCCCTACTTCTTAGCATCCACGTCTGGCAACACTGGACCCAGGCGATTCCTCTCCCCACAACTCTGATCCAAACACTCGGGCGTCGTGGACTCTTCCGTGGGAGGACGAGAGCTAGACAGAGCCTAGTTCCTCCCGCGCCGCCGCCGGGCACCTCCTCGCCGGCGTCTGCACCCAGAGCAATCCTAGCCACCAGCGCCCATCGTCCCCTCCTCTCCGCCGTCGCCGGGCGTTGCCTGTGTGGGGCGGCGACCATCCCCTCGATTTCCCCTCTCGTTTAGAGGAATCTTCCGTGGAAGTGGGGGATCCCCAACCTCTCCATCTCCGGATTTCCTTCCGCCCAGCCACTCGATTTCCGCTCTCGTTTCTACCGCGTCATCTCTCTATATTTAATTCTTTCCTCGGTCTTTTTGGTTTAAGATCCAACAACTGTGGCAATGCTTGTTGATTCCCTGGGCAGCTTGTGGTCTCAGGCGACTTGAAAATGTATATAAATCGGTCAAACTCTGTTTAAGGGAGCGATGTGGGACTATTGAATACAAAATATCCGCGGTCATCCCTCCACAATTACCATAGCTCAGTTGGGTTTTTGCTGTTTTTTGGGCTGGACTAACGTTATGAGTTCAATTCCCGGCCTATTTGTGTACGGTATACAATACGGAACTTTATCCAGCCCAGGGCGAGCGAGCCCACACAAAGCGAGCGAACCCGGAGCGGTAGCGATCCGTGGATTGAAACCGGGTAAAGTAGAACAACCGAACCGGTACCTAGGATGGTAATCGTGTTGTATTATGCGATTTGGTGGGAGGGCAAAACGGTCCCAAAAAAAGCGTTGACGAAACTTTTGGCAGAAACCTTAGCTCATTTATTATTAGGTATAGACTAGGACAATACCCGTGCGTTGCTACGGGTAGATCACATGTTCAGCCCATGTATTTAGAAACATTTTTTATTATGAAGTTTAAAATAATCGTGAGAAACACATCTCTCTTATACATGTTCATGTTGAACTATTTTGTCGACCTTAATCACACTGACGCCTTGATTTATATGTTCTAAAAATATATACAATTAACTGAATTTGCTCTGTAATTTTTTTATCGTGAGGGATCACCTCGTCGATCTGTAGTTGTAATTTTTTTGATTGTGAGGGATCACCGTGTTGGTATAGTTTTCCTATACCTTCCTCTTTTATTTATTATGTCTAAAATTGTGTCTATAGTTTTATAAATCTTCCTATTTTTATGATTTATGAAAATAAAACTTGTATGCTTCCATTGTATCTTTTCGTTTTCTAAATCTTTTTGGAATTAATTTTGTAAATGAAAAAATAGAGGCCCAACCGTGAATTCACACTATGTGGCCCAAGGCACCACGTAACCAAACCAAGATGACAGGAGTGCACAGACGGAAACCCTCCTCGATCGAACCTCCGCCTACGTGGCGCTGCAAACGTGCGTAACAACAGGGACTGGGGCCCCCATCATGAAGCCTATCTTCTCCCGACGATTATTCTCCACTCATCCCCTTTCTCCTATCTCGCGCGGACATGGCCGCCTGCGTAGAGCTCCGCCACTCGCTGGCGCTGCCACGCCCTCACGCGAGATCTGCAAATCGCTTCTCCCGCCGCTGCGTCCGCGCCCCTCCAACCCTCAAGGACAACGGCCGGAGCCGCAGGCGCCTTTTTCGCCCCCATGTCCGCCCTCACGCGCCGCCGCGCGCATTGACCTCCGTCTCGGACTCCTCCGCGCGGACGCCAACCTGTAGCGGCGGCGACCACCGCTGCATCCCATGCGCCCTCGTCCGCCCCCACGGCCGGTTAATATGACTCCGGTCAGCCGCCGCAATCCAGCATCTTCTCCATGATTTGGATCCGGTCTGTTAATTTGCTCTATAGTATTTCCTTTCTCGTTAATCTCCATTCCCATCTGAGCCATCCGAGTCTTTCGCTCCCATTGATCTTTGGATCTTACACTTGTTGCTTTGGCTTGTTGACATCCAAAAAATCTGTGTATATGAACTGGCCAAACTCCACATAAAAAAGCGAGGTGGTACTAATATTGGTATCTCTTCAGATTCAGATATGGATTATGCTAGTCGTTACCATGGGTGGGATGCGGAGCTGGGCCAGCAGCACAGCTCGTGGCCCATCATGGCCCAAGGGGCACGAAACAACCGGGGAAGCTAACAGAAAGTCATCCGATTCCTAAAAGAACTAAACGAACCGGTAAGTTATGACATTGTGTAGCATTATGTGGTTTGGTGGGAGGGCAAAACGGTCCAAAAAAAAGCGTTGATGAAACTTTTTGGCAGAAACCTTAGCTCCTTTATTATTAGGTATAGATTCCATGTTCAGAACTAGCAATGAATAGGGAGAATTGTTGAGGGGGGCCGAAATTGGGGGGGTCTAGCCCCTGCTCGCCCCCCTGTCTCCGCCCCTGAATCCAGAAAGCCTAGTTATCAGCTTAGCGTCTACATCCGCATCGGTGAACGCTTAAGCAGACACTAAAATCCTCCCTAGCATCTCCTCCAAGCGCTCGCCCATCCAACATGAAGTCGCTAGCGCCTGGTACCGACCCGAATAGAAAAAGACGGATAGCACCTACCGACTGCTAACCTCTCTCTCATCTCAGTATCTCACTCTGCTCCACATCTCCACCACAAATCCTCTCCGGCGAGCATGGGGAGCAGCTCATGGATGACCCAGACGCGCAACCGCACCTCATCCCCATCCACTGATACGATGGCAATGGATCCTCCGCCAGGCCCCGGAAGCACCTGTTAAGAAGGGCGGCAAGGGAGACCGGCGGCGTGGTCGTGGTGAACGAGCCGGAGGACCGAGGCAGTGGACGGCCGGGCGACGAGGGCATCGAGGGAAAAGTAGGCGTCGAGGAAGAGGAAGGGGTCGTCGAGGAAGAAGCAGAGGAAGGAGGACAGCGTGGGCCCATTGAGGGAGAAGAGGTGGTAGGGTCCGGGTCGTCGTCCGGCGGGAAGGATGGCGGATGCGGTGGACGGGGCGAGGAGGATGATGGATGGGAGAGGGAGATCCGAGAGGTCCGGAAGTTATGCTTGCCAGATCCAATTCTTGAGATGTTAATCCCCTTCTCTCTTGTACTACCAATTATGCTTCCAGTCCAATGCAAATTTCTGAAATTTCTTCCTATTTCAGGTGAACAGCAGCACAATTGGATTCCAGTTTACAGTTCACATCATGATTTATTGTTCTTGACTTGTCCATCAACTGGATTATTTAGAAGCTCATAGTTCATCAGGTACAACGTGTAATATATAGTCTTATTTATTCTGAATTACACCCGGTCTTTTCAACTATTGTACTGTGAGCATTATGGCTCTGTTTCCGTGGTAGCAAGTGCATCTTTTTCTCTTGGCATATGTTTGGATGATTCATGGATTTAATTAATCGTTGCATGGCCTATAGAAGTAACTTCTTTCTACTACAAATTTTAGCCGGTGTAACTGATGCATCTATGCTAATAATCTGACCATCAGAAAACAAGCTACACAAAATGAATCTGATTCTAAAATAGAGGAAAACACTTATCATAAAACTCTCAATACATGAATCTGTTTGTAACAAACTAAAAAAAGGAAATAAAGATAACTTATTTGAAAATTAAGAACAATAATACAAGTCATGGTCCGTAGAACTTCGCCCATTCGGGATGGTTTCGAAGGGCTGCCCATATGTGAAGTAGTGTGAAAGGTTGACCTGTCATTTGTTTATGGAGTTTCATAATGTTTTCAACCAAGTCTTCATCAGCATGGCCACTACTGTACCGATTGTTGTAAGCACACCACATTCTATTGAATCCCCTAATTTTGACATTCATCTTATGCCATTTGTCCTTGCATTATTTTGCCTTTCTCATCCTATCATTGGGAGTGGTTGCATTGTACTCTTCCGTGATTTGATCCTAAAAGATTTGAGCACTAACCAAGTTTCTATTGGCATGCTTCATGGAATTATTTAACCAAATGTTTGCCTACATAGAAAAAAACTTGATCATTTGGAAGCACTGTACTATTGCATGATTCATATATAGCATTACCAAATAATAATCAATAAATTTAAAGGCGTTGTAAGGAAGATCTTACCAGCCGTTGATGTTCGTCTTCTGTCCACAGCATGCGCATGTTTACATTGCCCGGTCCGTCTTTGTATGTGTGTGCAAGTGCAAGGTCTAACAAAATACTGATATTTGTGTTTGCGCTGGAGCAAGTTTGGTGTAGAGAAATGAGATGGTGCATGGATATTTATATTAACATGGGAGATCTAGTGGGTGCATGCAACTTCTATACTTAGGTTCTTTTTGTTGATTTTACTTTAGTATGACAAGCAGCAGAGATTATGAACCAAGCCTATATATTGAGATATGTGTTCATAGGGTGAAAAAATCTATGGTTGGTATGTTAGATAGGTTTGTATTAACAAATATTCATTATCAATATGATCCATGTTCACCTGAGTTATTTTATGTTGACAATACCATCTCATTGTGGCTCCCTGTAGATTCTTTTGGATCTGTGTATTTAGTTCTCTCGAAACCGGACCAAATACAAGATTTAATTAACACGAACTCTTCCCAGATCTTTGGACTCTTTTATCGGCATGTTCATATATAGCTCTTTCTTCCATTATCACTAACTACATGTGTGGTTGATCTTTCTATGATCAATATACTTTGGGATACATAGTATTTCTATATGCAGTAAAGTCAATCAAAGACTTATGGTCTACATGTGCGGTTGATCTGAGGAAAAAGCGCAGAATATCGAAGCATAAACTTTGATGCGAGAGATGCAACAGTTTAGGTGGGAAGCATGACCATTTAGAGTGGAGAGACAACCATGATGCCAACCAATTTAGAGTGATTACATACCTCAAAACTTCTGTGATGATCATCACACACTTGTAAACTATCCCAAAACTTCTCTGATGTTCAGTCGGCCAGCCATGCTTGAGGGTACCGTGATTACAGAAGATCATCAGAGATCTGGGTCAAGTACCGATAGGGGGAAAGTATCGATCTGATACCAAAACTCCATGAAACTCTCTGAAGATTGGAAATGTATCAGGAAATATGAAGTGATGGTAAACTCCTTGTGTATGGGATCTGAGATTTGTATGGGTGTGGTGCGTTGGGTGTTTGAAATCACGGACTTGCTGATCTTCCTGGGCGTCCCATTATGGACTTGCTGATTTGAAAATCACTATGTGTGGATGTGGCTGAAATCATGGGCGCTATTATGGACTTGCTGATTTGGAAAATGATGTGGCTGAAATCATGGGCATGACAGGTTTTTGGAAAGTGTCTCAAATCGTGGAATTTGTTGATGCGATAGTTTTTTTTGTAAGTGGTTTGGTGGGAGGGCAAAATGGTTTGATAAAATAACTTTTGACCGGAAGAAACAGAACCATTTCGTCCTTTTAATACAGTAGAGAGAGGAAATTGCGTAGACCACTAACTCTTGGGGCAAACATTGTGCAAACCAGTCACTTTGACTTATTTCAAAAAAAAAAAACAGTCACTTTGACTTTATTTTTGCAGAGACCAGCAACTCTACGTGTAACTCATTTAAAAGAGTTGTAATGACCAAATTAAACATGTTAACAACATAGTAACTGGTAAAGGAGACCCACATGCTACCCAAAGAAGGAGGGGGTATGGGTTTCAGAGATTTCCAATCTTTTAATTTAGCAATGTTGGCAAAACAAATCTCAAGACTTATTAATGACCCAGACTCCCTGTGTGCTCAAGTTCGAGGGCCAAATTACCCAGAGGGGGACATTATGAAAGCTGGCCCTAAAGCCGGCTGTTCTTTTACTTGGAGAAGCTTACTGGTTGGCCTTACCACTTTTAAACGAGGGTACATATGGAGGGTAGGAAACGGTGAAAAGATTGACATTTGGAAGGACCCATGGTTACCGTCTAGTGCAAATGGGAAGATTACTACTTTGAGAGGTGGTGTGTTATACACAAAAGTACATGAACTTATAAGCCCAATAACAGCCACCTGGGATGAAGATCTGCTGCGGGATATATTTAACTCTGTGGATGTCGAGAGGATTCTCCAAAATACCGATCAATAACCATGGGTTTGATGATTTTATTGCTTGGAGAGGCACAAGGCATGGAAGGTATACGGTGAAATCAGGTTATTATATTCAGTGGAAGCACCAATTCGGTCCGAGAACCGGTCAATTATCTCTCCCAGGAAGTTCAGCTCAAAACCCAGTTTGGAGCATTCTTTGGAAATTGCAAGTCTCAACCAAAGTAAAAAAAAAAATTATTTAGCGGGCACTACATGGGATTATACCATTGAAATGTATCTTGGCAAACAGGCACATCGGAGATACTTCAGCATGCCCTATCTGTACCATACATGCGGAGGATGTCAAGCACCTCCTATTTGAGTGCCCAGCGGCCAGAGAAGTTTGGCATAGTTTGAATATCCAACACATTATTGACGATGCTGCTATTGTTGACAGATCGGGCTCGGCAGTCCTAGAGCACATTCTACGACAAGATAGGAATGAGGTGTCGGGTCTTGACTCAATACGCCTGAAGGAGCTTGTGATGATCACATGCCGGTACATGTGGTGGCTGAGGAGAAGGCGAGCAAGATCTGAAGAAGTGCCTCCACTAAACAAATGTAAGATGTCCATCTTGGCGATCACGGCCAATGTCGCGGCAATTACAAAGAATAATCGGGTCTCGGATGTAAAATGGGAGAAGCCGAAACCTAGAGAAGTGAAACTGAATGTTGATGCCTCTTTCTCTCAAGATTTACATGCAGGTGCGGTTGGGGTGGTTCTACGAGATTACAAAGGAAACTTTATCGCAGCAAGCACGCATTATTTATCACATATAGGCTCAGTGTCGATGGCGGAGGCCTATGCTATGAAGGAAGGATTGAGGTTGGCTAGCGAAAGGGGATGCAATGTTATTGTAGCAGAATCTGATTCTATGGAGATGATTGAATATTGTACAGGGGTTCACCAATGGAGTTCGGAGGCAACGACGGTATATGCAGATTGTGTTGATTTGGCTGTCTCAATTGGTGAGGTCTCGTTTCGGCACTGTTTAAGAGAAGCAAATATGGTTGCTCATAGTTTAGCTCAGGAGTGTTTTAAAATTCAGTTAGATTGTAATTGGGTTGATGAACCCCCTAGCTTCATTCTCCAACCTCTCTTAAACGATGTAACGGTGATATAACTTGGTAGCAGCAAGTTTCAGACGCACTCTTTTCCTTACCAGGGTACCGAAGGGGACTGGAAGGTTTTTAATGAGGCGGCTTGCTAGCTTAAAAAAAATTGGTAAAGGAGACCCACATGAGGTGGCCTGGCTGGCATGGTGGTATTAGAGCATCTCCAGCAGATAATGTACATACAAAAATTACTACCATATACAACACCTTAGTTTAAAAAATAAACAGCTCCAGCTGATGATGTAGATGTAAAAAAAAGCCTCAAAAATATTACACCACGACGCAAAGAGGTGATGTATCGTAAACCAATGGCCGCGCTCGAGCTCAAACTGATGTTTTGTCGTCACTCCCCACCCCTGTTGGAGATATGCCCAAGAGACAATAATAAAGTGGTTATTATAATATCTTTGTGTTTATGATAAATGTTTGCATACCATGCTATAATTGTATTAACCGAAACATTGATACATGTGTATTATGTAAACAAGGAGTCCATAGTAAGCCTCTTGTATAACTAGCTTGTTGATTAATGGATGATCATGGTTTCGTGATCATGAACATTGGATGTTATTAATAACAAGGTTATTTCATTAGTTGAATGATATAATGGACACACACTCAAACAAGCGTAGCATAAGATCAAGTCATTAAGTTCAATTTGCTATAAGCTTTCGATACATAGTTACCTAGTCCTTCGACCATGAGATCATGTAAATCACTTACACCGGAAGGATGCTTTGGTTACATCAAACTCCATTGCGTAAATGGGTGGTTATAAAGATGGGATTAAGTATTCGAAAAGTGTGAGTTGAGGCATATGGATCAATAGTGGGATTTGTCCATCCCGATGACGGATAGATACACTCTGGGCCCTCTCGGTGGAACGTCGTCTGATTAGCTTGCAAGCATGTGATTAGATCACAAGAGATGACATACCATGGTACGAGTAAAGAGTACATGTCGGTAAAGATTAAGTTTCCGCGTTCTGATCGCGGAGGCGAATATCTGAGTTATGAGTTTGGCATGCATTTAAAGAAATGCGGAATACTTTCACAGTTGACACCACCGGGAACACCACAGCGTAATGGTGTGTCCGAACGTCGTAATCGAACTCTCTTGGATATAGTTCGATCTATGATGTCTCTTACTGATTTTCCATTATCTTTTTGGGGTTATGCATTAGAGACAGCCGCATTCACTTTAAATAGGGCACCATCAAAATGCGTTGAAACGACACCGTATGAATTGTGGTTTGGAAAGAAACCTAAGCTGTCGTTCCTTAAAGTTTGGGGTTGCGAAGCTTATGTAAAGAAGTTACAACCTGACAAGCTAGAACCCAAAGCGGAGAAATGCGTCTTCATAGGATACCCTAAAGAAACAATAGGGTACACATTCTATCACAGATCTGAAGGCAAAATCTTTGTTGCCAAGAACGGATCCTTTCTTGAGAAGGAGTTTCTCACTAAAGAAGTGACTGGAAGGAAAGTAGAACTCGACAAGGTTGATGAACCTTCTCTCATAGATCAGAGTAGCGCAGTGCCGAAAGATGTTCCTGCGCAGCCTTCACCGATAGGAGAGGAAGAAAATGATGATGATCATGAAACTTCGAACGAGGAAGCTACTGAACCTCGCAGATCGACGAGGGAACGTACCACTCCTGATTGGTATGATCCCTGTCTAAATGTCATGATTGTGGACAACAATGATGAAGACCCTGCGACGTATGAAGAAGCAATGGTGAGCCCAGATTCCAACAAATGGCAAGAACCCATGAAATCCGAAATGGGATCCAAGTATGATAACAAAGTATGGAATTTGGTAGACTTACCTGATAGCCGCAAGGCTGTCGAGAATAAATGGATCTTCAAGAGAAAAACAGATGTTGATGGTAATATTACTGTCTATAAAGCTCGACTTGTCGCAAAGGATTTCCGACAAATTCAAGGAGTTGACTACGATGAGACTTTCTCACCTGTAGCGAAGCTAAAGTCTGTGAGGATTTTGTTAGCAATAGCTACATTTTTCGATTATGAGATTTGGCGAGATGGATGTCAAAACGGCGTTCCTTAATGGTGACATTGAGGAAGAGTTGTATATGGTACAACCCAAAGGTTTTGTCGATCCTAAAAATGTCGACAAGGTATGCAAACTTCAGCGTTCCATTTATGGACTGAAGCAAGCATCCCGGAGTTGGAACCGACGCTTTGATACGGTGATCAGAGACTTCGGGTTTATACGGACTCATGGTGAGGCCTGTATTTACAAGAAAGTGAGTGGGAGCTCTGTAGCGTTCCTCATATTATATGTAGATGACATATTATTAATTGGGAATGATATGAAACTACTAAGCAGTGTTAAAGGTTATTTGAATAAGTGTTGTTCAATGAAAGACCTTGGTGAAGCAGCGTACATTTTAGGCATCAAGATTTATAGAGATAGATCAAGATGCCTAATAGGACTTTCACAGAGTACATACCTGGACAAGATTCTAAAGAAGTTTAGAATGGATGAAAGCAAGAAAGGGTTCTTGCCTATGTTGCCAGGTAAGGTCTTGAGTAAGACTCAAGATCCGGCTACGGCAGAAGAAAGAGAGAGGATGAACAAGACCCCCTATGCCTCGGCAGTAGGCTCTATCATGTCATGCTGTGTACTAGACCGGATATCGCACATGCTGTTAGTTTGACCAGCAAATATCAGAGTGATCCAGGAATGGAACACTGGACAACGGTCAAGAATATCCTGAAGTACTTGAAAAGGACTAAGGATATGTTTCTTTGTTATGGCGGTGACCAAGAACTCGTTGTAACCAGTTACACCGATGCAAGTTGGAACACTGATCCTGATGACTCTAAGTCTCAGTCTGGGTACGTGTTTATACGGAATGGAGCTGCAGTAAGCTGGATGAGTTCCAAGCAGTGCACGGTGGCGAAGTCTTCAACTGAATCTGAATACATAGCGGCTTCTAAGGCTTCATCGGAAGCGGTATGGATGAAGAGGTTCATTGTTGAGCTTGGTGTGGTTCCTAGAGCATTGGACCCATTATTCATCTATTGTGACAACATGTGTGCCATCGCCAATGCACAGGAACCAAGGTCACACAAGAAGCTAAAGCATATCAAGCTGCGTTTTCATTCGATTCGTGAGTACATCGAAGATGGTGAAGTAAAGATTTGCAAAGTGCACACAGATCTGAATGTGGCAGATCCGTTGACTAAAGCTCTCCCTAGGGGAAAGCATGACCAACACCAGAATGCCATGGGTGTTAGGTACCTTACAATGTAATCTAGATTATTGACTCTAGTGCAAGTGGGAGACTGTTGGAGATATGCCCAACAGGCAATAATAAAGTGGTTATTATAATATGTTTGTGTTTATGATAAATGTTTGCATACCATGCTATAATTGTATTAACCGAAACATTGATACATGTGTGTTATGTAAACAACAAGGAGTCCCTAGTAAGCCTCTTGTATAACTAGCTTGTTGATTAATGGATGATCATGGTTTCTTGATCATGAACATTGGATGTTATTAATAACAAGGTTATGTCATTAGTTGAATGATATAATGGACACACACCCAAACAAGCGTAGCATAAGATCAAGTCATTAAGTTCAATTTGCTATAAGCGTTCGATACATAGTTACCTAGTCATTCGACCATGAGATCATGTAAATCACTTACACCGGAAGGATGCTTTGGTTACATCAAACTTCATTGCGTAAATGGGTGGTTATAAAGATGGGATTAAGTATTCGGAAAGTGTGAGTTGAGGCATATGGATCAATAGTGGGATTTGTCCATCCCGATGACGGATAGATACACTCTGGGCCCTCTCGGTGGAACATCGTCTGATTAGCTTGCAAGCATGTGATTAGATCACAAGAGATGACATACCATGGTACGAGTAAAGAGTACATGTCGGTAACGAGGTTGAACAAGGTATGGAGATACCGATGATCGAACCTCGGATAAGTAAAGTATCGTGTGACAAAGGGAATCGGTATCGTATGTAAATGGTTCAATCGATCACTAAGTTATCGTTGAATATGTGGGAGCCATTATGGATCTCCAGATCCCTCTATTGGTTATTGCTCGGAGAGGAGTCTCGACCATGTCTGCATAGTTCACGAACCGTAGGGTGACGCGCTTAAGGTTCGATGTCGCATAAGTAGATTCGGAATATGAGATGGAGACCGAAGTTTGTTCGGAGTCTCGGATGGGATCCAGGACATCACGAGGAGGTCCGGAATGGTCCGGAGAATAAGATTTATATAAGGGAAGTTAATTTCTAGGTTTCGGAAAAGTTCGGGATTTTTCCGGTGAAAGAACGGGAAGGTTCTAGAATGTTCCGAGGTCCCACCAGTGGGCCCACGACCCTAGGAGGCCTAGCATGGGCCGAGGGGATGCTCCCTAGCCTAATGGGCCAGGGGCACATGCCCCCCAAGGCCCAGCCGGCCAAACCCCTAGGGTTTCCCCAAAACCCTAGGGGGGATCAACTTGGGGGGAAGATTTCCCTCTTCCCCCCACTTGGCCGCCGGCCCCCAACCCTAGATGGGAAAGGGGGCCACCCCAACTGACCTGGCCCCCTATATAAAGAGGGGAGGGGGTGGCCGGCCACTTCACCCCTTGATCAAACCCTGGCCGCCCCCTCTCTCCTCCACCATACGCTGCTCCGGCTTAGGCGAAGCCCTACATTTTTTCCTCCTCCACCACCACCACCACGTCGTCGTGCTGCTGGGATTCCGAGGAGATCTACCACACCTCCGCTGCCCGCTGGAACGGGGAGAGGACGGGCTTCATCGACACCGTACGCACGACCAAGTACGGAAGTGTTGCCGGATTGCAGCACGAACGATCGACTACATCAACAACGAGATTAATCTCGTAGGCTTTGGAATCTTCGAGGGTTAGTCTTGCGTATCTTCTCGTTGCTTCGATCTTGGTAGATTAGATCTTGCTTCTTCCTAGATTGGATCTTGTTCATGTTCACGGCGGAAAATTTTTGTTTTCCATGCAACGACCCCTTCAACCCCTGCGAGCTGCCACACCGCGGCCGGCTAAATTCGGCCAGCTGCCATTGGGAACAAAGCCGTTGTCGCTCCCCGTCGCCTGTTGGCCCTCGCCCCGCCTCGCCGAACTCGTCAAGCATCTAGAGATGGCCAATCCGCGGCACCGCGGTGAAAATCCATCGCCCACTGGCTCGATTCCGGCTCGCCGTGGCCATCGTCGGCCATCTGGGGGAGGGGCGGCAACGACGTACTACCCCAGCCGCTTCAGCTTGATGTTGGGGAGGATAGCTTGCATGGCATCATCGACCACGAGCGCCTCGGTGGCGGCTGCTGCGGCGGCGCTAGATCCGGCAGCGGTGGGTGGGGTCGATCCATGTGGCGTGGCCTGGTCCGCGAGCGGCGGCGGGTTGGGGGCTTCCATCTTGGTGCGAGCACGCCGCTGCAGAGGCCGGAGAGAGTGGAGACGGCAGAATCGTCGTCGGGTGGTTGGCGGAAGCGGGAAAGGGGAGGACCTCAATGTTCCTTGGCGTCAACGCGGGGGAGGAAATGGGGTTCCGCAACGCGAAACTGGATGGCCCGAATAAAGTGTTTGGTATGGGGGTCTAATGCGGTGTCTGGACTGTCCCTTTTTCGCCTCCAAACCCGTAAAATGGCGGTTATTATGCCGATGGGGGTCGGATGCGGTGTCTGCTAGGGATGCTATTACACATACGTGGTAGGCCCCTACGCCAGCGCCTGCCCCACTTGCAGCGCAGCCATAGCAGGCGGTGTACTGGCCACATGCGCCCGCGCCACCATTGCCCTGGTCACCGCCGGTGGTCTGCCATCGACGTGTAGGCATAGGTGGCGCCGATGCTAACCCTAGTTTTAGCTAGGATTTGAGGATATCTATGCTGTTTTTTCTTTTTTCCCCATGTAAATTATATTTTTCATACATGAAATATCAAAGCTTTGAAGCCGCTGGATTCATCTCGATCCAAACGGACAAAAATAAACATATTTTATATCCGAAATAGATCAGCCTAGAGATTCCCTTATACATAGTTTTTCTACTTTTTAGATCATTGTAGAAATGCCAAATTTGAAGCAAAGCAGCTGTCAACCATGGGGCTAGTGCACGCGCAGCACATACCAAGCCACGGCAGATGCCAAAGTATGGTGCTTGACGTTGTAATCTAATCATTACAGCGCCATGCAATGTATTATATGGAGTCGCTGGTTTGCGCAAAACCAATTTCAAATCACTGGTTTGCGCAACGTTTGCTCCAACACTTACTGGTATATGCAATTTCCTCTAGTAGAGATAGAGATTCTTTTGGTTAACCTGCGCTCTTTGTCAAAACGATCAACCAAGTGGACCTATGTGCTGAACCGGTGCAGCTAGCTGAACCTGAACATATGCCACTGCCCTGCTGCTACCTGAACCTGGAGATGGAGGTCGGACTCGAGCCCCTAGATGTGGTCGCCAGTGGAGCTAAGAGCATATCTACAGGCCCCTTATTTCTCTGCCTCGTATAACGCGAGTTTTTCGCCCCGTATCCCAAAAGTGCGTCTTGCTGAACCATTCCGTCTAGCAGATCCCGTATTTCGTCCTGTATTTTTAAAAATTAAAACCCCGGGAAAATTAAACCATAGTTCATCTTCATTGATCATACATTGGATCATACATATACATAGCGATCTACTGCGATCCTAGCTACTCGAGGATGATGAATGGCACGAAAGACCCCCTGGCGGCAGCCTCCTCCTCCGCCTTGGCGGCAGCCTCCTTCGCCTGGAATTCCGCCATGGCGGCGATGGCCGCCGCCTGTTCGTCTGCCTCCGCCCGCGCCTTCTCGGCGGCCTCCGCCTCGGATTCGGCCACCGCCTGCAAGTATGCCGCGTCCTCATCCGCCGCCTCCTCTTCCTCCTCGCCGCCTCCGCTTCCTCCGCCGCTGGTGCTGCCGATGGTCGCCGTCCATGCCGCCTTCGCCGCGCGGTCGCGCTGCCACTCGGCGAGCCACTTCTCGAAGGCTTCGCCGCTCATCGGCTTGAGCAGTGGGTCTTGCCGGTACCACCGCCCACCCGCGGCGTACTCACGGAGCGAATCCGGCACGTACAGCGCGCCGGCGTACCGGCACGCCGCACGGCGGCTCCCCGCGGCGGAGCGCTTGCACTTGAGCCTGCTGGAATTTGGAGCATTTGGCCTTTGGCCCATGGCCCATTATCAAATTCTGAAACTCACATGGCCCATTCCAATAATCAGTGGCAGCACTAGTGGGAGCTAAAGTTTAGTCTCACATTGCTAGTTGGGAGAGAGTTGGAGTGGTATATAAGGTGGCCTGTTCTAGTCCTAGTAAGTGAGAGAGAAGAGAGAGAGCCCTCGCGCACTCCTCCTCCTCCGCCGCCCGCCTCGCCACGCCTCGCCTCGCCTCGTCACGACACGTCACGTCACGTCACGACGCGCCGCGGGTTGCGGGAATCTCGCCGAGCCGAGCTTATCTTTTTGCTGTTTGGAAAATTAATTGTGTAATCAATTTCGAGTCATTAACGGACGCGTTACTCAGCCGTTTTGCCTTCCGGTTTTTCTGGATCGTGGCTGTGCCGACTCGGACGTGGGCTGCGCCCCACGACCTTCCCGAACCGCACTATATAAGCGCGGACGTCAACCCTAGTCAGCACCAGACGCATACGCGACTACCTGTTTCCAGTTCATTGCGCCGCCGCTTTCGTCTTCCTCATCCCGTCCGTCGGCGTGCACCGACTGCCGGGACAGTAGGCCTCCGGAACCCTGCCTCTCGTGAACTTGTACGGGTGAGGGGCAATCAGGTTTTTGGGGAGCGCTCCGGCGCGACTACTGGCATCACGACGTCGTCATCGGACGACGAGTTCCTCCACACCGACAACTTCTTCCCGGACCTCAGCGACTTCTTCGACAACCTCAACATGGGCGACAACGACGCTGTTGCGAAGTATGTGATCTTGTCGTTTCTCTTTCAGTTTCTGTTAGAGTTCCTTCTTCTAGTTTCGTGGTAGATGCGATCGGTTTATCTTGTTTAGACGTGATCTGTTCATCTATCTTACTAGTCTACACGATTAGTTTATTTGTTATTTTCATAGTCATGATTTATCAATTACTTGTACGGATTATTTCATATGGATATTTGCTTATATATTCAACAATCCAAAAACCTGATTATAGGCAAATCAATTCAAGCAGCGTTGCTGCCGCTACTCGACCTCCCTCTTTGATGGTATGCATTACAAGAGGTGGCGCACAAAGGCGAGTTCTATGGTTTACGAACCTAGGCTGTTTTAGCGCCACGGATGCTAGACTCGAGGGGCCTCTCTCTCGCAGAGGAGCAGGAAAAGTTTGAGAAGGTCGACGCCATGTTTAAGGCGGCCTTGTTCAACATTCTTGGGGACAACATTGTTGACCCGTACATGGCTTTCGACCATGGTAAAGATGCGTGGGATGCGCTCGAGGCCAAATTTGGGGTCTCGGACGCTGGCACTGAATTGTATGTCATGGAGCAATACTATGCCTACAGGATGACTGATGAGCGCTCCGTGGTTGCGCGGGCTCATGAGATTCAGTCCCTTGCCAAAGAACTCGAGCAGTTTAAGTGTACCTTACCGGACAAATTTGTGGCCGGCGGCATTATTGCCAAGCTTCCTCCCTCGTGGAGGAACTTTGCTACTTCTCGAAACATAAGAGACAAGAGTTTTCCGTTTCGGATCTCATTGGCTCGCTTCATGTGGAAGAGAAGGCGAGAGCAAAGGACACACGCGCTCGTAGTTTTGAGGGAGGTTCTAGTGCCAATGTGGTACGTGAAGAAGAACTTCCAATCTCACAAGTCTAAGAATAAGAACAATGGAAAAGGCAAGTTTGACGTGAAGAACAAAGCCTCCAACTCAACCAACTTCAAGAGGAAGACTCCTTATAAGAAGAAAGGGAACTGCCATGTTTGTGGCGCTCCTGGACATTGGGCTCCCGATTGCCCGAACGCCATGATCGGCGTGAGAACGACGGCAAGTCCGCAAATGTTGTTATTGGTGTTGATACCGAGATGAAGGACGTTGGGTACGGTACTTCTCCTACCGTCCTTTCGGTATGTAATTCTCCCGATTGGTGGATAGACACCGGAGCCAATACACATGTATGTTCCGATGTCTCTATGTTTTCTTCTTATCAGGTCGCAAGGACTTGCTCCGTGCTGATGGGAAACGGCTCACGTGCTTCGTTCGTGGTGTTGGTACGGTGGATCCGAAGTTTACTTCAGGAAAGACCATCCGACTGAAGAATGTGCAGCACGTTCCATCAATTAATAAGAATCTCGTTAGCGGATCGCTTTTATGTCGAGATGGTTTTAAGTTGGTTTTTGAGTCCAATAAAGTTGTAATTTCCAAATGTGGACAATTTGTTGGAAAGGGCTATGTGTGCGGAGGCTTGTTCCGCTTATCTCTGTCAGACTTATGTACTCAAATTATTAATCATGTTTGCAATGATAGTGAGTCCGATATTTGGCATTCACGACTTTGTCATATTAATTTTGGGTGCATGACGCGGCTAGCGAATATGAATATAATTCCGAAATTTGCTATTGTCAAGAAATCCAAGTGCCAAGTATGTGTGCAAGCTAAGCAACCACGTAAGTCTCACAAGACTCGCGGAGGCAAGAGACTTGGCACCACTGGAGCTTATACATTCAGATCTTTGTGAAATGAATGGTGAATTGACAAAAGGAGGAAAAAGATACTTCATGACTTTAATTGATGACTCTACTCGATATTGTTATGTGTACCTCCTGAAATCTAAAGATGAAGCTCTTAATTACTTCAAAATCTTTAAAGTCTGAAGCGGAAAACCAACTTGATCGAAAGATCAAGCGGCTAAGGTCTGATCGTGGTGGAGAATATTTTTCCAACGAGTTTGATTCTTTTTGTGCGGAACATGGTATTATCCATGAGAGGACGCCTCCCTACTCACCTCAGTCAAATGGGGTGGCCGAAAGAAAGAACCGTACTCTAACTGATTTGGTTAACGCCATGTTAGATACATCGGGTCTATCAAAGGCATGGTGGGGGGAGGCGATATTGACTGCATGTCATGTCCTAAACCGTGTCCCTACAAAGAACAAAACCATTACCCCGTTTGAGGAATGGGAAAGGAAAAGGTTGAAACTCTCTTACCTACGAACTTGGGGCTGTATGGCGAAAGTAAATGTGCCAATACCCAAGAAGCGCAAGCTTGGACCAAAAACCGTGGATTGTGTTCTTCTGGGATATGCATTTCATAGCATTGGCTACAGATTTTTGATAGTAAAATCTGAGGTATCCGACATGCATGTTGGTACAATTATGGAGTCGAATGATGCGACTTTCTTTGAGGACATCTTTCCTATGAAAGAAACGTCTAGCTCATCAATTCAGGAGATACCCGGTTCATCTACTCGGGAATTATTTCCTGAACCTACCATGGCTATAGAACACTTTGATAATCCTGTGGAGGATGACAATGAAGCTCCCGAAGGAGCAAGAGACAGAGAGGACCTGCAAAGTCTTTTGGACATGATTTCATTGTGTACCTCGTGGATGATACTCCTACTTCTATTTCAGAAGCCTATGCGTCTCAGGATGCTGACTACTGGAAGGAAGCTGTCCGTAGCGAGATGGATTCCATCTTAGCTAATGGAACTTGGGAGGTTACTGATCGTCCTTACGGATGCAAACATGTAGGATGCAAGTGGGTGTTCAAGAAAAAGCTTAGGCCCGATGGTACTATTGAAAAGTACAAGGCACGACTTGTGGCCAAGGGTTATACTCAGAAAGAAGGCGAAGACTTCTTTGATACATACTCACCGTAGCTCGACTGACCACTATTCGAGTACTACTTTCCTTGGCTGCCTCACATGGTATTCTCGTTCATCAAATGGATGTTAAGACTGCTTTCCTAAATGGAGAGCTTGAAGAGGAAATTTATATGGAGCAACCTGATGGATTTGTAGTAGATGGTCAAGAAGGAAAGGTGTGTAAATTACTGAAGTCTTTGTATGGGCTTAAGCAAGCACCTAAGCAGTGGCATGAGAAGTTTGAAAGAACTTTAACCGCTGAAGGCTTTGTTGTAAACGAAGCTGACAAGTGTGTATATTATCGCCACGGTGGGGGCGAGGGAGTTATTCTCTGTCTCTATGTCGATGACATATTGATATTCGGGACCAGCCTTACTGTGATTAAGGAGGTCAAGGAGTTCCTATCTCGTTGTTTTGAGATGAAGGACTTGGGAGTAGCTGATGTGATCTTAAACATCAAGCTGCTGAAGGATGACGATGGTGGGATTACATTGCTTCGGTCCCACTATGTGGAAAAGATCCTGAGTCGCTTCGGGTATAGCGACTGCAAATCTTCTCCAACGCCTTATGATCCTAGTGTGATAATTCGTAAGAATAAAAGAGTCGCTAGAGATCAATTGCGATATTCGCAGATCATTGGCTCGCTCATGTATTTAGCCAGCGCCACGAGGCCTGACATCTCCTTTGCTGTAAGTAAACTCAGCCGTTTTGTGTCTAGACCTGGAGATGTTCATTGGCATGCCCTTGAGAGAGTTTTGCGCTATTTGAAAGGCACCTGCGAGTTATGGCATTCACTATACTTGGGTATCCAAGGGTACTTGAGGGTTATAGTGATGCAAATTGGATATCCGATGCTGATGAGACTAAGGCCACAAGTGGTTATTTGTTTACACTTGGAGGTGGCGCCGTTTCTCGGAAGTCTTGCAAGCGAGACCATCATTACGAGGTCAACTATGGAAGCAGAACTCACGAGCATTAGACACAGCCACTCGTTGAAGCGAGTGGCTTCGTGAACTCTTGATGGACTTACCTGTGGTTGAGAAACCAATACCCGCTATTCCTATGAACTATGATAATCAAACTGTGATCGTCAAAGTAAACAGTTCTAAGGATAATATGAAGTCATCAAGACATGTGAAGAGGAGACTGAAAACTGTCAGGAAAATGAGAAACTCCGGAGTTATAGCGTTGGATTATATCCATACGTCTAGAAACCTGGCAGACCCCTTCACAAAGGGACTATCACGAAATGTGATAGAAAATGCATCGAGGGAGATGGGTATGAGACCCACACTATGAGCTGCCCACGGTGGTAACCCACTTTATGTGATCGGAGATCCCGTGAATTAGAGACTGGGAGACAAGCTGTTGGTCGACCTGGGAGGAGAGTATATATCCCTATATCAACTTTACCACTCCGTAAGATGCAATACTCTCCTAATCTGCATGGCAGGTTGATAACTATCTTAATGTGTCCTAAGTGGCTTATTTTAGCGAGAGATGTTGTCCTGCGAGAACATCTTTTGAAGAACACACCTATATGAGTCCGATTGTTAAACGTCGCAATCTATGAGAGTTGGGTGCTCTCTAGTAAACTCATGAAAGGCCCCGGAGTATGACGTATAAGCTCCAAACCGCGAGGAAGTCTCGCGGCAGCCTAGTATCGGTCTAGGCTTTGTATGAAGCTAGTGCGCGAGAAAACTTGTAGTTCAAGGCATAGTCCACTATCCAAGTTGCAATCTAGTGTAATATGAAGCTTTAAGTGGAAGTTCAACTTAACGAGTCTCCACGACATACCGGTATATAAAACAATGTTACGGAAACTTATTGATGAGATGTGCCAATGAGAGTTTGTGGGGGATTGCTGGAATTTGGAGCATTTGGCCTTTGGCCCATGGCCCATTATCAAATTCTGAAACTCACATGGCCCATTCCAATAATCAGTGGCAGCACTAGTGGGAGCTAAAGTTTAGTCCCACATTGCTAGTTGGGAGAGAGTTGGAGTGGTATATAAGGTGGCATGTTCTAGTCCTAGTAAGTGAGAGAGAAGAGAGAGAGCCCTCGCGCACTCCTCCTCCTCCGCCGCCCGCCTCGCCACGCCTCGCCTCGCCTCGTCACGACACGTCACGACGCGCCGCGGGTTGCGGGAATCTCGCCGAGCCGAGCTTATCTTTTTGCTGTTTGGGAAATTAATTGTGTAATCAATTTCGAGTCATTAACGGACGCGTTACTCGGTCGTTTTGCCTTCCGGTTTTTCTGGATCGTGGCTGTGCCGACTCGGACGTGGGCTGCGCCCCACGACCTTCCCGAACCGCACTATATAAGCGCGGACGTCAACCCTAGTCAGCACCAGACGCATACGCGACTACCTGTTTCCAGTTCATTGCGCCGCCGCTTTCGTCTTCCTCATCCCGTCCGTCGGCGTGCACCGACTGCCGGGACAGTAGGCCTCCGGAACCCTGCCTCTCGTGAACTTGTACGGGTGAGGGGCAATCAGGTTTTTGGGGAGCGCTCCGGCGCGACTATCGGCATCACGACGTCGTCATCGGACGACGAGTTCCTCCACACCGACAACTTCTTCCCGGACCTCGGCGACTTCTTCGACAACCTCAACATGGGCGACAACGACGCTGCTGCGAAGTATGTGATCTTGTCGTTTCTCTTTCGGTTTCGTTAGAGTTCCTTCTTCTAGTTTACGTGGTAGATGCGATCGGTTTATCTTGTTTAGACGTGATCTGTTCATCTATCTTACTAGTCTACACGATTAGTTTATTTGTTATTTTCATAGTCATGATTTATCAATTACTTGTACGGATTATTTCATATGGATATTTGCTTATATATTCAACAGAGCCGCCACGCGTCCTCCACGGTGTTCGGCGAGCGGGATCGCTTCGATCCGCTCGCCGGCGAGGCGCTACTACGGCGGCGGGAGTCTATGCAGGTGGCGGCGGGTGGAATGCGGCGCGGGGGAGCGACTAATTGCTCGCCGGAGCGAGGAGGAGGAGGCGGCGGCGCACGGCGGAGCTAGGGTTGCGAGTGAGGGGTTAACCCCTCACTCGCACCTGCGCCCACTATAAGTACGGGGCGACGGGGCCGATTTCCTGGGGCCCGTATTCCGCCGAAACGGGCCGGCCCGAATACGGGGCCTGCTAGACGCCCAAAATCGCGCCGGCCCCGTATCCCGCCGGAATTTTACGGGGTGGGCGGGTTATACGGGGCCTGTTAGACATGCTCTAAGTCGGTAGAGGAGGTTGTGCAGCTGTACCAGCGGTGCAGGCCAGTAGAGAAGGCAGGACGGAAGGAGGCAAGTCGGCCTGGCGGATGAGGAGCTCGAGCTAAACTCGATCTGGGTCGGTGAGATTGGTGGGGGCCGCGGAAGATCACGCACGACGGCGATGGGATCTCCGTAGGAGGAGAAGGAGCAGAGGAGAGGCAGGGCCGGATGGGCTAGCCTATCCTGCTTCTGATGCATCTCGCGGAGGGAGGGGAGAAAGCAGTAGAACTCGCCGAATGGGCGGACGACAAGCAGTTACAAGGCGATGATGAGCGGCAGGTAACGACAGTGGATTAGAGCATCTCCAGTCGCGTCCCCCAAACCGTCCCCCAAAGCGCGCCGGATCGAGCGTTTGGGGGACGTGTTTTGTTCGTGCCGCGTTTGGGGGACGTCGCTCCCCAGCCGCGTCCCCCAAACGCCGCCCCCAATCAGAAATTCAAATAGATGCATTCAAAAGAGATCGTTCCCACCGATTCGTCGCGATCGAGTAGCGGCGATCGATCAAAGTACCGGGCGCGCGATCATATTACAGACCGGTGGTGCATGCAAATTAGAAGAAGGGGAAGGGGTTGGGCGACGGCGTCGTATCCTGAGTCAACGCAGGCCCGTCGAGCACGATGACCTCGTCGCGATCTGCCTGTTGCTGTGCATGGTTCGTCTGCTCCGTCGCCGACGCAGAGGCCGACGCAGTTGTAGCGATAGAAGACGCGTCGGCCTCGCTCTTGCTGCACTGCCGCTGCCGCCGATGCCGCTGCCGGGGCCGCCGCGTCCGCCGCCGCCATTTTAGCTTCGATGTCGTCGAGGATCCGGCCTTTGAAGAAGTTGTGCGCCGCTCGCGTCCGGGGAGACATTCCCTCTCGTCGACGTTCTCGGCGAGGGACATGTCGTCCCTGCGTTTCTTGAGCTCCGGCTTCTCCTCTTGCCTCTTGAGCAGCTCGGCCCACCTTTGGTCGGCCTTCTTGTCGCGGGAGATAAAGGTCGAGGAGACGTCGGCGAGGCATTTCGTGATCGACGCCTGCGTCTTCTCGGACGACGCAGCGTCGGCCAAGGCGGCCTTGGCAGCCTTGTTGCCGATAGGACGCCCTGTCGAAGTTGCCAGCGGCGCGTCCAGATCAATGGCGTCCTTCCCCTTGGACAGCGACAGGCGCGTCAACCGCCATTTCTCATTCACTTTGAGTTTCCTATAGCAATGCATCAGCGCGAACGGCTTATGCCCATCCGAGTGCCTCGAGTACATATCCATGGCCCTATCAAACTAACCAAAGGAAGCAGAGTCATTTCATCGAACACAATGTAGGCGCTACGGATTATGGAAGAAAGAGTCGTACCAGTTGGGCGACGTCGGCGCCGCTGTCGCCTCTGGTCTCTAAGTCCTGATGGTACCCATGGAAGGAGTTCACCGACGCCTGGATGATGGCCCATCGCGTCGACATTGCCTTCGGCTCCTCTTCATTGGCACTTTCCGGTAGTCGGCTGTTGATCAGCTTGCGCTCATCGAACTCGGCCTTGATCCTCGCCCAATACTTCCCGCTTTTTTGGTTGGCGCCGATGATGGAGTCATGGCTCACCGTCGCCCACGACTCGCACAGACGAAGATCTTCCAGAACCGTCCACTTTGGGCCTCGTGTG
Organism: Lolium rigidum; assembly: GCF_022539505.1. Classification (NCBI taxonomy): domain Eukaryota; kingdom Viridiplantae; phylum Streptophyta; class Magnoliopsida; order Poales; family Poaceae; genus Lolium; species Lolium rigidum. Next base: position 291,042,909 of record NC_061510.1, read on the forward strand.
CCCGACGCCTTCTTCTTCTTCTTCTTCTTCTTCTTCTTCTTCTTCTTCTTCTTCTTCTTCTTCTTCTTCTTCTTCTTCTTCTTCTTCTTCTTCTTCTTCTTCTTCTTCTTCTTCGTCCTCACGCCGTCCGCGTCTACCTCCACGAGATCATCGTCACCGGCACCCTCGTTGTCCTCTTCCTCACCGCCCTCTACGTCCTCATCGTCGTCCTCCTCGTCGTCCTCCACCCCGTCCTCTTCCTCGTCGTCCTCCTCCTCAACCCCGTCGTCCTCCTCAGCACCGGCGCCGTCGTATTCGAGCGGACCCCTGCGGCCGGTGAAAGGGCCGCCGTCCGGACCGGGTCCTGGCTCGCGCTGCTCGTACGCCGGGGAGTAGAGGTTGTTGGGGTTGAAGCCGCCGTGCGGCAGCGCATCCCTGGTAGTGCGGCGACAAGTTAGGCGTCACGCACCCGGGAGTGCCGGAGGGGCCGTCGTTGTAGAAGGCGGATGACGACGGAGAGAAGACTCCCGGAACGTACACCGGCACGTTCGTACTACATGGGCTCGCGTTGGTGGCGGCGATACACCCGGCCATTATGTGCTGGTGCTGGCGCGCCGCCAGAGCCTTCTTCTCCAGCTCCGCCGCCCTCCGTCCTTTCCGCTCCGCCGTCGATAGCTTCCGGCGCATGCAATCTTGCTGCCATTGATCGTCGGTCCATCCTTCATGCTTCTTCTTCAAAGCCGGCGCCTTCCGCGGCCTCGCGAACGGCGCTGTCGCCCCTTTCGTCCCATTGCCCGGCGGCTTCTTGGCCGCTTTCTTCGCCATCTTTTTGGGGGCTGTCGGCGGCGCCATGTGGAGAGGGTAGCGCCGGCGGGTGGACGGTGGGTGGACGGCGGGAGGGAGAAACAAATCGGCGGGATAGGAGAAATGAATCGGAAGCGGGATATGTTTTGGGAGGCCTGAAATGCGCGGCGGTATAGGCGCGATTTGGCGGGAGCGGCGGGATTTGGCGGGAGTGTGAGACGAATTTTCCCTGTGCCGCTGATGGGTCAGGCCCGCGTCGGTTCGCCTCGCTTTTCGTTGTGTCCGGCGTCCCCGGTGCGTCCCCTGTGGGACGGGGACGGGCTCGGGGCGCCGGACAAAAAAGGGCTTTGGGGGACGCGGCTGGAACGCATTTTCTGTCCGGCGCGCTCCAAATCCCTCTGGGGGACGGTTTGGGGGACGCGACTGGAGATGCTCTTACCTGCACCGTGGCGTCCTCGAATGCCGCCGCCGCCAACGCAAGGTCCTGCGAGCGACGTCGCACCACACATCCACAGGTTCAACATAGGCGCACCACCTATACGCGCTCCTCGCCGTCGGCCGCGGATCGCAAGTCTCCGTCGCGGCCGGCTGTCACGCCCTTCGCCGCGGAGCTCGCACTCGCGCACATGGACCTTCCGCGCGCGGTGACTTCCGGCCATGACAATGCCGCCGTGGCCCTCAACTCGTCCTCTCTCTTCTCCGCCACCCGGCCTCTGGCCGGTCACAAAGGAGGTCGGCCTGGGGGCTGGCGGCTCTAATGGGTGCCCTAGTCCGCTAACGGCGGCCATGGAGAGGGAGAGGAGGGCACCGGCCTAAGCGAGGAGTTGTGGAAGGAAGAGAGCAGTCAGGTTGCATTGGGGAGAGTCTGGATTGTTCTAGGGAGGCCCACGCCACTTTTGACGCTTTGACCGTGTGACCAATGTAGTGGAGGTGGAAGGAAAGGAAATCGTGGCCAATCGGTTAACCCCGCGACCAAACCAGTAAGACTACGTGCAATAACCGGTAGCTTCTAGACCTCCCACCAGAAAAAAAGTTAGACACCGGATGAATAGCCGTGAGACAACCGGGAGATAGCCCGTAATTTTAGAATTAACGTAAAACAGAATATCGGGAAAATCCAGAAACACTGTAGATTGTCCCATCTACAATTCTCAGACATGTACAAAATTGTTCATGAACAGTACCCTAAATGAATGAGGTTTAAGCAGAAGTGATCAACTTTTATATAGGTAATAATAATTGTTAAGTTATTATATATGTAGGAGTATGTCTTGAGAATTATAGTAAAGTGTTTATCAAATTGTGTAATTGATTAAGTAGTTGTTACACTGTTTTTCTTTACAGAAGCAAGTCTTGCCATTAGAAAAATTATACAAATTAAATAAAACATGACAAAGTCCCTCTTAATGATGACTTAGGTGTTGTATTAATTGTATTGAGAGTCTAGCCTTAGAACTAAACACAACTCCATAGAGACTAATGATCGACTTGATGATACTTTTTGAGGTGAGTTGTTTAATGGAATCATGTTTAGCGGTAATTGAGATTCATTTCGAAAACCATTTTGTCTACTACACCTCCATCCCAGTTCATAGGGCTTGCGTGTATTCCTAGATTGTCAATTTAGGCAACATAATATCAATTGTACGATACAAAACATTATATCATTAAAAAGTAGAACATATAAGTTTTCTAATGATATGTTTGTAATATATATTTTATATTACTAGTATAAATGCCCGTGCGTTGCCATGGATAAATAAATTTTATTTCTCAATGCACATATGTATTTCACAACTCACTATAAAAATTCAGAACAAATACGTGATATCATAATGTACTACAACATGATAATATCGAACGCAATAATAAGACATCATTGTTGTGCATCTGTGTGGTTGCCAGGTCTAGGTCTTCTTGTTATTCATCGGCGGTAAGTCACACACTTGTGTTCTAGGCCATCATAACTGTCAACTCAACAACCTCTTTTTTTCGATGTATTATTGTCTAACCAAACGTGGTGCTGCAAACACAGGTATAACTGAAGAAATACTTATTTTCTGATTAGTTTAAACAACACTTTGATATTCATAAATATCTGGAGACAACGCTGGATCGTAATCTTCTATATCAAACATACAAAAGGGGCTTAAAAAATCTTTAATAATGGATGTTGTAAAAAAAATCCGTCAGCAAGCGAGTGTGCAGATGCTAATTTTTTTAGGAAGCTTTGTCAAACTTCTTCAGCACATGCAAGCCCGAGAAAAATTATCATGTGTTGCTATGGCCTACACAATTTTGTTCTTGCCACACATGTTTAAACAAATACACATTAAATTATGTTTATACGATATAAAACATTTCAAAAAAATTGTTTGCCTGAAATATAGTTGGTAAAAAACAATAATTCAATATCATATGCACTTTTCGTGTATCCTTTTATGACTCGGCTTACTATGATTGTCTCTCCAAGATTGTCTTGGTGTGTGATGCGTCTCAAACGTATCTATAATTTTTGATGCTCCATGCTTATTTTTCACCAATTCCTATATATTTTGCTCACACTTTGTTGCACTTTTATACATTTTCCGGCACTAAACTATTGACAAGATGCCACAGTGTCAGTTTCCCATTTTCTGCTGTTTTGTATTTTATAAAAGTTGTACATGAAATACTCTCGGAATTGGACGAAAGAAAAGCCGAAGATCTTATTTTTCCGTAACGAAGAAGAAGTCTGGTGGAGAGACGAAGGGGCCCACAGGGTGGCTAGACCATGCCTAGGCGCGGCCTAGCCTTGGCCCGCGCCTAGGGGTGGTGTGGGGCCACCTGGCCTCCACCGACCTCGCCTTTCCAGCTATAAGAAGCCTCCCGATGCGTGAACCCTAAATCAATCAGCCTCCACCCACGAAAAGTTTCGTAGCTCCGCCGCTGTCGTAGACAAGATTCAGGGGACATAAGTCTCTGTTCCGGCACCCTGCCAGGACGGGGAATTGCCCCCTGAGCCATCTCCATCAACTCCACCGCCATCTCCATCGCCATCGCTGACTCCCATGATGAGGAGTGAGTAGCACTACTAGGGAAAAGCCTATAGGTGGAGGCAAGTGGTGCCGACGCACCACCTTGGACGTGCGCCGGTGGAAACAGTTGCCGGCGCACCACTTTGCAGCCGCGCTGGTGATGCAGGACTACTGCCGGCGCACCTCCCGAAAAGACGCGCCGGGGAAAAATCCTGGCATGGCCGCGGCCGATTCAGGCCAGGCCCAAGAATTATTGCCGGCGCACCAGCCCAGGGGTGCGCCGGCGGAAAAAGCACTATTGCCGGCGCACCCCTGGGCTGGTGCGCCGGCAATGATTCTTGGGCTCTGGCCCGGGGGTGATATAGCCGAAAGGGCTATGTGCTGCCGGCGCACCCATGCCTCGGTGCGCCGGCAGTAACCTGGGTAGTTATTTCTGCTCAACAACCACTCCCCCCACTACTACCACTCCACTCCTCCACACAAACCCGAGCCTTCTCCCAACCTAGCTCATTTTTGCCCATTTCTTTCCCCAATTCACCAATTTGACCAAACTCGATGGCGCCGCCGTCCGCCGGCAATGACAATGTTATAATGGAGACTCCTCCGGCCGCCGGCAATGTCGCTGGTGCTAGGGATTCACCGTCCATGCCGGGTAGCAGCCCCTCCGTCACTTGCACGCCCGCCGCCGCATGTGCCGGCCCGTCGACATTAGCCGAGCTCAATGCCCTCACGGTAATTAACTAATGTGTACATCAAGTTAATATATTAGTTTCATCATCCTTGCCCTCTCTCTAACGCCATACACATGTTCTCGCAGGCTAACTCAACGCCATGCACCTTCCTGATGAGAGTAAACGACGAACTCAAAGACATCGCGAGGGGGTCCATCCTTCGGCCCCTGGATAAGAAGTGGCACACACGAGATATGTGATACGTCTCCGACGTATCGATAATTTCTTATGTTCTATGCCATATTATTGATGATACCTACATGTTTTATGCACACTTTATGTCATATTCGTGCATTTTCTGGAACTAACCTATTAACAAGATGCCGAAGTGCCGGTTGTTGTTTTCTCGCTGTTTTTGGTTTCGGAAATCCTAGTAACGAAATATTCTCGGAATTGGACGAAACGAAGACCCGGGGGCCTATTTCGCCACGAACCTTCCGGAAGACCGAAGAGCATACGAAGTGGGCCCACGAGGTGGCCAAACCACATGGCGGCGCGGCCAAGGGGGCCCGCGCCGCCCCGTGGTGTGGGCCCCTCGTCGGCCCCCGAATCTGCCCTTCCGCCTACTTAAAGCCTCCGTCGCGAAACCCCCGAGGCGAAAAACCACGATACGGAAAACCTTGCGAGACGCCGCCGCCGATCCCATCTCGGGGGATTCCGGAGATCTCCTCCGGCACCTCCGCCGGAGAGGGGATTCATCTCCCGGAGGACTCTACACCGCCATGGTCGCCTCCGGAGTGATGAGTGAGTAGTTCACCCCTGGACTATGGGTCCATAGCGAGTAGCTAGATGGTTGTCTTCTCCTCATTGTGCTTCATTGTTGGATCTTGTGAGCTGCCTAACATGATCAAGATCATCTATCCGTAATACTCTATGTTGTGTTTGTCGGGATCCGATGGATAGAGAATACCATGTTATGTTAATTATCAAGTTATTACATATGTGTTGTTTATGATCTTGCATGCTCTCCGTTACTAGTAGAGGCTCTGGCCAAGTTTTTGCTTTTAACTCCAAGAGGGAGTATTTATGCTCGATAGTGGGTTCATGCCTGCATTGACACCGGGACAGAGTGACGAAAAGTTCTAAGGTTGTGTTGTCTTGTTGCCACTAGGGATAAAACATTGGCGCTATGTCCGAGGATGTAGTTGTTGATTACATTACGCACCATACTTAATGCAATTGTCTGTTGCTTTGCAACTTAATACTGGAAGGGGTTCGGACGATATCCTGAAGGTGGACTTTTTAGGCATAGATGCAGTTGGATGGCGGTCTATGTACTTTGTCGTAATGCCCAATTAAATCTCACTATACTTATCATGACATGTATGTGCATTGTTATGACCTTTCTATTTGTCAATTGCCCGACTGTAATTTGTTCACCCAACATGCTTTTATCTTATGGGAGAGACACCTCTAGTGAACTGTGGACCCCGGTCCATTCTTTAATACCGAAATACAAATCTGCTGCAATACTTGTTTTACTATTTTCTCTGCAAACAATCATCTTCCACACAATACGGTTAATCCTTTGTTACGAGCAAGCCGGTGAGATTGACAACCTCACCGTTTCGTTGGGGCAAAGTACTTTGGTTGTGTTGTGCGGGTTCCACATTGGCGCCGGAATCCACTGGTGTTGCGCCGCACTACATCCCGCCGCCATCAACCTTCAACGTGCTTCTTGGCTCCTCCTGGTTCGATAAACCTTGGTTTCTTTCTGAGGGAAAACTTGCTGTTGTGCGCATCATACCTTCCTCTTGGGGTTCCCCAACGAACGTGTGAAATACACGCCATCAATATGGCGGATGACGTTTACCGGGTTGAAGTGGATCGGGCGTTACCGGGCTATGAGGATTTGTTTCCTCCTAATCAACCGCATGGTGCCGATGACGATAGCCCGTTGAATCTGGCCTCACTGAAGGGTTGGGTACTTCTATGGCCGAAGACCCTAATTCGGATCAACACCTACTCGGGGTCGACGGCAAGCAAAGACAAGCACCTTGCGGCGCCACATGTCGGCGTCCCTCCACGACGGCCCGGCGGCGCCGGTGGTCATCGCCCCACCGAACGGCCAGGCCGCGCCGGAGGTCGGCGCCCCACCACAACAGCCGGCTGCGCCGGAGGCCGAGGAATACGAACGTGAGAACTTCCAATGGGATATTCCTACGTCTTCACAAGTTGTCCATGAGGATGCGCCGGCATCGAAATATGTGTGCTCCAAGAAGGCTGTTTGATTCTCAAGAAACGGCTGAGGAGGAAAATCCTGAGGAGGTCGCCACCGCCGCCGTAAAAAATATGCTGAGCCCAAACACACTCCGTGCTACGACCACTACGGCGATGGATGGTCCAGCACTACAACCCAAGAAGAGGAAGAGGGCAAATAAGAAGGACGCCAAAGACAAGGCGGCGGCCAAATCCAAGGACAAGGTCCCACTCCTTGACAAGTTGCCAAACAATTGGCGACCTCTGCATCACTTGGGTGAACCGATGCTGCCGGAGCATGTCCTGAATAAACTCACCCCGGATATGAGGAGCTTGCATGAGACGGTCAGGCATGTGGAGAACATTCTTCTCAAATCAAAAGATCCTGCTTACCCTCTCTTCGTGGCGAAGGTGCCAAGCGGCATGAACTTCGTCGAGAAGTACCCCGCGGACTTGTGCTTCATCCGGTTCAACGACATCTTCAACATCTATCGCATGCAAGCGCTCCACTTTAGTGTGGTTCGCCTAGTTGCTCTTAGCTTGTCTTCCCAGATTGTTAAGGAGGGGACGCCGACCATCGCGATAATGGACCCCTTCTATATGCGGGAGAGCATCATCTGCAACGCCGGGGATCGCGCGATTGCCACCCGACGAGGTCTAGGATTTCATGTTGGCGAACATTAAAAAGGGCGCCATTCTCATCCCTTACTTCCCCGAGTAAGTAATCACTCGCTAGTCCCCCATCACCATTCTATCCTATATCTCCATTTGCATTTCCAAAGGTTAATCCGTGTGTTTTCCGCAGAGACAAGTTCTGCACCCTCATCGTCGTGCACCCGCAACACTCGCATGCAGTCTATCTCGACTCGGGTAGGGACCGCAAGAAAGACTACACCCACATCAGGGCCCTTCTCAATGATGCTCTCACCGGCTTCGCCAACAAGGCAGGCCCCCTCAAAGTAGAGAGGAAATCCCGAGGAGGCTTGGTCTTAACCCACACAACCAACTTCCCCTGCCTCAGGTAGTCGACGCAAGACAATGGGATGGACGCGTGGTACACCATCCTTCAGATGCAGGAGTACATAAAGTACGCAGATGACATGTTGCTGCCAGAGAATCTCAGAAACAGGTTTGCAAACATGGCGGATGTCCCTGATAGAGAGATTAGAAAGAACTGGGGTCGCATCCAGCAGTTCATTTGCACGGTAATCCTGCAGGATGTCAACGCTAGGTCCGGCGAGTTCTTCTACGGCTACGGTCTACCACCTAATGACGAGATAGAACTCCGCTTGGAGATGTCGCGTGATGAGAGGCCGTTCAACTCGCTTGAGGGCTGCCGTCCATTCCCCCTAGGCATACAACCTGATCCTACGACGGGAACACTTGCTAAAGCTTGAACGATATGTCCTTGAACTTCCGTATTGTAATAATTGCTATATATTCCAATAGAATCGACTTGTTGCTTTTATTTAGTTGTATGAATGTGCATGTGAACATGTGTCTATTGTTTCATTTACTTTGCTATATATTTCAAGATTATGGCGTAGATAGCTTAATAATTATTTGCATTACTTGCCTCGTATTTGGAGTTCGCCGATGATTAGAATGTTCGGTCACTCGTACACTCGGGGGTGGAGCCGGTGAGCCTTGGTGCGACGGCCACAAGTATCAATCTCTTGTGCATCCTACCTAGCCTCACTGACTCCATCCCTGGATGTTAATATTTGTTTCGACCGACAAAGTATGAGGCACGCTATTTAATTCGTACTACTTGTCTTTTATTTGAGTTCGCACTTCTTAATTGCATTGTCCGATGATTAAAATGTTCGGTTACTTGTACACTCCGAGGTGGGGCCAGTGAGGCTTGGTGTGATGGCCACAAATATCAATCTATTGTGCATCCTACCTAGCCTCACTGACCCCATCCCTGTATGTTATTATTTATTTCGACCAACAAAGTATGAGGCACATGCTATTTAGTTCATACTACTTGTCTCTTATTTGAGTTGGCACTTGTTCATTGCATTGGTACTAACGTTTTACTTGTCTGTGCATGGAGATTGATACGTCTCTGACGTATCGATAATTTCTTATGTTCCATGCCACATTATTGATGATATCTACATGTTTTATGCACACTTTATGTCATATTCGTGCATTTTCTGGAACTAACCTATTAACAAGATGCCGAAGTGCCAGTTCCTGTTTTTCGCTGTTTTTGGTTTCAGAAATCCTAGTAACGAAATATTCTCGGAATCGGACGAAATCAAGACCCGGGTTCCTATTTTTCCCGGAACCATCCAGAACACCCGAGAGCCGCCGGAGGGAAGCCACGGGGGTCCCACACCACACCACGGCGCGGCCGGAGGGGGCCGCGCCGCCCTATGGTGTGGTGGCCCCGGCCCCCTCCGAGGCTGCCCTTCCGCCTATTTAAAGCCTCCGTCGCGAAAACCCTATTACGAAGGACGAAACCCACATAAACCTTCCAGAGCCGCCGCCATCGCGAAGCCAAGATCTGGGGGACAGGAGTCTCTGTTCCGGCACCCTGCCGGAGCGGGGAAGTGCCCCCGGAAGGCTTCTCCATCGACACCGCTGCCATCTCCACCGCCATCTTCATCACCGCTGCTTGCTCCCATGAGGAGGAGTAGTTCTCCATCGAGGCTCGGGGCTGTACCGGTAGCTATGTGGTTCATCTCTCTCCTATGTGCTTCAATACAATAATCTCATGAGCTGCCTTACATGATTGAGATTCATATGATGATGCTTGTAATCTATATGTCACTATGCTAGTCAAGTGAGTTTTACTTATGTGATCTCCGGAGACTCCTTGTCCCACGTGTGTAAAGGTGACAGTGTGTGCACCGTGTGGGTCTCTTAGGCTATATTTCACAGAATACTTACTCACTGTTATGAATGGCGTAGTGAAGTGCTTATTTATATCTCTTTATGATTGCAATATGTTTTGTATCACAATTTATCTATGTGCTACTCTAGTGATGTTATTAAAGTAGTTTATTCCTCCTGCACGGTGTAATGGTGACAGTGTGTGCATCCGTGTTAGTACTTGGCATATGCTATGATCATGATCTCTTGTAGATTGTGGAGTTAATTATCATTATGATAGTATTGATGTGATCTATTCCTCCTACATAGTGTGAAGGTGACGAGTGTGCATGCTGTGTTAGTACTTGGTTTAGTCGTGTCGATCTTTCTTGCACTCTAAGGTTATTTAAATATGAACATTGAATTGTGGAGCTTGTTAACTCCGGCATTGAGGGTTCGTGTAATCCTACGCAATGTGTTCATCATCCAACAAGAGAGTGTAGAGTATGCATTTATCTATTCTGTTATGTGATCAATGTTGAGAGTGTCCACTAGTGAAAGTCTAATCCCTAGGCCTTGTTCCTAAATATTGCTATCGCTGCTTGTTTACTATTTTACTGCGTTACTACTGTTGCGTTACTACTGCTGCGTTACTACTGCTTGTTTACTCGTCCTGGGCAAAGCACTTTTCCGGGTGCCGTTGCTACTACTTATTCATACCACCTGTATTTCACTATCTCTTCGCCGAACTAGTGCACCTATTAGGTGTGTTGGGGACACAAGAGACTTCTTGCTTTGTGGTTGCGGGGTTGCATGAGAGGGATATCTTTGACCTCTTCCTCCCTGAGATCGATAAACCTTGGGTGATCCACTTAAGGGAAACTTGCTGCTGTTCTACAAACCTCTGCTCTTGGAGGCCCAACACTGTCTACAAGAATAGAAGCTCCCGTAGACATCAGAGATGCCGACGACATATGTCGTGTACAAGGGGAGGGTTCCTGGAGTCTACGACGACTGGGAGGACTGTCGGAGACAGGTGCACCGCTTCAGCGGCAACAGCTACAAGGGATACCCCACTAGGGTGGAGGCGGAAGGAAGATACGCCCGTTATCTAGCGGGAGAGATGAGGGACATGAGGAGGAACCGGATGAAGACCATGGCCTTCGTGATGATGGTCATCGTGACCATGTTGTTCATGTTCTATGTGATTGTAGTTTAGGTTAGGAGCTACATTGTGAGGTGTATGACGACACATGTGACGACTACCGAGACTTCTAACTTTATGAAACTTAGTCCTTTGGTGTTGCATATGCACATGTTGTATGAATCACCATTCCGAAACGAGACTAGCGTATTTGTGTATGGATACCGAAATGAGACTTGGCTCTCTATGTGCTTCTCATATTGCATGTTCTGCTGTATAAATATGAACCTGTGTTGTAAATATATACTCGCTGTCAAATATGTATTCTAATATGCTGGAAAAAAGCTGAAAAAAAGAATTTTCGAATTTATTGCCGGCGCACCTAAATGACCTACTGCCGGCGCATGAGGCATGCGCCATTGCTCGACGCACTACTGCCGGCGCAGCTGCTGGCGCGCCGGTGGAACGTGTCCTTTGCCGGCGAATCATCGATGGTGCGCTGGCAGTATCCATGCTATCGCCGGCGAACAGCCTGGTGCGCCGGCAATGGCCAGTTATCACCGGCCCGTTCGCACCGGCGGGCTCTTAGTGCGCCGGCAATGGGCCTTTTAGGTTCGCCGGCGGTAGGCCTTTTCCTTGTAGTGTAGTTCTCCCCTGAGGCTGAGGGCTTTACCGGTAGCTATGTGGTATATCTATCTCTTCATGTATGATCTTTATGTGATCATGAGCTTTGTAATCTAGTTAAATAATTAGATGTTATTCTTCAACTATTGTGCTACTCAAGTGGTTTTATTATGTGATCTCTGGGAACACCTTATCCAACGGTGTGAAGGTGACAGTGTGCACACCGTGTTTGTTTCTTATGCTTAATTTATAGAAATACTTATGAATTTTGGTGCCTAGTTAGTATCATCTTTGTATGCTCAAAGTGACAGCGCGGGGTGTCCATAGATTGGGAATGCGAACTTTAAGGAATGCTTATGTAGACCTTCGCAATGAATTTGCGTTTATTATCAAACCGGAGAGTGGTTAAGAGTAGCGTAGTGAAGTGATTATATCTATGTATTCAATTATGGTATCATTGTTGAGAGTGTCCACTAGTGAAAGTATGATCCCTAGGCCTTGTTTCCAAGCATTAAAACACCATTTACAACCAGTTCTGCTACATGTTTGCATGCTGCCATTTTTATTTCAGATTGCAATTACTACTCATAACTATCCATATTACTTGTATTTTACTATCTCTTCGCCGAACTAGTGCACATATACACCTGACAAGTGTATTGGGTGTGTTGGAGACAAGAGACTTCTTGTATCGTAATTTCAGGGTTGCTTGAGAGGGATATCTTTGACCTCTACCTCTCTGAGTTCGATAAACCTTGGGTGATCCACTTAAGGGAAACTTGTTGTTGTTCTACAAACATCTGCACTTGGAGGCCCAACACTTTCTACAAGAATAGAAGCGTGCGTAGACATCAAGCTCTTTTCTGGCGCCGTTGCCGGGGAGGTAAGGTAAAAGGTACTCACATCCTCTGGCTACTAAATTTTCTAGTTGCTGGTGAGTGCTCGAAGTTATTTCCTTTAGATTCTGCAATTACATCTTTTTATTTCTTTTTTTATTTTCACTAGTTAGGCTTAATAGAAAACAACAAAAAAATTAGAGAGCTTTATAGTATTCATCTTGAGTTAGAACATAAGGTGTTTGAAGAGAAAATTAAAAAACCTATGGCACTTTACTTGCATGCTAGTAGCAATATTATCAGTATGAATTCTTTGAACATCATTATTGCTAATGCTATTGACAAGGGTTTAACTTGTCAATGCCTACAAGTTGTAGACTAGGATTTCTGATGGCGTGTAACTCACACGTTCGTTGGGAACCCCAAGAGGAAGGTATGATGCGCACAGCAGCAAGTTTTCCCTCAGAAAGAAACCAAGGTTTATCGAACCAGGAGGAGCCAAGAAGCACGTTGAAGTTTGATGGCGGCGGGATGTAGTGCGGCGCAACACCAGAGATTCCGGCGCCAACGTGGAACCTGCACAACACAACCAAAGTACTTTGCCCCAACGAAACGGTGAGGTTGTCAATCTCACCGGCTTGCTGTAACAAAGGATTAACCGTATTGTGTGGAAGATGATTGTTTGCGAGAGAAAACGATAAAACAAGTATTGCAGCAGATTTGTATTTCGGTATTAAAGAATGGACCGGGGTCCACAGTTCACTAGAGGTGTCTCTCCCATAAGATAAAAGCATGTTGGGTGAACAAATTACGGTCGGACAATTGACAAATAGAGAGGGCATAACAATGCACATACATGTCATGATAAGTATAGTGAGATTTAATTGGGCATTACGACAAAGTACATAGACCGCCATCCAAGCTGCATCTATGCCTAAAAGTCCACCTTCGGGTTATCATCCGAACCCCTTCCGAGTATTAAGTTGCAAAGCAACGGACAATTGCATTAAGTATGGTGTGTAATGTAATCGACAACTACATCCTTAGACATAGCATCAATGTTTTATCCCTAGTGGCAACGGCACAACACAACCTTAGAACTTTCTGTCCATTGTCCCGGGTGTCAATGCGGGCATGAACCCACTATCGAGCATAAATACTCCCTCTTGGAGTTAAGAGCAAAAACTTGGCCAGAGCCTCTACTAATAACGGAGAGCATGCAAGATCATAAACAACACATATGTAATAACTTGATAATTAACATAACATGGTATTCTCTATCCATCGGATCCCGACAAACACAACATAGAGTATTACGGATAGATGATCTTGATCATGTTAGGCAGCTCACAAGATCCAACAATGAAGCACAATGAGGAGAAGACAACCATCTAGCTACTGCTATGGACCCATAGTCCAGGGGTGAACTACTCACTCATCACTCCGGAGGCGACCATGGCGGTGTAGAGTCCTCCGGGAGATGAATCCCCTCTCCGGCAGGGTGCCGGAGGAGATCTCCAGAATCCCCCGAGATGGGATTGGCGGCGGCGGCGTCTCAGTAAGGTTTTCCGTATCGTGGTTTTTCGCCTCAGGGGTTTCGCGACGGAGGCTTTAAGTAGGCGGAAGGGCATAGTCGGAGGGCTGACGAGGGGCCCACACCACAGGGCGGCGCGGGCCCCCCTCTGGCCGCGCGGCCCTATGGTGGCGGCGCCTCGTCGCCCCACTTCGTATCCCTTTCGGTCTTCTGGAAGGTTCGTGGCAAAATAGGACCCTGGGTCTTGATTTCGTCCAATTCCGAGAATATTTCGTTACTAGGATTTCGAAACCAAAAACAGCAGAAAACAACAAGCGGCTCTTCGGCATCTTGTTAATAGGTTAGTTCCAGAAAATGCACGAATATGACATAAAGTGTGCATAAAACATGTATGTATCATCAATAATATGGCATGGAACATAAGAAATTATCGATACGTCGGAGGCGTATCAGCATCCCCAAGCTTAGTTCGCTCGTCCCGAGCGAGTAAAACGATAACAAAGATAATTTCTGAAGTGACATGCCATCATAACCTTGATCATACTATTTGTAAACATATGTAATGAATGCAGCGATCAAAACAATGGTAATGACATGAGTAAACAAGTGAATCATAAAGCAAAGACTTTTCATGAATAGTACTTCAAGACAAGCATCAATAAGTCTTGCATAAGAGTTAACTCATAAAGCAATAAATCAAAGTAAAGGAATTGAAGCAACACAAAGGAAGATTAAGTTTCAGCGGTTGCTTTCAACTTGTAACATGTATATCTCATGGATAATTGTCAACATAGAGTAATATAACAAGTGCAATATGCAAGTATGTAGGAATCAATGCACAGTTCACACAAGTGTTTGCTTCTTGAGGTGGAGAGAGATAGGTGAACTGACTCAACATAAAGGTAAAAAGAATGGTCCTTCAAAGAGGAAAGCATCGATTGCTATATTTGTGCTAGAGCTTTTATTTTGAAAACATGAAACAATTTTGTCAACGGTAGTAATAAAGCATATGAGTTATGAAAATTATATCTTACAAGTTGCAAGCCTCATGCATAGTGTACTAATAGTGCCCGCACCTTGTCCTAATTAGCTTGGACTACCGGATCTTTGCAATGCACATGTTTTAACCAAGTGTCACAATGGGGTACCTCCATGCCGCTCGTACAAAGGTCTAAGGAGAAAGCTCGCATTTTGGATTTCTCGCTTTTGATTATTCTCAACTTAGACATCCATACCGGGACAACATGGACAACAGATAATGGACTCCTCTTTAATGCATAAGCATGTGACAACAATTATTATTCTCATATGAGATTGAGGATATATGTCCAAAACTGAAACTTCCACCATGGATCATGGCTTTAGTTAGCGGCCCAATGTTCTTCTCTAACAATATGCATGCTCCAACCATTAAGGTGGTAGATCTCTCTTACTTCGGACAAGACGGACATGCATAGCAACTCACATGATATTCAACAAAGAATAGTTGATGGCGTCCCCAGAAGCATGGTTATCGCACAATAAGCAACTTAATAAGAGATAAAGTGCATAAGTACATATTCAATACCACAATAGTTTTTAAGCTATTTGTCCCATGAGCTATATATTGCAAAGGTGAATGATGGAATTTTAAAGGTAGCACTCAAGCAATTTACTTTGGAATGGCGGATAAATACCATGTAGTAGGTAGGTATGGTGGACACAAATGGCATAGTGGTTGGCTCAAGTATTTTGGATGCATGAGAAGTATTCCCTCTCGATACAAGGTTTAGGCTAGCAAGGTTATTTGAAACAAACACAAGGATGAACGGTGCAGCAAAACTCACATAAAAGACATATTGTAAACATTATAAGACTCTACACCGTCTTCCTTGTTGTTCAAAACTCAATACTAGATGTTATCTAGACTCTAGAGAAACCAAATATGCAAACCAAATTAGCAAGCTCTAAGTGTTCCTTCATTAATGGGTGCAAAGTATATGATGCAAGAGCTTAAACATGAGCACAACAATTGCCAAGTATCAAATTATCCAAGACATTTTAGAATTACTACATGTAGTATTTTCCAATTCCAACCATATAACAATTTAACGAAGAAGAAACTTCGCCATGAATACTATGAGTAGAGCCTAAGGACATACTTGTCCATATGCTACAGCGGAGCGTGTCTCTCTCCCATAAAGTGAATGCTAGGATCCATTTTATTCAAACAAAACAAAAAACAAAAACAAACCGACGCTCCAAGCAAAGTGCATAAGATGTGACGGAATAAAAATATAGTTTCAGGGGAGGAACCTGATAATGCTGTCGATGAAGAAGGGGATGCCTTGGGCATCCCCAAGTTTAGACACTTGAGTCTTCTTAGAATATGCAGGGGTGAACCACCGGGGCATCCCCAAGCTTAGAGCTTTCACTCTCCTTGATCATATTGTATCATACTCCTCTCTTGATCCTTGAAAACTTCCTCCACACCAAACTCGAAACAACTCATTAGAGGGTTAGTGCACAATAAAAATTCACATGTTCAGAGGTGACACAATCATTCTTAACACTTCTGGACATTGCATAAAGCTACTGGACATTAATGGATCAAAGAAATTCATCCAACATAGCAAAAGAGGCAATGCGAAATAAAAGGCAGAATCTGTCAAAACAGAACAGTCCGTAAAGATGGATTTTATTAGGCCACCATACTTGCTCAAATGAAAATTCCCAAATTGAATGAAAGTTGCGTACATATCTGGGGATCACTCACGTAAATTGGCTTAATTTTCTGAGTTACCTACAGAGAATTAGACCCAGATTCGTGACAGCAAAGAAATCTGTTTCTGCGCAGTAATCCAAATCTAGTATTTACTTTACTATCAAAGACTTTACTTGGCACAACAAAACATAAAACTAAGATAAGGAGAGGTTGCTACAGTAGTAAACAACTTCCAAGACTCAAATATAAAACAAAAATACTGTAGTAAAAACATGGGTTGTCTCCCATAAGCGCTTTTCTTTAACGCCTTTCAGCTAGGCGCAGAAAGTGTATATCAAGTAACATCAAGAGATGAAGCATCAACATCATAATCTATTATATACTAAAAGCAAAATGAGGATGTTTTTCGAGGCATTAGGTTAATCCACATGTGCTTAATAAATATAGACCGATGATTTTAATCTAAACGTCCAAGATTTAAAGATAAGAGGTGTTACGTACAATCATATATGTGCACAAAAGTAAACATATGCCACGTTGTCATGTCTTATAATTACGTTCAAGATTATTTAATTTCCATACGTGCCTATATTACTGAGTCCGGTTGAGAATAAAATAGCAGACCGGCGCGGACGTGAGGCACGCTGCCTCCTGATTTGAAGTTCTGAACCGTCGGCAGCAACGAATCGGGACAGGCCCAGTCCCCATGACGTGAACCACTTTTGTTGTTACTGCTCTGTATGTTGTTCAAATAGATTTTCTCCATCCATGATTAGCACCACCATCTCTGCTCCCAAGAGGAAACACCAACAATTCTAGCTGTGTCCGTTCCCAAAAAAAAAAAAAAATTAACCAAATTTCCATGCGTGTTCATGTTTTCTCTTTAAGACGTGGACTAAGAAAAAAATGGAAAAGGTACACGAGTTAGAGAATCGAGTCCATTTGAAAACAAAAGAGACGGCCAGCTAGCTAGCTGAGTCTGTTACACAAAAAAAGTTCGATTCGGTTTGAAAAAGAACAAAAAACAAAACGTCAGTTTTAAAATACTCGACCACCTCGCGCTGACGGTGTCTACTCCGCGGAATCGGCGTACAAAGCGCAGTTCCGGGGCTCGCATCTTGCTCCTTCAAGCAAATCATCTGGAATGCGTGGGCGCCCCCCAAGAAAAAAATGGAAAAGGTACACGAGTTAGAGAATCGAGTCCATTCGAAAACAAAAGAGACGGCCAGTTAGCTAGCTGAGTCTGTTACAAAAAAAAAGTCCGATTCGGTTTGAAAAAGAACATAAAACAAAACGTCAGTTTTAAAATACTCGACCACCTCGCGCTGACGGTGTCTACTCCGCGGAATCGGCGTACAAAGCACAGTTCCAAGACTCCGCATCTTGCTCCTTCAAGCAAATCATCCGGAAGGCGTGGGCGCCCCAAATGCCGCTTCTTCACCCGGCTCGCGGTTCGGAATCGGTTATGGACCTCCGACCGCCTGGCTATCCGAAGATGCCCGCACCAGCCGACCTGTCAGCTTTGCGAGATGTCAGCCGGAGACCGCCGGGCACATCCTCTTCGAATGTCGCTTCTCCAGGAGAATTTGGCGCAGGCCGCTTCCTAGCTATCCTGCCCGTCGGCTGTTAAATGACCTGGGTACCGGAAGGGACACGGTACTTCATATCGGCACGCCATCACGGCTTCACCATCGGCTTGTCCTAAAAGCCTCCAGACTACGGTTATTCTTATCGGGTGTGAGCTTTGGAAGAAGCGGACGTAAGGGTTTTCAACAACAAGGCATCCACGCCTTTCACGCTTATGCAGAGGATTAATGACAAGGGCACAAACTGGATCGTTGCCGGCGCAAAACCCCTAGCGGAGATCACATCTTAGGCCTGGCTTTGTTTTTCGGTCTTTCTGCTATTCATCTTTTGGCCTAGGTCGTGCTATGTTTCCTCCGTCTATATCAATTTAAAAGGCAAAGCTCTAGCCTCTTGCTTCAAAAAAAAAATACTAGACCACCTTAGCTAGCTAACTTCATCCGCGGAAAAAACCTTACGATACCGATTTTTCATATATTACTATTCTGACCATTTTAACACACTATTTTTTTTAATAAACATTGTCTATGTACCACATTCTAGGTGATATTCAACCTCTAGAATCCCCACAATGTTGGGAAGATTTGCTGTTATGATTTGAGATGTGTTTGGCAGCAAATAAAATTTAAAAATATTGTGGTTTTTGAAACTACAATGTTTTTAAATACTTTCAAGTGTTCGGCTTTTAGTAAAAATTGTGCTTTTATGTTTACGACGCTGCACTCACTTTGTTGTATAGAAATAGTGGTCCTGACTTCTTTTTCCAGTATCGTAGTATTTGTTGGTAGACATCTAAATACTATGGTTTTGCAATAACCAAAAACTTGAGACCATGTTGATCATTGGTTTTTCAAACTATTGTTAGTTTATAAAAGATAGGATCAATTTAATATGTAAGAGACAATCTAAATGCGAGTTAACTTTCTATTGCAAGGTTTCATTTTTCACATTTTGCTTAAAAACATAATGATATATTAATATACAAAATAGAAGTCAAAGTTATACCTTTACCGGTTTTATGGACGTCTAAAATGTTGTATATTTTGCAACGAAAGATATGAAAAGGAGAAAATTTATTTGAATACTATAAATATAACAATGAATCGGTACAATCTCGTGGATATATATTTATGCAATCACAGTTGGCATGGGTATACACGTGTACTTCTACATCAATGAAATGTTAAATAAATGTGAAATAGTCTAACCTAACTAATTACTTTTATTATTAGGATGAGAAAATCATGTAAATTGATATACATGGATAAATTGTATATTGTGTCTTTTATTTTCTAAAGATGTTTATTATATATTCACAATAGCTTATTTAATGTCAAAAGAATCTGAAACTCTTGCAAGTAAGAAAACAATAAGAGGATGTCTCAAAAAAATTGTGTACCCTAGACCAGAAGCAAGTCCTAAATTAATTGTTCTCTATCATGTGCCCAACGAGGCTGCGAGGTTACCGCCGCACCATCAACTCTGGCCATTCGACATACAATGATTCCAACGTCCTATAGTCACTCCTGAATTCTCCCAAAGTTTTACATGGCTACCTCTGTGCTACATCCGTTCATCCTCGATGTACCACAAATTTATTTTGGCGCGGCTGCTATCACACCAGGCCATATGGGATCCTTATTTTGTTATGCAAAGTAAAGGGCAGGGTCATGACGCGCCTACACAAATCTATCCATATCTAAACGAATAAAAGGGGTGAACATAAGGAACAAATATACGGGTTAATAAATTTTCAAAGAATTTTTAACATTTTGAAGATGATGCCCTCGCATTTGCGAGGGCCACTATGCTAGTTTGTTCTAATAATAGAATCATAAGGTAACTTCATTCTCTTTCTAGGGAAGTGTTCCATACCTTTCTTGAGAGGAAATTGATATTTAATATTACCTTCCTTCATATCAATAGTAGCACCAACGGTTCGAAGAAAAGGTCTTCCCAATATAATGGGGCAAGATGTATTGCATTCAATATCCAAGACAACAAAATCAACGGGGACAAGTTTATTGTTAACCATAATATGAACATTATCAACTCTCCCCAAAGGTTTCTTTTTAGCATTATTAGCGAGATTAACATCCAGATAACAGTTTTTCAATGGTGGCAAGTCAAGCATATCATAGACTTTCTTAGGCATAACAGAAATACTTGCACCAAGATCACATAAAGCATTACAATCAAAATCTTTGACTCTCATTTTAATGATGGGCTCCCAACCATCCTCTAGCTTTCTGGGAATAGAAGTTTCAAGTCTTAGTTTTTCTTCTCTAGCTTTTATGAGAGCATTTGTAATATGTTTTGTGAAAGCCAAGTTTACAGCGCTAGCATTAGGACTTTTAGCAAGTTTTTGTAAGAACTTTATAACTTCAGAGATGTGGCAATCATCAAAATCTAAATCATTACAATATAAAGCAATGGGATTATCATCCCCAAGGTTGGAAAAAATTTCAGCAGTTTTATCACAGGCGGTTTCAGCAGTTTTAGCAGTTTCAGGTAATTTTGCGCGCTTTGCACTAGGAGTAGAAGCATTGCCAACACCAATTATTTTACCATTGATAGTAGGAGGTGCAGCAACATGTGAATCATTAGCATTTCTAGTGGTGGTAATGGTCCAAACTTTAGCTACATTTTTCTCTTTAGCTAGTTTTTCATTTTCTTCTCTATCCCACCTAGCACGCAGTTCAGCCATTAATCTTATATTCTCATTAATTCTAACTTGGATGGCATTTGCTGTAGTAAAATTTTTATTTTCAATATCCCTATTAGGCATAACTTTCGATTTCAAAAGATCAACATCAGAGGCAAGACTATCAACCTTAGAAGCGAGAATATCAATTTTATTGAGCTTTTCCTCAACAGATTTGTTAAAGGCAGTTTGTGTACTAATAAATTCTTTAAGCATAGCTTCAAGTCCAGGGGGTGTATTCCTATTATTGTTGTAAGAATTCCCATAAGAATTAGCATAACCGTTACCATTATTATAAGGATATGGCCTATAGTTATTACTAGAATTGTTCCGATAAGCATTGTTGTTGAAATTATTATTTTTAATGAAGTTCACATCAACATGTTCTTCTTGGGCAACCAATGAAGCTAACGGAACATTATTAGGATCAACATTAGTCCTATCATTCACAAGCATAGACATAATAGCATCAACCTTATCATTCAAGGAAGAGGATTCTTCAACGGAATTTACCTTCTTACCTTGTGGAGCTCTTTTCGTGTGCCATTCAGAGTAATTAACCATCATATTATCAAGAAGCTTTGTTGCTTCACCAAGAGTGATGGACATAAAGGTACCTCCAGCAGCTGAATCCAATAAATTCCGCGAAGAAAAATTTAGTCCTGCATAGAAGGTTTGGATGATCATCCAAGTAGTCAGTCCATGGGTTGGGCAATTTTTAACCAAAGACTTCATTCTTTCCCAAGCTTGAGCAACATGTTCATTATCCAATTGTTTAAAATTCATTATGCTACTCCTCAAAGATATAATTTTAGCAGGGGGATAATATCTACCAATAAAAGCATCCTTGCATTTAGTCCAGGAATCAATACTATTCTTAGGCGAGAGATAGCAACCAATCTTTAGCTCTTCCTCTTAATGAGAAAGGAAACAATTTTAATTTTATAATGTCACCATCTACATCTTTATACTTTTGCATTTCACATAGTTCAACAAAATTATTGAGATGGGCAGCAGCATCATCAGAACTAACACCAGAAAATTGCTCTCTCATAACAAGATTAAGTAAAGCAGGTTTAATTTCAAAGAATTCCGCTGTAGTAGCAGGTGGAGCAATAGGTTTGCATAAGAAATCATTATTATTTGTGCTAGTGAAGTCACACAACTTATTATTTTCAGGGGTAGCCATTTTAGCAATAGTAAATAAAGCAAACTAGATAAAGTAAATGCAAGTAAACTAAATTTTTTTGTGTTTTTGATATAGCAAACAAGACAGTAAATAAAGTAAAACTAGCAACTAATTTTTTTTGTGTTTTGATATAATGCAGCAAACAAAGTATTAAATAAAATAAAGCAAGACAAAAACAAAGTAAAGAGATTGAGAAGTGGAGACTCCCCTTGCAGCGTGTCTTGATCTCCCCGGCAACGGCGCCAGAAAAAGAGCTTGATGGCGTGTAACTCACACGTTCGTTGGGAACCCCAAGAGGAAGGTATGATGCGCACAGCAGCAAGTTTTCCCTCGAAAGAAACCAAGGTTTATCGAACCAGGAGGAGCCAAGAAGCACGTTGAAGGTTGATGGCGGCGGGATGTAGTGCGGCGCAACACCAGAGATCCCGGCGCCAACGTGGAACCTGCACAACACAACCAAAGTACTTTGCCCCAACGAAACAGTGAGGTTGTCAATCTCACCGGCTTGCTGTAACAAAGGATTAACCGTATTGTGTGGAAGATGATTGTTTGCAGAGAAAACAATAAAACAAGTATTGCAGCAGATTTGTATTTCAGTATTAAAGAATGGATCGGGGTCCACAGTTCACTAGAGGTGTCTCTCCCATAAGATAAAAGCATGTTGGGTGAACAAATTACAGTCGGGCAATTGACAAATAGAGAGGGCATAACAATGCACATACATGTCATGATAAGTATAGTGAGATTTAATTGGGCATTACGACAAAGTACATAGACCGCCATCCAACTGCATCTATGCCTAAAAAGTCCACCTTCAGGTTATCATCCGAACCCCTTCCAGTATTAAGTTGCAAAGCAACGGACAATTGCATTAAGTATGGTGCGTAATGTAATCGACAACTACATCCTTAGACATAGCATCAATGTTTTATCCCTAGTGGCAACAACACAACACAACCTTAGAACTTTTCGTCACCTGTCCCGGTGTCAATGCGGGCATGAACCCACTATCGAGCATAAATACTCCCTCTTGGAGTTAAGAGCAAAAACTTGGCCAGAGCCTCTACTAATAACGGAGAGCATGCAAGATCATAAACAACACATATGTAATAACTTGATAATTAACATAACATGGTATTCTCTATCCATCGGATCCCGACAAACACAACATAGAGTATTACGGATAGATGATCTTGATCATGTTAGGCAGCTCACAAGATCCAACAATGAAGCACAATGAGGAGAAGACAACCATCTAGCTACTGCTATGGACCCATAGTCCAGGGGTGAACTACTCACTCATCACTCCGGAGGCGACCATGGCGGTGTAGAGTCCTCCGGGAGATGAATCCCCTCTCCGGCAGGGTGCCGGAGGAGATCTCCGGAATCCCCCGAGATGGGATTGGCGGCGGCGGCGTCTCGGTAAGGTTTTCCGTATCGTGGTTTTTCGCCTCGGGGGTTTCGCGACGGAGGCTTTAAGTAGGCGGAAGGGCGAGTCGGAGGGCTGACGAGGGGCCCACACCATAGGGCGGCGCGGGCCCCCCTCTGGCCGCGCGACCCTATGGTGGCGGCGCCTCATCGCCCCACTTCGTATCCCTTTCGGTCTTCTGGAAGGTTCGTGGCAAAATAGGACCCTGGGTCTTGATTTCGTCCAATTCCGAGAATATTTCGTTACTAGGATTTCTGAAACCAAAAACAGCAGAAAACAGCAACCGGCTCTTCGGCATCTTGTTAATAGGTTAGTTCCAGAAAATGCACGAATATGACATAAAGTGTGCATAAAACATGTAGGTATCATCAATAATATGGCATGGAACATAAGAAATTATCGATACGTCGGAGGCGTATCAATTTCACAGAAAGTAGAGGGCAAGTAGATCTCGAAGGTTCAGCCGAAAAAGGTGCTCGACTATGAAAACTAGGGTTTGTTTTGACAATGATTCGATCCTTTCTTTCTCCCTCGGCTCCCCTTTATATAGGAGGTGGAGCCGAGGCTTTCGTATCGTACAAGTTACAAAGTCCGGGAGACTATTAGAGTCCTTCCCGTATTGATACAAGACTTTACTCCTAATCTATCTCTATTTTCCATATCGATGCTTATTGGGCTTCCAAGCTTCATAAACTTCGGGTACCTTATCGGCAGGCCCATCCGGGATGCCTATGTCAGTAGCCCCCGAGATTTTTCTTGAAGCGTAGAGTCGACTAAAATCTCTATTGTAGAGTCAACCCAAAATTCTTCGGATTTCTTTAATATTTTGATCGAGGTATTTATATCTTGTACAGGGATAACGGGGGATGGGGTTGGTTCGTCTGACGGATCAGGTACCAGTTAACTGCTCTTGTGGCAAACCCGCAAAAACCTACTTCAAGGTCAAGTCCCTCGACTCGACCTTGGGATACTGGCTTAATTCGACATGCGCCGCTTAAGGTCTTACCATGAGCTGAATTCCAGTTAAATTTTATCGAGTACCTAACGCGTCCGTTAGAATTTTTCTTCGCGTTTGTTGACTCAGATGAAGTAGTAGACCGCATTCGGGTGCAACACCACGCCGCACAGGACGGATCTTGGGGACTTACCTTCATAAATATTATGGCATGCAGAGATTTTACCGCGGCGGACGCGCTCTGAGAATATATTGTTGAGTGCCTTTTTTGACTGCTGTAATAGCATATTTATTCGAGTCATATGATGACATAATATCTTGTCCTCCCGATGGGAGTACATAACGAGTTATGTATAACTCGAAAATGTACGATGATACTTCTTTCTCATATTTCGTCGGGTGCGCGACCAACGCTCCTGATGGGAATAGCCCCCGAGGCTACAGCCAAGTGTCTGTACTTGGTTGTAGGCTCAACTTCTATTATCTTGTCGCTATTTTGTTTACCTCCCTTTCTTCTCTTTTTTGACTCAACTTGCTGCTCCTTCTGTTTTTTCATTTCATCGGGTGCGCGACCAGCGCTCCCGATGGGAGTAGCCCTCGAGGCTACAGCCAAGTGCTTGTACTTGGTTGTAGGCTCAGCTTTTGCTATTTTGACCAACTCTGTATTTTTCCTTATCACCCTATTCTCTTATCAGAAGTATATACAATGCTTCTGATAAGAGTAGCCCCCGAGCATATGGGCAGATGCTTGCATTTGATCATAGGCTCCTGAAGTTTTTCTGCTAGAAGACTCGAAGATTTTCTTTCGCCATCTTTTAATGAAAACACCCGAAGACTTCTTGACTGACGTCGTTGCTGACGCTATCCACGATTCCCTCCTTGGGAAGCCACAGGTCCTATCAATTCACTGGGTTGTGGGTCCAAATTTTCTGCACCGTCGACACGTTCGCACAAGTGGGGGACACACGTCCTCTGTAATTTCCGGCACGCACGCAGTAACTCCAACCAGTCTACCCTTGTGGACACGCGTAAGGCTAGAAACACTTCCCCTTTTCATCCAACGGCGCGACGGATCGGCTCCTGGCTATAAAGTTACCGCATCGTCCTCATTCATTGTCAACACCCGGATTTTTAAGTCCAGATGCCTATTATGTCATTCATCGCAATCCCAGGAATATTGTTGTTGCGAGGCATAATAGTCGAATATCATAGTAATCATTCATTACAACCCATATTGTCTTACAACTTGAATCACATGATCCATATTACACAAATAGTTGATCTATTGATCAACGAACAAACACAAGTTCATAGCGGAAGCGTAAAGATAAATGGACTCTCTAGTCCACAGGCCAACGCTTGACGTTGCAAGACTCCTAGTTGTCGTAGGCGTCCTGCTGGTCATCTCCTTGGTAGTTTTGTTCATCTTCATACTCTGGCCATTTGAATAGCCAGGGACAAAGCCGTGAGTACATTAAGTACTCGCAAACTAATACTAGTGTAAGTGCTAACAATTCTAGTAAGGGGTTGCTAAGCTCTAGTTTATTTGCATAAAGCCAATTTTAGTTCACAAGTATTTGAGAAAAGACTTATTCAAGTGCTCACTAACTCAAGTGGGAACATTAGTGTCATTCCCACAACATTTGTTGTGATTCAAAACAAGTCACCTTCACCTTTCACTTCACCAACATTTTCAAGAATCTGACACCGGAAACTGTATGGCCTTTCCAACCATCCGTAACCGTGGACACGGCTATTCGAATAGGTTTACACTCTGCAGAGGTTGCACACTTGTGCCACAACATTTGATTTCATCCGTCGGGATAACCCCGAATCATCGTAACACAGTACGCGGATCATCAACCATAACCTTTCACTTATAAACCCTAGTATGAGCACCTCTCCCCATGAGCTTGGCCTCCCAGTGAAGACCAACTGTCAACCTGGGAACTGCACAGGGCTTGGCCGTATAATTCACCTCAATTCACATCATTCATCAACAACGGAGGCAGCCTCGGCATAACCCCTATGATGTGTGTTCAGAGGGAACCCATACTAAGATGCATAAATTTCCAGTTAAGTCCTACCCATAATCAGGTATTGTGGGGGTACTCAAAATTGGAAAGGTATCGCATTCAAACCAATATCAGTTTTATATCAAAAATCACCATCTTCTCTTGGTCATATTCACCTTCAAAAATCATTCAATGGAATGACTCATCATTCTAAGGTTTCAAATTCAATTCAAGTCACATGTTCCCATCTAGAGTAGTCAAGTTTTAATATTTAGCACTAGCACTAATCATGAGAGGTGCTATCTTGCTTGGCTAGCTTGAGACTAACTTTGCTACTCTAGTAAATCTTCTTAACTTAGACCAAAGTTAACTATAAAAGTAACTCTTTAAATAAACAAGTAAAAACTAACTTGGGATAGGCTTGTGGTAAGAAAGGTAAGAATCGTGGTGCCTTGCCCCAAGGGGCTTTGCACTTTGCAAGAATATTAGCTTGCCTTGGTAGTTCTCAAGGTGCTCCTCTTCCTCCTCTTGGTAGAATCCTTCTTCCTCCGGGTATTCTCCGGTGCTAGCGTCTAAATTTTAATACGAGGTATAATCACTCAACAAATTCCTTAGCTATTCTAAAAATCACATACATTCACACAAACTATTCTATTCACACAATTAATACAATTGGGTGCATTGGTTGTCTTGCTTGAGGAAAATTAATTTCCTCTCATTACATATGTAAATGATAGTTTCCATATAGTTCTTGAGGAATAATTTCCTCTCATTGAATCTTCTTTAAGATTTAATTTCTCAAACAATCTTACATGAATTCATTTTGACCTAAGTCAACCCTTCATCATCATCATTTGAGAAAATTATTTAAATGAGGTAGAATACCTCATACTATTTAACAAAGCCTATTATGATTTAAAATCTCCAAGTATTTCATGTGAGAGTACTTGACCAGGGGTTCAAATTTCATATGAAAGTACTTGGGATGAGATTTAAATGAAGTAAAATACTTCATATGATTTGCATAATAGTTTTGGACAATATCACTTAAGTCAACTAGCCATATTTTCCATTATTTAAACTAGGTCATGATCATACAAAGTTACCACACCATTTTGTTGCAGAAACAATTATTGTAAGTGAAATGTGAGCTATTAGAGTTGGAATCAACTAAATATCATTTTTGGTTGATTTTTAAGATTTATTTGAATGTGCAAAAGTCCCTGACTTAATATTTTTGTCACTTTATTTCTACAACCGATCTCACAGTGAGACCAGTGGCAAGTTGTAGATCTTTTCAGAAGCTTTCCAACAACATCAAGTTTGCTAAATTTGGCCAAGCCAAACAGATTCTATTTAATTTCAAAGTTGGAGCCAGTATTGATTTGATTTGAATTTGTTAAACGAGATTTGAATTAAAAGGGCCGGCGGGAAAACGAAGTGGGCCGAAACGATTCAAACAGAGAGAAACGGCCCAGCAACGCATCTCGTGCGATTGGGCTTGCTGACAGTGTGGGGGCCACCCGTCAACGTCTGTTTAAACCCGAAACGGTATGGACTAACGTGTGGCGTTGGATTAAAACGTGATCTAACGGCGCAGGGTCGTCGTCTTCTCCGACGAGATCGAGCCACTGGCGTGGCGAGCCTAGGGGGTCAGAGGGCTAACCAGTGGTCCGGCGAGCAGCGGCGGTGTTCAGGGCGAGGTTGTCGACGACGGTGAAGCAGCCTGTAGCAGTGGCAAAGCTCGAGGCGGCTCCAATCGACGGCGATTCCTCCAGGGCTTCCGCGGCTCCAAGCTTGCGATTGCGGTGTCTCCGGCGATGATCGAGGTAGCTAATGTGTGGAGGAGAGGCAGTGGAGGATGGGGAGCGAGGTGGTGTGCTCAATGGCGTCCAGGGAACTCGCTATTTATAGAGAGGAGAGGGTGCTGCGGGGCAGGGTCAGGGTCGACATGGGCGCGGCGGTTCCGGCGAGCTAGGGAGCTAGGCGATGGCGGGGATCTGTTCAGCGTGTCCAGGCGAAGCTATTGGCGGCGACAGCGCGGTCGGGCGGTGATACGTCCAAAACGTATCTACTTTCCCGAACACTTTTGCTATTGTTTTGCCTCTAATTTGTGTATTTTGGATACAACTAACACGGACTAACGCTGTTTTCAGCAGAACTGTTCTGCTGTCTCGTTTTTGTGCAGAAATCCAACTTTAAGGAAAAACCTCGGGATTTTGACGGAAGGCCCTATTTTCCCAGAATACTGACGGAGCCAGAAGGACAAATCAAGTGGAGGCCCGAGGGCCCCACACCATATGGCGGCGCGGCCTAGGGGGGGCCCGCGCGGCCCTATGGTGTGGCCCCCTCGGCTGGCCTCCGACGCCCTCCTTCGGACTACTTATTCGCCTCGACCTAAAAACGCACGGGGAGAAGTCGAAGTCGCCAGAAACCCTCCAGAACGCCGCCACATCGCGAAACTCCGTCTCGGGAGCCAGAAGTCTCCGTTCTGGCACTCCGCCGGGATGGGGAATTGGAGGAGATCATTGCCGCCATCACCGCCAACGCCTCTACATCAACCAGCCATGTTTCCCCCATCCATGTGTGAGTAATTCCCCCGCTGTAGGCCGAAGGGGATGGTAGGGATTGGATGAGATTGGTCATGTAATAGCATAAGATTGTTAGGGCATAGTGCCTAGTATCCGTAGATGTTACTTTTATGATATTGTTGCAACTTGTTATGCTTAATGCTTGTCACTAGGGCCCGAGTGCCATGATCTCAGATCTGAACATGTTATTGATTCATGAAGATATTCGTTGTTTATGATCTTACCTATTAGTTGTATACACATGTCGCTGTCCGGAACCAATGGCCCCGAAGTGACAGAAATTGGGACAACCGGAGGTGATGGTAGTGATGTGAGGATCACATGTGTTCACGGAGTGTTAATGCTTTGCTCCGGTACTCTATTAAAAGGAGTACCTTAATATCCAGTAGTTTCCCTTGAGGCCCGGCTGCCACCGGCTGGTAGGACAAAAGATGTTGTGCAAGTTTCTCATTGCGAGCACGTACGACTATAATTGGAACACATGCCTATTGATTGATTAGTACTTGGATACCGTTTTATTATTATCTCGCAAATGCCCTGCTATGATTGTTACATGAGTTTCTCTCATCCATGCAACGCCCGTCATCCGTCCCCGTGCCTACAGTATTTTAATCCTGCTCGTTTACTAAAATCACTACTGCTGTCTTTGTTACTCTCGTCTTGTTATTTTACTACCGCTATCTGCTATAAAGCTGTTACTACTCGATAAACTCTTGCGAGCAAGTCTGTTTCCAGTGCAGCTGAATTGACAACTCCGCTGTTAAGGCTTTCAAGTATTCTTTGTCTCCCCTTGTGTCGAATCAATAAATTGGGTTTTACTTCCCTCGAAGACTGTTGCGATCCCCTATACTTGTGGGTCATCAAGACTATTTTCACGGCGCCGTTGCCGGGGAGCATAGCTTTATTTGGAAGTTCACTTGGATTGATATTGTTCGCTGCAAATTCTCCATCATGGGTAAAACTCGCGATACTAAGGTCGCCATATTACCATCCACTACAAGAAAAGGTACAACTCGAGTACCTCTCGCTGCTCTTGATTCACCATCCGTGATAAGTAAACTTGTTTCACCACCACAAGCTTCAAATGCTGGTACTTACGCTGAATCTGAAAATTCATCTTATAATATTGATGATGTTCCGCTGTGCTTGATGATAGTGGTTCATTGGGAACTTTTCTAGATGCTACAATTGCTAGGTCTAGACAAATTGAAAATACTGAAACTCCTGATGTTACTACACCTGTTAATTCACCTGAACTTGAATACTCTAGTGATGATCTTGATGAAGAATATGTGTGTGGTGACCCTGCATACCACTGCATGTTGTAGTATGCCAGTCGTTGATATAACATTCACGAAGTACCATTCCGCAAATATTACATCCCTCAGAGTAGTACAACAGAACATAGCAGGGTCCATAACTCATTCATTGATTATTACAACTATCATACACATGTCATCTTGGAACTCCTCTCGGGTCCTAAGAGGAATACTCCTGGGTTCGAGGCGAACCCAACTTAACTTACAATACCAGAGTCTCTTTAAACTAAACATTTATTTCATCGAGCAGCTAAATACTAAGAGTTCGGGCTGCTCGGTTACTACTACTATCGGTTATCCCTAGGCTCGATCTCCTCCGGAAGCCTCCCCGGATCCGTAGACTATGAGATAGTCTACGCCTTCAACTCCTCCTGAGAGGTCTGGTTCCTCGTAGCCGATGATCTCGGCTCCATCATTGCTGTCGTAGTCCTCCTCCAGATGATTCAGACAATCTAAGCATGGGATTTAAGAGTGGTATGAGTACGAGCGTACTCAACAAGTTCATTATAGATTAGAGGTGTTTAATGCACTAGCTACGATATTAGACCAGAAAGTCTAATACCAATGCAAGTTTTGATAAACATTTCTTCAAGAGATTGATTTTATTTCAAAGAGCTATGTCCGTCAGCCTTCACCGGTTTACTAGAACTTCATGGAGCTCCTTTCCGGCCGCGTTCGCAGCTTCCTTATCCCGGAACGGGGAGTGACAGTCACGGTTCTTTACACTCTGCAGAGGTGTGTTGCTTTACCCATAAGAGATCTTAACCTTGGTGCCAACCGGGCAGCTTTCCCGTCCACACTTCCTTCGGTGTGAGGCCCGGTATAAGGTCTAGCCAATCATGTTCCTCCGCTACCTCGCACACCCACCCTTTGTTGCATACCCCGACCCTGGGTCCTCGTCGGTCCTCTTATACCAATTAAGGATGGACCCCGACCACGACAACAGTTTGGGACTAGTTAACCAAACTCCTTCGCCGGTAGCTGCAACCCATCATAGACCACTTACCGTGGGGAATTAGAATGGGATCCCCACCCCACCGCTTGCCCAACCTGGGTCAAGTGTCTACGGTAAGCGCATCCGTTGATGTACGAGAGGTGGAAACACTTTTGACTACTCCGTCCCACTCCGGATCTTATGGTTAACACGGGTATTACGGCACAAGAATCACTCGGTGACATTTGTTGTTTAATCCTAGATGGATATTAACCTTTGCAATGGAACCTCCACCATATCAACACAATCCATGGTTCCATTGCCCACCACATAGTCATATTCATAGTTATGAAAGTAGTGGTTTTGGTTTTTATGCAATAGTGATAACCACAATACTTTGCAAGTAATTTGATAGAAATACTCAAATGACATGAGCAAGTGATGAACTTGCCTGAACACTGCAAAGTTTTGCGGTTGGAAGGTGTGGACTGACCCTTGTCCTCCGTCTCCGAAAAATAGCATCATTGTCCGATAAGGGCAATGGTTAAAGAAGCAATTATGCATGATTCCGAGTTTTAGGGTTTGTTCCCCCCTTCCGATGTCGTTATTATTTTATGTAAGAGGTTAATACTAAGAATAATTTGAGGATACTTGATTCAAAGTAAAATACAACCTTGAAATGTTGTCAAGGTGTTTTTAAAGTCCAATTGCATTGATGGACTTATTTTCATTAATGAAAATAATATGTGTGATTTAAATCATTATTTAAATCCTTAACATAGGACTTATTCTTAATTGTCTTCAAAAATTCTCTTTGATATTTTATTCAAATAGAGAATTTTATGCTGATCCTTTTTCATATTTTTAATTTATTTTTAAGAGTTTTAAATAATTTTCTATTGAATTTCAAAGTTTCATGTTTTTATTGAATTGTGAAAAGTCCTCTTTGCCCCTGGGCCCACTGTCGGTGGAGCCCGGTGGGTTGGGCTAGACCAGCTCGGGTCCAACCGACCCGAGCGGTCGGTCGCTCACTCCCGCACCTCGCGCCGCTCGTCCTAACCCTAATCCCCTCCGCTCTCACTGGCGACCTGCGTCGCCCGCACCGTCGCCGGCCGATTCCGGCGGTCTCCGGCCGCCATGGCTTATGCCATGGGGCGCAATCGAACCGCCAGACGACGGCGATTCGTTCTCTCCGCGTCGATTTGGAGCTGACGCCGTCCCTCGCTCGCCATCGACCCTCGCCGCCATGCCTAGGGTTCGGGATCCGCTTGATCCCGTGGTTCCCCAAGCTCCGGGCGAGATGGTGTTGTGGCCGCCACGATGGGGTGGTGTTGTGGCGCCGCCATGGCCTGGCTTGGCCTGGCGCCGCCGCGCCCTGGCGTGTGCCGCCGTGGCCGCCATGGTGGTTGGCCTGCTCGACCCTGGTACGTCCTCCACCTCTTCTTCTACCATGTGTGCCTGTTCTTCTTCCTCTCTCAGTAGCTCTAGCTAATGCTTTCCTCCCAATGGAGGGCCTGCCGTGCTGTTGCTGCTGCTCTGTTGCGCCTAGCTTGTTGTGTGGCGTGTGCTGCTGCTGCTAGAGCTACTGCCATGAATCCTAGCTACGGTACTGCCCTATTCTGCCTATTAGCTGGGCTTAATTCTTGCTATCTTGATTGTGCACAGTTCTGTGCATGTTCCAGAGCCACATGCTTGTTGAATCTTGCATATCTGGCTTGGAACCTTCCCTGTGCCTCTGTTCTATTTACTATTCTTGCCAGACATTCATGTGTATTCAATTTGGCTGCCCTGGCTTGATTACCATGTGTAATCCTTGCAATTTGCAAGTTCCAGGGCACTGCTATGCTGTTCCTTGTGCTCAATTTCATGTGTAAGCTTGGTTGAGCATTACTGCTGGTTAGCTGCATGATTCAGTGATGAGCACCAAGTGCTTTACTTATTTATCTTGATCTAGGGGTTCATCCTGCCTTGGGTGTGCCTCTGGATACAATCATTTAATTATCTATTTGGTTGCCTGTGAAACACTTGTTGATTATCTGTGGCCAATTAAATACTTGGTCCATGCTCTGTTGCTTAGTGATGCTCTAGCATACTATGGCAAGCTCTGATGATCATGTGATCATCAACAGCTGATAATTGGTTTACTTACCTGTGCCTGTGCATTGTTGTTACCTATTTATGTGTATGTGTGTGGCACAGATTGGTGCTGGTGCTTGCTCAAGCATCAGCTGATGCTTGCAATGATCCTTTAGATCATCTGTAGGCTCTGGTGCTTTGATTACTTGTGTAATTCATTTATCTGTATTAGCTTGCTTTATTAAATGGATAAATGATGTGAACTGCCTTGCAGTGATGATCATATTAATTAAATTAACTAGGGCTAGTTGGATGACAACCATCGGTTGGTACCCTAGCCCTCTACCGAGCCCTACTCGGGTGATGATGTGGTGGCTTAAGGTTTTGGTTATGGGTTGAGGTGGCCCCGGCAGCTCCTTGATGCTGTCATGGGTAGCTCCCCCTCTCTGTGGCTTGTTGTGGCTTTGTGAATATATCTCTGGGCAATCCATGTTGAATTTCCAGTGCTCTTTGCTGTTGACAAACTAGAATAGGCACAAGTGCCTATCTATCTGATGGTTAGCAAACCATGTGGTGTTAGGTGAGTTGGGTAGGCTAGCTGTGAATCTTTTCCTTGCTGGATGCTTTGGTTTATCTCAGTGTTAATACAGTGGGTTTGACCATTTCTTCCCTGGGATGATTTCTTCTGGCTTAATTCCCTTTTTGCCAGCATCAAATGGTTTGATCACCAAATGATGATGCACACAGTGGTAACCATACCCTCCGGCTTGTGTATATTTATGCACATGCTTATTTATGAGCAAAACAGAGTTTTGCTCAGAGTTGATCTTGTTTATACCTCACTCCGGCTCCTAGATGATTTGTTGATGTAGAGGTTTTGCTTCGTGATGATCTTGTGGTTGGTTTACTTGCCCTGCTCCTCCTGGTGATCTGGTGGGGCTTGATTCAGTGCTGTGGTGAGTTAGCAGATTGAACAGCAGTGGCTGTTCTTGTGTTCTTGTGTTCTTGTGTTCTTACCAGTGAAGCCTGTCGATGGATAAGGCTTAGGGTTTGCTTCTGAAAAGCTTATATGTGGTGCTCCCTTGCATCCCTGGTCGACAGCTCTTGCTTGTCACTTTGGTGAC
>NC_061510.1:291077323-291121524 GCF_022539505.1 Lolium rigidum
TCCGAAGAATCGCTGTCGTCGTCCTTCCTAGTGGCGCTTCATCCGAAGAATCGCCGTCGTTCTCCTGGTCTTCATCCGAAGGATCCCACTGACGGCGCCAATTGTCGAGGGTACTCCTGGTCTTCATCCGAAGAATCGTTGTCGTCGTCCTTCCTAGTGGCGCGTCGCCGCCTTGCTTTGTCGATCCTGCTTTGGGTGATTTCGTCTCGAGCATCTCCTGCATGATGTTTCGACCCACTGCCTTGGATGGTGGTCCTTTCTTTTGGCGGGGCTAGGTTGTTCCCCAATATTGCGAGACTCTCCAGGGCACCTTGATGAGCTTGAGCCATGGATCCTTCGGGGCGCTGGTTGATGAGGTATGCGGCGAGATTGGCCGTTGCTCCTGCGACGGTCTTCGGCCGTGGCATGCCGGCGGTATCCATAGTCATAAAGGATTTGGTCGGATTCGACGTTATTTCTCCGGCGTCATCTTCTGAAAGCCTCGGATAGTCTTGACCGGTTCTTGCCTGTTCCGTGAGTGCTTCGGGAGGCACTCCCTTGCGAGCCCCTTCGCCGTTCGCTGGATCGATCCGCCGCGGATAGGCGTCTCTCAAGGGTGGCTTGTTCTTTCGACGAGTGCTCCCGGTTTTTCTCTAGTATGGAGCGATAAGCATTGAGGGTTCCAACTGAAGTTCCTGCGGGGAGCGGCGTGTTGTTGAGTACTGCTTCCCTTGCTGCCGCCCACTCCTCATCCGTGATAGTGTAATTGCTGTCGTGGTTGCTGGCGCTGTTTCCAAAACTTGCCCTTCTGCTGGAACGAGGGGTATGGTTCTCGTCTCCTCTGCGCCTTGCGTTTCCCGTGTTATTGGCGACATAAACCTGATGGTGTGCCGCCCTTCGGGTGGTTCCTTGGATGACACTGTCGATACTGTCCTCTCCCGATGAATACTGGGCATTGCAGATGAACGGCGTGTCGCTTGATCCCAGCCCGTGCCTGGTGTCACAGTTCAGGCAGTAGTACGAAGTTAGTTTCGAGGATGAGGAATCGTCCGATCCTACTGACATGGAGGACGCCGAGTGGGGGGTCGAGGGCACAGGGGAGCACGTCGATCCCGTCATTCCAGCCGACAGGTCGAGTGATGATGACGCGCTTGATCCCGCCGATCCAGAGGTGGGGGATTCTAGCAGTCGAAGGATTCCTTCTGCGTTGACGTTGTAGTGGACGCTGCCGAAGGTCATCTCCATGTTTCCTTGTAGATCTGAAAAGTTCGAGCGGGAGGAATCGCTGTGTGGAGTAAACTCGTAGGAGCCGAATCGAATCGGGCTTCCCAGGGTCGGTGACGATGGTGTCGATGAAGCTGCTGATGAAGCTGCCGGCGAAACCGCCGGTGTCATGATCGGATCTGCCGATGCTCTGCCTTGCGCCAACAGGTTTCCCACAGACGGCGCCAATTGTCGAGGTTACTCCTCGCCAATGCCCTCCGATAGGGGCTTAGGGTTGACGGAATCCTGCAAGCTGACACGAGACATTGGTTCACAGACAAGCAGGGAGAGCGATTTACCCAGGTTCGGGGCCCTCGATGAGGTAAAACCCTTACGTCATGCCTGTCTATTCTTGATTATGATGATAATGGGTTACAATGGGGTGCCGAATAGTTCGGCTGAGATCTCGTCGAGATGGCTATTGCTATGATGACCTAGCTCTAAGCTTTTTCTGGCTAAGATTGCTAAGATTGATTCTGTCCCTCGGCAGCCCCTCTCCTGGCCTTTATATAGGAGGCCAGGTCTCAAGGGTCCTAACCGAATACGACTAGGTTTACAGTAGTTTAGATCCAATCTTTCCTTGTTTGTTCGCTTCCTTGTCTTGCCTGTCAAGGAATCTTCTAGTGTGCCGACCTAGTGGCCCATCTCGTCTTCAGGTATCTTCATGGGCCTCCAATTTGTCAATACCAGATAGGGCAATACTGGTTACCCGAAGGGTAATGCCCACGTCAGTTTATTTGTTTATTTTATATTATGTTTGGGCTGGGCACCCAGTTGCCTTACTCTTTTTGCAATATTAAGGACTGATACGTCTCCAACGAATCTATAATTTCGTATGTTCCATGCTAGTTTTATGACAATACTCACATGTTTTATATACACTTTATATCATTTTTATGCATTTTCCGGTACTAACCTATTAACAAGATGCCGAAGCGCCAGTTCCTGTTTTCTGCTGTTTTTGGTTTCAGAAATCCTACACAGGAAATATTCTTGGAATTGGACGAAACAAAAGCCCACGGCCCTATTTTCCACGGAGTATTCCGGAACATCGAAGAAGAGTCGGAGACGGCCAGAAGGGGGGCCACCCCATAGGGCGGCCCGGCCCCACCCCCTGGCGCGCCCAGGTGTGGGGAGGCCACCCCTGGCTCCCCCGACGCTGCCTCTTCGCCTATATATTCCTTCGTATCGGAAAACCCTAGTACCGAGAGCCAAAATACGAGAAAAGTTCCAGAGACACCGCCGCCGTCAACCCCATCTCGGGGGTTCTGAAGATCACCTTCGGCACCCTGCCGGAGAGGGGAATCATCACCGGAGGGCTCTACATCACCATGCCCGCCTCCGGACCGATGCGTGAGTAGTTCATCCTTGGACTATGGGTCCATAGCAGTAGCTAGATGGTTGTCTTCTCCTATTGTGCCATCATGTTTAGATCTTGTGAGCTGCCTATCATGATCAAGATCATCTTATTGTAATGCTACATGTTGTGTTTGTTGGGATCCGATGAATATGGAATACTATGTCAAGTTGATTATCGATCTATCATATATGTGTTGTTTATGATCTTGCATGCTCTCCGTTGCTAGTAGAGGTTCTGGCCAAGTTGATACTTGTAACTCCAAGAGGGGGTATTTATGCTCGATAGTGGGTTCATGCCTCCATTGAATCTGGGATAGTGACAGAAAGTTCTAAGGTTGTGGATGTGCTGTTGCCACTAGGGATAAAACATCAATGCTTTGTCTAAGCATATTTGTATTGTTTACATTACGCACAGTACTTAATGCAATTGTCTATTGTTTGCAACTTAATACTGGAAGGGGTGCGGATGCTAACCCGAAGGTGGACTTTTTAGGCATAGATGCATGCTGGATGGCGGTCTATGTTCTTTGTCGTAATGCCCTAAGTAAATCTCATATTATTCATCATGATATGTATGTGCATTGTTATGCCCTCTCTATTTGTCAATTTCCCAACTGTAATTTGTTCACCCAACATGTTATTTATCTTATTGGAGAGACACCACTAGTGAACTGTGGACCCCGGTCCATTCTTTTACATCCGAAATACAACCTACCGCAATCACTTGTTCTCTTTGTTTTCTCGCAAGCAAACATCATTCTCCACACCATACGTTTAATCCTTTGTTTTCGAGCAAGCCGGTGAGATTGACAACCTCACTTTGTTAAGTTGGGGCAAAGTAGTTTGATTGTGTTGTGCGGGTTCCACGTTGGCGCCGGAATCCCCGGTGTTGCGCCGCACTACACTCCTTCACCAATAACCTTCACGTGGCCTTCATCTCCTACTTGGTTCGATAACCTTGGTTTCTTACTGAGGGAAAACTCGCTGCTGTACGCATCACACCTTCCTCTTGGGGTTCCCAACGGACGTGTGCTTCACGCGTCATCAAGCACTTTTTCTGGCGCCGTTGCCGGGGAGATCAAGACACGCTGCAAGGGGAGTGATACGTCTCAAACGTATCTATAATTTCTTATGTTCCATGCTAGTTTTATGACAATACTCACATGTTTTATATACACTTTATATCATTTTGATGCATTTTCCGGCACTAATCTATTAACAAGATGCCGAAGCGCTAGTTCCTGTTTTCTGCTGTTTTTGGTTTCAGAAATCGTACACAGGAAATATTCTCGGAATTGGACGAAACAAAAGACCACGGTCTTATTTCCACGGAGCTTTCCAGAACACCGAAGGAGAGACGGAGAGGGGCCAAGGCGGCCCCACACCCTAGGGCGGCGCGGCCTGGAAGGGGGGTGCGCCGGCCTGTGGGGTGGGCCCCTCGGGCGCCCTCCGACTCTGCCCCTTCGCCTATTTATTCTCTCCGTCGCGAAAACCCTATTACCGAGAGCCACGATACGAGAAAAGTTACAGTGATGCTGCCGCCGCCAATCCCATCTCGGGGGATTCAGGAGATCGCCTCCGGCACCCTGCCGGAGAGGGGATCATCACCGGAGGACTCTACATCATCATGCCCGCCTCCGGAGTGATGCGTGAGTAGTTCATCCTTGGACTATGGGTCCATAGCAGTAGCTATATGGTTGTCTTCTCCTCTTGTGCTATCATGTTTAGATCTTGTGAGCTGCCTATCATGATCAAGATCGTCTATTTGTAATGCTACATGTTGTGTTTGTTGGGATCCAATGAATATGGAATACTATGTCAAGTTGATTATCGATCTATCATATATGTGTTGTTTATGATCTTGCATGCTCTCCGTTGCTAGTAGAGGCTCTGGCCAAGTTGATACTTGTGACTCCAAGTGGGAGTATTTATGCTCGATAGTGGGTTCATGCCTCCATTGAATGCTGGGACGTTGACATAAAGTTCTAAGGTTATGGATGTGTTGTTGCCACTAGGGATAAAACATCAATGCTTTGTCTAAGGATATTTGTGTTGATTACATTACGCACAGTACTTAATGCAATTGTCTGTTGTTTGCAACTTAATACTGGAAGGGGTGCGGATGCTAACCCGAAGGTGGAATTTTTAGGCATAGATGCATGCTAGATAGCGGTCTATGTTCTTTGTCGTAATGCCCTAAGTAAATCTCATATTATTCATCATGATATGTATGTGCATTGTTATGCCCTCTCTATTTGTCAATTGCCCAACTGTAATTTGTTCACCCAACATGCTATTTATCTTATTGGAGAGACACCACTAGTGAACTGTGGACCCCGGTCCATTCTTTTATATCTGAAATAAAACTAATGCAATCTCTGTTCTCTGTTGTTCTTCACAAGCAAACATCATTCTCCACACCATACGTTTAATCCTTTGTTTACAGCAAGCCGGTGAGATTGACAACCTCACTGTTAAGTTGGGGCAAAGTATTTTGATTGTGTTGTGTAGGTTCCATGTTGGCGCCGGAATTCCTGGTGTTGCGCCGCACTACACTCCTTCACCAACAACCTTCACATGGCCTTCATCTCCTACTGGTTCGATAAACCTTGGTTTCTTACTGAGGGAAACTTGCTGCTGTACGCATCACACCTTCCTCTTGGGGTTCCCAACGGACGTGTGCATCACGCGTCATCAGGGAGTCTCTCACACCCAATCTCTTTACTTTGTTTATTGTCTTGCTTTATTTTATTTTCTGTCTTGTTTGCTTTCTTTATATCAAAAACACAAAAAAATTAGTTACTTGCATTTAATTTATTTTGTTATCATGTCTAGTCCTGTACTTGTTACTCTATCACCTGAGGAATTGATCTTTACTTTTAAACAAGGGGATGAGGAGAGTTTTAAAAAAGCTTGGTCTAGAATTTTTGATTCTTATAGTAAAACAGAACCTAAAATGACTCTAAGCCGTCTTCTTAGTAACTTTTATTTTGGGCTTACTCTTCGCTATAGATATGCCTTGAATGCTGTAGTGGGAGGAGATTTCCTTCATTGCGATGAGGATTAAGCTTTTAATGCCATGAAAAAAATGGTTGCATCATCTAGCTCAGCTAATAAGTTTGATTCATCTCTTGTTAGTATTCATAATAGATTAAACACTCTCGAGACAAATATATCTTGTTTAAAAGAAGGGTATAATCAGATTCGTGAACATTTTGATTATGTTCCAGTAAACTTTGAACCTTCAATGTGGGTTCCTACTATTAAAGTTGCTATTTGTGGTGAAACTTTTTATTCCCGTTGTGATATTATGTCTGAGTTTTGCCTTATGCCTAAAAATATTTATGAATCTTTGACACTTTGGGGACTTACTGAAGGTGGATAAGGAATAACTCTTACTGATAACTCTGTTATAATTCCTAAGGGAATAGCTGAAGGTGTGTTCATAACTTTTCTTGGAAGAACGGTATCCACTGATTATCTCGTTATTGAATGTGTAGGGACAGGACAAATCACACTTGGAAGATCTCTGCTGAAACTCTTGGGAGCAACCATAGATGTGGGGAAAGGCACTCTAAATTTTACCTCTACACCCAGATGTGGTCATGTATTCCCTAGACCAAAGAGTAAGAATAAGAGTAAGAGAGGTAGGCGTAAAGCCCGTGGTAATAATGTTGATGCTTCTTCTCTTGATGTCACTTGATTTACATTTTCTGCGCCTAGCTGAAAGGCGTTAAAGAAAAGCGCTTATGGGAGACAACCCATTGTTTTATTTCTGCAATTTTTGTTTTATATTAAAGTCAAGGTGCTTGTTACTACTGTAGCAATACCTTTGTATATTTATTTTATTGCATTGTTGTGCAAGTAAAGTCTTTGACAGAAAGTTGGTACTAGATTTGGATTTCTGCGCAGAAACAGATTTTTAGCTGTCACGAATTTGAGTTGTTCTCTCTGTAGGAAAATCGTAAAATCTTGAAAAAATTTGTGAGTAATCCTCAGATATGTACGCAACTCTCATTCAATTTGAGATTTTTCATCTGAGCATGTTAAGTGCCTCGAAAAAATTCGTCTTTACGGACTGTTCTGTTTTGGCAGATTCTGCCTTTTATTTCACATTGCCTCTTTTACTGTGTTTGAATGGATTTCTTTGCTCCATTAAATTTTGGTAGCCTTGGGTAATGTCCAAAAGTGTTGGGAATGATTGTGTCCTTGCTGAACATGTGAAGTTTTGATTATGCAATAACCCTCTAATGAGATTGTTTTGAGTTTGGTGTGAAGGAAATTTTCAAGGATCAAGAGAGGAGGATGATATAATATGTTCAAGAAGAGTGAAAAGTCTAAGCTTGGGAATGCCCCCGTGGTTCATCCCTGCATATTTCAAGAAGACTAAAGCATCTAAGCTTGGGGATGCCCAAGGCATCCCCTTCTTCATCAATAACTTATCAGGTCACCTCTAGTGAAACTATATTTTTATTCCGTCACATCTTATGTGCTTTACTTGGAGCGTCTGTGTGCTTTTATTTTCGTTTTGTTATTTTCATTCTCTGAATAAAATCGGATCCTAACATGCTTGTGTGGGAGAAAGACACGCTCCGCTTTTTCATATGAACACTGGTGTTCTTCGCTTTACTTTTAATGTTCATGGCAAAAGCCGAAAGCTGCTGCAGTTATTGCTATTTGGTTGGAAACAGAAAATGCTTCATGTGGTAATTGGTATATTGTCTTGAATAATTTGATACTTGGCAATTGTTTTGAGCTCTCAAGTAGATCATGTTTAAGCTCTTGCATCATGTAGTTTAAACCTATTAGTGGAGAACTACCGTAGAGCTTGTTGAAATTTGGTTTGCATGATTGGTCTCTCTAAGGTCTAGATATTTTCTCGGTAAAAGTGTTTGAGCAACAAGGAAGACAAGTGTAGAGTCTTATAATGCGTGCAATATGTTCTTATGTAAGTTTTGTCTGTACCGGTTCATACTTGTGTTTGCTTCAAACAACCTTGCTAGCCAAAGCCTTGTACCGAGAGGGAATGCTTCTCGTGCATCCAAAACCTTGAGCCAAAACCTATGCCATTTGTGTCCACCATAACTACCTACTATGTGGTATTTCTCTGCCATTCCAAGTAAATACTTCATGTGCTACCTTTAAACAATTCAAAAGTTATTATCTCTTATTTGTGTCAATGTTTTATAGCTCATGGGGAAGTATGTGGTGTTTTATCTTTCAATCTTGTTGGGCAGACTTTCACCAATGGACTAGTGGCACATCCGCTTATCCAATAATTTTGCAAAAAGAGCTGACAACGGGGTTCCCAGCCCCAATTAATTAACTTTCATTAATAATTCTCTTCACATGTTTAGCCCTGATTCATCAGTAAGCAACTTAATTTTGCAAATACACACTCCTCCATGGTATGTGAAATGTTGGAAGGCACCCGAGGATTCGGTTAGCCATGGCTTGTGAAAGAAAAAGGTTGGGAGGAGTTTCATCCATAAATAAAACTAAAGTACATGTGTAAACAAGGGGTGATCTACCTTGCTGGTAGAGATAACGTCCTTCATAGGAGCCGCTCTTTGAAAGTCTGTTTTACAAGGGGGTTAGAGTGCCCACTACCATTCGTGACAACAACAAACACCTCTCAAAACTTTACTTTTATGCTCTCTATATGATTTCAAAACTTGAAAAGCTCTAGCACATGATTTAATCCCTGCTTCCCTCTGCGAAGGGCCTTTCGTTTACTTTATGTTGAGTCAGTTTACCTACTTCTTTCTATCTTAGAAGCAAACACTTGTGTCAACTGTGTGCATTGATTCTTACATCCTTGCTTATTGCACTCATCATATTACTTTGTGTTGACAATTATCCATGAGATATGCATGTTGAAAGTTGAAAGCAATTGCTGAAACTTAAATCTTCCTTTGTGTTGCTTCAAAACCTTCTATTAAGAATCTATTGCTTTATGAGTTAACTCTTATGCAAGACCTTTTGATGTTTGTCTTGAAAGTACTATCCATGAAAAGTCTTTGCTATATGATTCAGATGTTTAGTCATTATCTGTTTGTTAATAAACTATAGACCATTGCTTTGAGTCACTTCATTCATCTCATATGCTTTACAATAGTATTGATCAAGATCATGTTGGTAGCATGTCACTTCAGAAAATATTCTTTTTATCGTTTACCCACTCGAGGGCGAGTAGGAACTAAGCTTTGGGGATGCTTGATACGTCTCCAATGTATCTATAATTTCTTATGTTCCATGCTAGTTTTATGACAATACTAACATGTTTTATATACAATTTATATCATTTTTATGCATTTTCCGGTACTAATCTATTAACAAGATGCCGAAGCGCCGGCTCTCGTTTTCTGCTGTTTTTGGTTTCAGAAATCCTACACAGGAAATATTCTCGGAATTGGACGAAACAAAAGCCCACGGCCCTATTTTCCACGGAGTATTCCAGAACATCGAAGAAGAGTCGGAGACGGCCAGCAGGGGGGCCACCCCATAGGGCGGCACGGCCCCACCCCCTGGCGCGCCCAGGTGTGGGGAGGCCACCCCCTGGCTCCCCCGATGCTGCCTCTTTGCCTATATATTCCTTCGTATCGGAAAACCCTAGTACCGAGAGCCAAAATACGAGAAAAGTTCCTGAGACACCGCCGCCGTCAACCCCATCTCGGGGGGTTCTGAAGATCACCTCCGGCACCCTGCCGGAGAGAGGAATCATCACCGGAGGGCTCTACATCACCATGCCCGCCTCCGGACTGATGCGTGAGTAGTTCATCCTTGGACTATGGGTCCATAGCAGTAGCTAGATGGTTGTCTTCTCCTATTGTGCCATCATGTTTAGATCTTGTGAGCTGCCTATAATGATCAAGAT
This sequence comes from Lolium rigidum, assembly GCF_022539505.1. Taxonomy (NCBI): domain Eukaryota; kingdom Viridiplantae; phylum Streptophyta; class Magnoliopsida; order Poales; family Poaceae; genus Lolium; species Lolium rigidum. The sequence goes on from NC_061510.1 coordinate 291,086,802, forward strand.
CATCTTATTGTAATGCTACATGTTGTGTTTGTTGGGATCTGATGAATATGGAATACTATGTCAAGTTGATTACCGATCTATCATATATGTGTTTTTTATGATCTTGTATGCTCTCCGTTGCTTGTAGAGGCTCTGGCCAAGTTGATACTTGTAACTCCAAGAGGGGGTATTTATGCTCGATAGTGGGTTCATGCCTCCATTGAATCTGGGACGATGACGTAAAGTTCTAAGGTTGTGGATGTGCTGTTGCCACTAGGGATAAAACATCAATGCTTTGTCTAAGGATATTTGTATTGTTTACATTACGCATAGTACTTAATGCAATTGTCTCGTTGTTTGCAACTTAATACTCGGAAGGGGTGCGGATGCTAACCCGAAGGTGGACTTTTTAGGCATAGATGCATGCTGGATGGCGGTCTATGTTCTTTGTCGTAATGCCCTAAGTAAATCTCATAGTAGTCATCATGATATGTATGTGCATTGTTATGCCCTCTCTATTTGTCAATTGCCCAACTGTAATTTGTTCACCCAACATGTTATTTATCTTATTGGAGAGACACCACTAGTGAATTGTGGACCCCGGTCCATTCTTTTACATCTGAAATACAACCTACTACAATCACTGTTCTCTTTGTTTTCTGCAAGCAAACATCATTCTCCACACCATACGTTTAATCCTTTGTTTTCAGCAAGCCGGTGAGATTGACAACCTCACTGTTAAGTTGGGGCAAAGTAGTTTGATTGTGTTGTGCAGGTTCCACGTTGGCGCTGGAATCCCTGGTGTTGCGCCGCACTACACTCCTTCACCAACAACCTTCACGTGGCCTTCATCTCCTACTGGTTCGATAACCTTGGTTTCTTACTGAGGGAAAACTCGCTGTTGTACGCATCACACCTTCCTCTTGGGGTTCCCAACGGACGTGTGCTTCATGCGTCATCAAGGACCAACACATTATTCATGCTAGTCACGTAATGATGTCATGAAAAGACAATAAACCATTCAATACTTCCTCACGAGCTAAAACAAAACACAAAACAGGTAATAATGTTTGAAGGTTTAAAGGTAGCACACAAGCAATTCACTTTGGAGTGGCGGTGAAATACCACATATAGGTATGTATGGTGGACACAATTGGCTACTTTGGTTTTTGGTGGTTGGATGCACGAGTAGAGATCATACTCGCATACAGGCGAAGGCTAGCAAAAGACTGGGAGCGACCAACTAAGAGAGCAATAATGGCCATAATCATGCATAGCGACAAAACATTATTAATCAAAGCATAAAGTGATATTACAAGTCAAAAACTAAATGATCATAGAGGCTTTAGTTGACTGGTTTGTAGTCATAACATGATGTAAACATGTGCCAAGTCAACCCAATAAAGCATCAAAGGAGAATACCACGATATTATGCTTTTTATGATGGAAACAAAACGTGATTCTTTCAATGGAATATTATGCACTCTCAGCTATTTGAGACAAGTCATGCTACAACAATAACTACTAAGCACATGATAAGAATAACATCCAACATGACATGCCAAAGTCTATGCCACAGTCTAAACAAGCTTTCTTTTGCATCACTATGAGCATGAAACATTTTACTCGTCTCCAACACCAATCAACTTATTTGAAACAACTCTCATAGATAATAATCAATAAATACCGGAGAGATAATCATACCTAAATAAATAAAACTAACAAGATCTGAACAAAATAACAATGGAAAACCAAGAGCTAAACGCAATACTAGCAAAAGAGAACACTCGCAGAACAATAAGAACAAAAACTAGAGTGGTCTATGCAATTAAAACAGAATGTGTCATTCTCCAAAAAAATATGTTAGGATCCAACCATATGCTACAACAAACAAAACAAAACTAAACTTAAAAAAATACGCTCCAAGAACAAAAGATAGCATATGAAGCAATAAAAAAATAGCGTCTAGAAAGATGACCTGATGTTTTGTTGATGAAGAGGGGATGCCCCAAGGCATCCCCAAGCTTTGAAGTTTGTACCTCTTGGATATTTCTTGGGTGACATGCACATCCCTAAGCTTGCATTTTTGTCCATACTTCATCTCATTACATCATTCTTCTCTCCCTAGACTTGAAAACTTTATTCATACAAAACTTCACACAATTATTATTAGCAGCATTAGTGCAATCAAAATAACAAATCCATTTGGGTTCAGTTCTAACATATATCAAACATCCATTAAAACATTATCTACTGTAGCAACTTCTTAAAAAAGCTCTTTCATCAAAAGAACTCAAAAAGAAAGAGATTAAGAGGCAAATGCAAATGGTGGTAGAAATCTGTCAAAAGAAAACAATAGGTAAAGATCGGTTTTTTAGAAAATCCTCTGTTTCTCAGAACGAAAAGTGTTCAACTAAGGAAAGTTAGATAATAACCTGGGGCATATGCTAAAAAATTGGCAGCTCAAAAGTACGTTCTGGCTGGAAATACGAATTTTTATGGTGATTGCATAGAATCTGTTTCAGGATAACAACTTCTCCAAATCTTACTTTCTTCCTATTAGAGGCTATTCTTGGCAGAAAAACAAAATAAAAATGATAATGAGAGGTTATTACAGAGGAAATGATTCCAAGACTCAAAAAAAGAAAAATTACAGAAATAAAACATGGGTTATCTCTCAAGAATGCTTTTCTTTAACGCCTTTCAGCTAGTCGCAGTAAAAGAGCTAGCATCAAGTATTTTCAATTGAAGAATCATCAAGATCAATGCCAGAAGTATTTTCAACAAGGATTTGTATTTTATCAATATAAGTTTTAGAAGACCCTCTCTTAGCACTTTTACGTTCACTACTTTCATCAAATGGGTTTTCAGGAACAATCCAATCAAAATTCTTTTTCAAAGCTTCATGCATTCCTACGAGTTTGAAAGATATTGGTATTTTGATTTCCTCTCTATTTTCAGGTTTTGTTTTGTCTATCTTTTCAAGTGTACCAATAACATCTACACATGAGCCTAGCATCTTAAACCGATCAAAGACTTTCCTAGCTTCTATAACAACATCTCTAAATTCTTTAAGCAAAGTTTCCAGGATAAAATCTCTCTTTTCATCATCCTCAACTTCATGAATTTTATGAAACATTTATTGCATTATGGGGTTAAGGCTAAAAAACATAGCCTCTAACATTTGAACTAAATAAGCGGCAACAGTTTCATAATTAGGAGCAAGTTCTACTAAGGATCTATCCTCAACATATTTATACTTACTAACATGATTAAAGAATTCTTCAATGTTATCTCTCCCAATTATAGAACCATTACCTCTTGATAGGTCCTTCTGAAGGTGTTGCGAGCTGACTTGCGGCAGGACGCACTACCGGCGTGAGCAACAACGTGGAACCTGCACACAACACAACCAAAATACTTTGCCCCAACTTACAGTGAGGTTGTCAATCTCACCGGTTTTGCTGAAACAAAGGATTAACCGTATAGTGTGGAAAGAGATGTTTGTTTGCAGTGTAATTAAAGAGAACAGTGCTTGCAGTAAGAAAACAAAACAGGATGATTTTATCAGTGTAAATGAAAGTACCGTGGTCCACAATTCACTAGAGGTGTCTCTCCATAAAGATAAATAACATGTTGGGTGAACAAATTATAGCTGTGCAATTGACAGAATAAAGACCATACATGACAAGATGACTACTATGAGATTTGTTTGGGCATTACAACATAATACATAGACCGTAATCAAACTGTGTCTATGACTAATAATCCACCTTCCGGTTATCATCCGAACCCCTTCCAGTATTAAGTTGCAAGCAACCGATTATCGCATTAAGCAATATGTGTGAAGTAAACAATAGAATTATCCTTAGACAAAACATTGTTGTTTTCTCCCTAGTAGCAATAGCACATCTACAATCATAGAAGTTATTGTCACTCTTCCAGAAAACTAGAGGCATTAACCGAGCATAAATACCCCCTCTTGGAGTCACTAGTGTCCACTTGGACAGAGTTTCTACTAGTAACGGAGAGCATGCAAGATCATAAATAACATATGACCTGAATATATAATCAATCTCAACATAGTATACAATATTCATCCGATCCCAGCAAACCAAACATATAGGATTACATAAAGATGATCTTGATCATGTAGGGAAGCTCACAAGATCGATACATGAAGCAAAAAGTGGAGAAGACAACCATCTAGCTACTGCTATGGACCCATAGTCCAGGGATGATCTACTCACACATCACTTCGGAGGCGGGCATGGCGATGTAGATGCCTCCGGCGATGATTTCCTCCTCCGGCAGGGTGCCAAGAAGAGCTTCAGAACCCCCCGAGATGGGTTCTACGATGGCGGCCGCGATAGAACTTTTCATCGATGGAGACTCGGGTATCCAAGGTTTTCCCGACAAGATGTATAAATATGCGGAGGATTTAGGTCGGTTGGGGGCCTGGTAGGCCCAAACCTACGCTAGGCGCGGGCCAGGTCCAGGCCGCACCTAGGGGTGGTCTGGCCGCCCTGCTGCGCCTCTTCGACCCCCCTCTGGACTTCGTCTTCGTTTCGGTAAAATATTGACTTCGGCTTTTGTTTCGTCCAATTCTGAGAATATTTCCTGTACAACTTTTATGAAATAAAAAATCAACAGAAAACAGGGAACTGGCATTGTTGCATCTTGTTAATAGGTTAGTGCCGGAAATCATGTAAAAGTGCAATGAAGTGTAACAAAAACATATATGAATTGGTGTAAAATAAGCATGGAGCATCAAAAATTATAGATATGTTTGAGACGTATCCAGAGCTAATCATACCTTAATAAAGAAAATTAACAAGCTCCGAACAAAATTCGAGTGAAAGAACAAGAGCTAAATGCAGTACTAGAAAACTAGAACACTCGCAGAACAATAACAGCGAAAACTAGAGCGTTCTATGCAATTAAAAATGAGTGTGTCTCTATCCAAAACAAATATGTCGGGATCCAACCATATGCTACAGAAAACAAAACAAAACAAAACAAAAAACAAAAATAAAGACGCTCCAAGAACAACACATAGTGTATGAAGCAATAAAAATATAGCGCACAGAAAGATGACCTGTTGCTTTGTTGATGAAGAGGGGATGCCTTGGGCATCCCCAAGCTTTGATGCTAGTACCTATTGGATATTTCTGGGTGACATGGGCATCCCCAAGATGAGCTTTTGTCCATGCTTCATCTCATTACATCATTCTTCTCTCCACTTGAAAACTTCCTTCATACAAAACTTCACACAATTCTTTATTAGCAGCATTAGTACAATCAAAATAACAAATCCACTTGGGTTAATTTCTAACATATATCAAACACATATCAAAGCATTATCTACTGTATCAACCTCTTCAAAAAGCTCTTCGATCAAAAGAACTCAAAATGAAAGAGATTAAGAGGCAAATGCAAATAGTGGCAGCAATCTGTCAAAATAGAACAACAAGTAAAGATCGATTTTTTTAAAATCTTTTGTTTGCTCAGCTCGAAAAGTGGTCAACTAACAAAATTTAGATAATAACCCGGGTCATATTCTCAAAAATTTACAGCTCAAAATTACGCTCTGGCTATTTATACGAATTTTTATGGTGACATCACAGAATCTGTTTTCAGGACAACAACTTCCCAAAATCTTACTTTCTTCCTATTAGAGGCTATTCTTGGCACAAAAACAAAATAAAATGATAAGGAGAGTTTATTACGGAGGTAATAACTTCCAAGACTCAACATAAAATAAATTTTTCAGAAACAAAACAATGAGTTATCTTCCAATCGAGGATTTGGGTAGGTCCAACCCGAGAACAATAGCAGAGCTCATGGAGATAGCGAATCGCTGGGCGGATGGCAAAGATGTCGTTCATAATAAACATCACAGATCACCCGAAGAAGATCGCAACAGAAACAACATCAGTTCTCAGATATTCTCGCCAGTTCTCAGATTATGATGGTCCCAGCCAAGTGCCGGCTGGCTTCCGAGGAAACAGTGGAGGAAATCATCGGGATGATTATCAGAGAGGCAGCGAGCAGCACAATGATCATAGAGATGCGCCAATCTCCAGCAGACAAAATAATCGACCACGGTTCCATAGGCCATACAATATATCATCCGAAGATCTTCTGAATGGGCCATGCCAGATGCACTTTTACCTCGACATTGAAGGGAAAAGACAGTCGGGCCACCTTCTGAAGGACTGCCGAACATTCCAAGCACTGCATAGGTATGCGGAGCATACAAATGCACAAGCAGCGAACAAGGGGCACATACATGGGCCAAGGAGTGAGGTCCATCTGCCACCACCACCCGCAATTACTAGCGAAAATCAACATCAGTTGTAGTTGGCGGCAGCTCCAACCAACAACGGACCTTACATTGACACAACAGGAGCAGTGTCGATGATTCAGAATAGTAGACCCTCGAATAGGACGCAAAAGGTAATCTCGCGACAGGTATACATGGCAGAGAAGATGCCTCCACCAACCATCGAGTACCTTAATTGGTCGGCACAGGACATAGGATTCACTCAAGCGGACCACCCACCTCAAGTTCCACGATCGGGACAATCAACTATGATTTTACCGGCGGTGATCGCAGGATTCGTGGTCTCGCGTATATTCATAGATGGAGGAAGCAGTCTGAACCTCATGTACGCAGACACCTTGAGGAAGATGAATATTTCTCTAGCAAATCTGAGACCAACAGACACGCGCTTTCATGGTATTACACCGGAGAAGCCGAACTATCCCCTGGGAAAGATCTTACTCGATGTACAGTCGAAACTCGAGAGAATTTCAGGAGGGAGAAGTTAGAGTTTGAGGTTATCGATTTTCCATCACAGTATCATAGTATATTGGGACGACCTGCATATGCCAGATTCGTGGCTGTGCCACACTATAGATACCTGTTGTGGAGGATTCCTGGTGCCAACGGCCCAATCACAGTAAATGTGACAAGGACTTTCATAGGCTTTCCGAAACCTTCGGGATGCAGGATGAGTATGAAGCTTCTAAGCTCACCACCAACTACGATGTGCTACCCGACGGAGGAAGGCCACTCAAGGAGCAAACCTTCGACACCTCCAAGAATTTCAAGGAAGTGCAGATTCACCCGACAGATCCTAAAAAGACGACAGCTATCGCAACAAATATGGATAGCGCATAGGAAAGAGCGCTCGTCGAGCTCCTCCATGAGCGTTGGGAAATCTTCGCATGGTGTCCAGCCGACATGCCAGGAGTACCCAGGGAACTCGCCGAGCACCCCCTTAATCTAGATCCAAGAGCCAGACCAATCCGACAACCTTTGCGGTGTTTCTCCGAGCCAAACCGCAAAGCTATGCTATCAGAGATTCGTCGACTCAGAGAAGCAAATTTCATCAAGGAACGACATATCGAGGCCAGATGGGTCGCTAACCCAGTATTGGTCCTGAAGAAAAACACTGATGACCTTCGCATGTGCGTCGACTTCACGTGTCTCAATAAACATTGTCCAAAGGATCACTTCCCCTCCCGATGATCGGTCAAATCATCGACTCCACATCGGGATGCGAACGTCTTTCCTTCCTGGACGCGTATTCTGGTTACAACCAGATCCGTTTGAAAGAAGAAGATGAAGTCAAAACTGCTTTCATAACCCCTTATGGCGTGTTTTGCTACAGAACAATGTCCTTTGGGTTGAAAAACGCGGGAGCTACTTATCAGAGAATGATGCAGAAGTGTCGCGCCACACAGATTGGGAAGAACGTCCAAGTATGCATTGACGAAATCGTCATAACAACAAAGCAAGGATCATCTTTGATCGATGATCTTAGAGAAACCTTTGACAACCTCGACAAGTTTCGCCTCAAGCTGAACCCGACGAAATCCTCCTTTGGTGTTCCTGCGGGAGAACTCCTCGGGTACTTGGTGTCAGCCAGAGGAATCGAGGCAAACCCCGAGAAAATACAGGCTATCGTGATGATGAGGAAACCAACCAAGCTCAAGGAGATACATGTTGACGGGCCGTGTCGTGTCTTTGAGCAGGTTTGTCACCTAGTTAGGAGAAAAAAGCGCTGCCTTTCTACGCGCTCATCAAGCAAGGAGATAAGTTTGAGTGGAATGAATAAGCAGACAAAGCTTTTGAGCATCTCAAGCGAACAATCTCGACACCTCCAGTACTGGTGGCTACGAAAGAAAAAGAACCCCTCCTGCTATACATCGCGGGCACACCTCAGGTGGTCAGCACAGTCCTCGTGGTGGAACGAGAAGAAGAAGGGAAGATCCATGGAGTTCAGCGCCCAGTATAATTCATCAGCGAGGTACTATCACCATCCAAGCAGCGTTACCCGCATTATCAGAAACTCACATATGGAGTATTCACAACAACAAGAAAGCTACAACACTATTTTCCGGCACACCCGATAATAGTAGTCAATGAAGCACCTCTCTCGAACATCCTAAACAATCCAGAAGCCACGGGGCGTGTCTCCCTTTGGGGAATTGAGCTCTCCCCTCGAGACATCACATATGAAAAAAGAAAGGTGATCAAGTCGCAGATCCTGCCGGACCTTGTCACAGAGTGGATGGAACTGCAAAATACGGGACCCCCAGATTTGTCGAGTACCTGGCATATGAACTTTGATGGGTCAAAGAGACTGGAAGGAGCTGGAGCAGGCGTGATACTTGTATCACCCCAAGGCGACAAAATAAATTATATTCGGTGGATGACATTCCCCAACGCGTCCAATAATGAGGCAGAATATGAAGCCCTCATACACTGGATGAAGATGGCAAAGGCGTGTGGCACAACTCGGTTAAAAATCTTCGGCGACTCCCAGTTGGTGGCTCAGCAGGTGATGAACAAGTGCGATGCAGTCAACGACAACATGATAGCATACAAGGAGGTGTACAATGAACTCGAAAAACTCTTTGATGGCTGTGAAGTCAATCACATCAGCAGGCTCAGCAACGACGAAACTGACGTTTTGGGAAACATCGGCTCGCAATGCTTGCCGATACCACCTGGCGTTTTTTGGGAGGAAATAAATGAGAGATCAGCTAAGGTGAAAAAAGCACCGAAGCAGCCGAAGAAAAAAGAAAAGGCCAAGGAAGGCTCGGGGGCTCCAGCAGCCCAAGAAATAAATACATTGGAAGATGAGGAGGAACCAGAGGAAGTTATGATGATACAAGTTCCATGGATGCAGGTTTACGTGGCATACATCACAAGGGAAGACATACCCGAAGATCCAGTAGAAGCACGGCGAGTTATCCGACGATCCAAGGCTTTCACCGTGGTCAAGGGAGAACTATACAAACGGAGTATCTCATGAGTATTGCAGAGGTGCGTCACACCCGAAGAAGGGCGAGTTATACTGAAAGATATACATGAGGGAGTATGCGCCCACCATGCAAGCAGTCGAGCAATAGTAGCCAAAGCTTTTCGGGCATGATTTTATTGGCTGACAGTAGCAGAAGATGCAAAAGAAATAGTACGCACGTGCAACGCGTGCTAGAGATTCGCGGCTAAACCTCACTCTCCGGCAGCAGAGCTGATGCCGATACCATTGGCGTGGCCTTTCACACAATGGGGGCTTGACATGGTGGGGAAACTACACAAGTCCTAGCTAGGAGGACACGTGTATTTTCTCGTAGCTGTCGACAAATTTACCAAGTGGATAGAGGTAGTACCAGTAACTTCAGCAGATGCAACATCGGCGGTAAACTTCATCAAGGGGATAGTTTTTCGATTTGGCATCCCTAACATCATAGTTACGGACAATGGAAACAACTTTACTTCACGAGAATTCAAGGAGTATTGCGCAGAAGTAGGCATTAAACTACATTTTGCATCGGTGGCGCACCCGCAAACCAATGGCCAAGTCGAGAAAGCAAACGGTATTATCTGCAATGGCATCAAGGAGCGATTGCTAACACCACTAGAGAAAGCGCGGCACACTTGGATTGATGAGCTACCCAGCGTGTTATGGAGCATACGAACAACACCCAATACAACAACTCAGGAAACTCCGTTCTTTTTGGTCCACGGAGCTGAGGCGGTACTCCCGATAGAAATAGAGCGTAATTCTCCAAGAGTCGCAGAATATGACAAAGAAACTTCAAGAAAGGTGCTGGAAGATGATATCGATGCACTCGACGAAGCAAGGGATGATGTATTGTCAAGAGTAACCACGTATCAGCAGAACCTCAAAAATTATCACAGCCGACGTTTGCGACCCAGGACTTCTCAAGTTGGCGACCTAATACTTCGGCTTACACAGGATTAGCCATGAAAAATTCGAGTCTCCATGGGTGGGGACATACATTGTCACTGAACTAATTCCAGGAGGAGCATAGAGATTGAGGGATAAGAAGACAGGGAAGGACGAACCAAACCCATGGAACATGGCGCAGCTTCGGCGTTTCTGCGCTTAGAGAGCAATATAGTGTCGACTATGTAAGCATACATTGTACTGAAGAGCTCGCAAGTTTTCAGACGCACTCTTTTCCTTTCAAGGCACCGAGTGGGGCTGGAAGGTTTTTAATGAGGCGGGCTTCTGATGCTGCAATATAATCAAAATAGTGATGGTATATTTTTTTTTCACAAGGCTCGGGGCTCGTACCCGAAGAATTTGCAAAATATACTCAACTCTCAAAACATAGCTCAAAATTATTCGCCTTGATTAGCAAAAAACCTCGCGACTAACAAACATATATTCGCCAACAAGGACACTCGGGGGCTTGAAAAAGAAAAACAATGACATGCAATTTTGCCTTGACTGTACATAAGTCTCGCAATAATTACAATATATACGAGTTACAAATATATTCGACTCATGCTACACACCTCGGGAAAAGAAAAAATAGCTTTAATATAAATCTATCTATGGCTATGTTCTCCTTGGCAGCACGAATATTCTGCGTTGAGTCATCATACCGAAGATCCGTGAAGAAAGCGGCGTCATACCGAAGAAGCGCGTCGATCGTTTTCTCGGCTACAGGTGACGCAACTTCATTTTGTTTTTCAACGTTTATCCTCCTCTTCGACGTCTTGCGGTAAAACATGTCGAAGAGATTATTGAAGTCCAATTTGGAGTGATAGACCTTCAACCAAATCAGAGCAAACTTTGCACCGGCCACCATCTTGGCCTTTACAAAGTCGTGGATACTCTCCACATCCCTGAACTTCTCCATAAGCTTAGTAAGATTCGCAGGCTGAGGGTTCCGATGAAACATAGCGTTATACACCATGGCCAAAGTACTGCCAAAGAAATCTTGGAACTTCCGAACTTGAGCAGCGCGATCCTGGAACTGAACAATTTGACGGGTACGATTCTCGTCCGCCCAGAAGTCAATATCATTCCTTTTGGCGTGTTAAGTAGAACCTCGACTCGCGAGTTTAGACGTTGTTCTTCGGCGACTGTGTCAACTGTCAAGGAAAGAACCTACAAGCATTACATAAGAAGCAACACAACCTCATAAGAGACATTAAAAATATAGAAAGAAGAGGAAAGCTACAACACAATATACCCGCCATATCTTGACTTGCATCAGTCATCAGATCAAGCATATAATTCTCGCACTTAATAGCCAGAGAAAGCATCGGCAACAGTAGATTCTTTCAACTCAAGAGCCTCTTGTGCTTTCGAAGAGCAGCCCGTTCACGATCCGATGATTTGCGAGATTGATCCATAACGGTGATAGCCTGTTTTTTGATAGCTTGCAACTGCTGTCGAAGATCGGTCATCTCTTGGTGCATTGAACTAACACACGAAGAATCGTCCAAGAAAACATCGCTAGCAGCTCTCGCAGAATGAGAAACGGCGGGGGAAATATTGGATGGACCAGCAGCTTTGGTATAGTTATCGCATATAAACTGGAAGAAAGAAATATCGACATCAATCATTCGGCAGGGAATACTTTTTATTGATAGCTAAGATATTTACATAAAATAGGATCCTTACAAAAGTCGACTCCTAGCGAGCCGATATGAATAGTCGCGAGTCATAAAGAAAGCGACAATTACAAAAGGAAAGAAAAACATAGGTACAGGTTGGTCTACTTGACCTCCATCCTGGCAGTGCTAGTGGATGCAGCAGACTTCGGGTTTAGGAAGGCGAGGATTTTCTTCGAGTGGGGCTTGGCGTCTGATACGTCTCCGACGTATCGATAATTTCTTATGTTCCATGCCACATTATTGATGATATCTACATGTTTTATACACATTATATGTCGTATTTATGCATTTTCCGGCACTAACCTATTAACGAGATGCCGAAGAGCCGCTTGTCGTTTTCTGCTGTTTTTGGTTTCGAAATCCTAGTAAGGAAATATTCTCGGAATTGGACGAAATCAACGCCCATGGTCCTATTTTTGCACGAAGCTTCCGGAAGACCGAGGGGAAAGGAAGTGGGGCCACGAGGCGCCGCCACAACAGGGCGGCGCGGCCCGAGTCTTGGCCACGCGTCCCCGGTGTGTGGGGCCCTCGTGTGGCCCCCGCGTTGCCCTTCCGCCTACTTAAAGCCTTCGTCGCGAAACCCCCGAGTACCGAGAGCCATGATACGGAAAACCTTCCAGAGGCGCCGCCGCCGCCAATCCCATCTCGGGGGATTCAGGAGATCGCCTCCGGCACCCTGCCGTAGAGGGGAATCATCTCCCGGAGGACTCTACACCGCCATGGTCGCCTCCGGAGTGATGAGTGAGTAGTTCACCCCTGGACTATGGGTCCATAGCAGTAGCTAGATGGTCGTCTTCTCCTCATGTGCTTCATTGTCGGATCTTGTGAGCTGCCTAACATGATCAAGATCATCTATCTGTAATTCTATATGTTGTGTTTGTCGGGATCCGATGGATAGAGAATACTATGTTATGTTGATTATCAATCTATTACCTATGTGTTGTTTATGATCTTGCATGCTCTCCGTTATTAGTAGAGGCTCTGGCCAAGTTTTTGCTCTTAACTCCAAGAGGGAGTATTTATGCTCGATAGTGGGTTCATGCCTCCATTAAATCTGGGACGGTGACGTGAAAGTTCTAAGGTTGTGGATGTGCTCGTTGCCACTAGGGATAAAACATTGATGCTATGTCCGAGGATGTAGTTATTGATTACATTACGCACCATACTTAATGCAATTGTCTATTGTTTGCAACTTAATACTGGAAGGGGTTCGGATGATAACCTGAAGGTGGACTTTTTAGGCGTAGATGCATGTTGGATAGCGGTCTATGTACTTTGGCGTAATGCCCAATTAAATCTCACAATACTCATCATATCATGTATGTGCATGGTCATGCCCTCTCTATTTGTCAATTGCCCGACTGTAATTTGTTCACCCAACATGCTATTTATCTTATGGGAGAGACACCTCTAGTGAACTGTGGACCCCGGTCCATTCTTTACATCCGAAATACAAATCTACCGCAATACTTGTTCTACTGTTTTCTCGCAAACAATCATCATCCACACTATACATCTAATCCTTTGTTACAGCAAGCCGGTGAGATTGACAACCTCACCTGTTTCGTTGGGGCAAAGTACTTTGGTTGTGTTGTGCAGGTTCCACGTTGGCGCCGTAATCCCTGGTGTTGCGCCGCACTACATCCCGCCGCCATCAACCTTCGACGTGCTTCTTGGCTCCTCCTGGTTCGATAAACCTTGGTTTCTTTCTGAGGGAAAACTTGCCGCTGTACGCATCACACCTTCCTCTTGGGGTTCCCAACGGACGCGTGCTGTACGTGTATCAAGCTCTTTTTCTGGCGCCGTTGCCGGGGAACTGAAGAAAAGCTACACCACAAAGATTTCTAACTCCCACGTCAACTACACGCCAGCTCTTTTTCTGGCGCCGTTGCCGGGAAGATCAAGACACACTGCAAGGGGAGTCTCCACAATCCAATCTCTTTACTTTGTTTTTGTCTTGCTTTATTTTATTTACTACTTTGTTTGCTGCACTTATATCAAAACACAAAAAAATTAGTTGCTAGCTTTACTTTATTTACTGTCTTGCACTCTATATCAAAAACACAAAAAAAATTAGTTACTTGCATTTATTTTATCTAGTTTTCTTTATTTACTACTGCTAAAATGGCCACTCCTGAAAATACTAAGTTGTGTGACTTCACAACCACAAATAATAATGATTTCTTATGCACACCTATTGCTCCACCTGCTACTACAGCAGAATTCTTTGAAATTAAACCTCGCTTTACTCGAATCTTGTTATGCGAGAGCAATTTTCTCGGTGTTAGTTCTGATGATGCTGCTGCCCATCTCAATAACTTTGTTGAATTGTGTGAAATGCAAAAGTATAAATATGTAGATGGTGACATTATAAAATTAAAATTGTTTCCTTTCTCATTAAGAGGAAGAGCTAAAGATTGGTTGCTATATATCTCTGCCTAAGAATAGTATTGATTCATGGACTAAATGCAAGGATGCTTTTATTGGTAGATATTATCCCCCTGCTAAAATTATATCTTTGAGGAGTAGCATAATGAATTTTAAACAAATGGATAATGAGCATGTTGCACAAGCTTGGGAAAGAATGAAATCTTTGGTTAAAAATTGCCCAACCCATGGACTCGACTACTTGGATGATCATCCAAACCTTTTATGCAGGACTCGAACTTTTCTTCGCGGAACCTATTGGATTCAGCTGCTGGAGGTACCTTTATGTCCATCACTCTTGGTGAAGCAACAAAGCTCCTTGATAATATGATGATTAATTACTCTGAATGGCACACGGAAAGAGCTCCACAAGGTAAGAAGGTAAATTCTGTCGAAGAAACCTCCTCCTTGAGTGATAAGATTGATGCTATTATGTCTATGCTTGTGAATGATAGGACTAATGTTGATCCTAATAATGTTCCGTTAGCTTCATTGGTTGCCCAAGAAGAACATGTTGATGTGAACTTCATTAAAAATAATAATTTCAACAACAATGCTTATCGGAACAATTCTAGTAATAACTATAGGCCATATCCTTATAATAACTAGTAGAGTGGCCCGCGCACATGCGCGGGCGACTATATAAATATGTCTATTACTTTTATAACTAAACAATCATGCAAACATATCACTCACATTTTCAGCATGCATGTACGTCAGTAGTCTACCTTTTAGCACTACATGGCATGATTCCTAGACGATCTCTGTTTAATAGCAAAATATAAATGGTACTTTTTGCTGAATCATTCCAAATGTATATTGTTTTAATCACACACTGTTTATTTCTTTTAATAATCACTTCGAAACCTTAATTTTCCACATGCTCATAACAAATACGGTAGCATGCTGATGTAAATTCAAATTCCCTCAAGTAATACAATTTGCATCGTCAAACTCCATCGTTTGGTTCCATTGTCTCGCTACAATAGTGTGTAGCTAACTTCAACTATTCTTAGCAATATAGTTCATTAGAAACGATGCTTTGACTTCTTATTTTAGAACAGAATCTTGATGGAGTTGAAGCATGTGCCTAATTTTGGATGATTATGGAAACATATCTGGAACATCTCAATAGTATTACTCTTGTGCCCCCCAATTCTTTGTTATTCTCAGTTTTCCCTACGTCAAAAACTCAGCTTAGTGTTTCATCGAGTTTGCATTAAATTTCAATATATTGTTGGATAGGGCTTGCCATTATATGTCGAACAGCATTGAGTAGATTTTATTTGGAGCTTGGATGCTCAAGTTATTGCAGATTACGTGTCACATTTTTTTTTGCCTATCTCACGTCTAGAAGGGAAAAAGTGAGCAAAACTAAGAAACCAGGGGCAAGAACATAATCCGTATTGCCTGAAAATAAGCACATCAATGCTAGATAACAACACGGAAAATCTAGAACCTTATATGATTACCAGGAAGGTTCCTCATGGCAACACATAAATACAATTCTTCTCTGTTGACACCAAAATTTCATGAAAGGAATAGCAACCATTTTTTATATCCTTCAATCGTCCCAGTGCCACTTTATATAATAACAATGCTAAAATCTTACCTGAGTTAATTCTGGTCGTGCATTATAATCTTCTTGTTAGTGTTTGCTTCATTTTTATTGAATGGTCAACTTCAAATCCAAATCCATATTATTTATAGTACTCATATAGGTGTTAGTAAATTAGACTAAAAGTGTACTTTATTGCCAAACAAATCATGGTAAACCTTTCTTTCCGAGTTCCTTATAAAGCAGAAGTCCAGAATTCATATGAATATTCTCGTGGCGTCCTAGACAGAATAAAATGAATATACCTACATAATTTCACAATAATATGCCAAAGAGGAAAAGAATATAACACAGATGATAAAACTCGGAAAAGTGGAAACATGAAGCAAATTCTTAGCCAGGAGTACTAAAACTGAATCTGCAAATATGAAACAACTAAATACCGAAGAACAACCATAGTCCAGTCCCCTTCCAAAGAAAATGAACAACTGTAGTCAAGACCTGAGATCCTACCTGGCCTCCTCCCTTACAGGTTGGTTCTCTTTGTTCTTGTTTTTGAGACGTATGAACTGCATGTGTCTGGTTACGAAATTACTCCCTCCGTTCCTTGATATAAGGTGTATAGTTTTTCTGAAAAGAAAACTCCAAAATCTAAAGTGTATTGCGTAGAACCACTCACTTGGACTTTTTTTTACGGATTTGATTTCATTTTTTTAGCTTATGCAAACTCCTCTATTTTCTCAAAACAATAATTCAGGGGTAATCTTGCCCAAAACTCCTGAAACTTTCCCTTAATGTGCATTTCTTAATTTTCATGCTAAAACTATACACCCTATATCTAGGAACGGAGGGAGTATAGTTTAAGGATATCATAGAGAACATAGTTTGCAGACACAGTGAATTGAACGTTGGCATTCGAACCGTAGGCGCGACAACCAACGCCGACATCGACCCTTGCACATGACCTCCATAATGGTGGAATACGCAAACGGAACATACCAAACAAATTAACATGAGCTTATTTTGTTGTAAACCTTAACTTGCAAGAAAAATATACTGATTATAAACCATTGCCAAAAAAAGTTTCAGTTTTTGCTTTGCACTAATAAAAAGGAACAAAACTGTAAGATCACATTAGTGGGGGAGCATACTGCATACGAAACAGAGAAAGATTTTACCTGCAGCGAGATTGGAGATATTTAGTAAAATGTTGAATAATCGATATATAATAAGAGCCAACTTGTACAAAATACTTCCAAGAACTTGTGTGATATTCATGCAAAGAAAGGCAGGACAACCACCGGCCTGTCACATTTAGCCAGCTCCAAATAGAGAAATATCAGCATCTTCACATCGTTAGAACGACATAGCATGTCTGTAGCCTGTATCACGTACGGTGGGTGCAGTTGGGCGAGCTGATCTGCCTGTTATTACTGATCATGCAAAATATAGTCAATAAGATTATGGAGGTTGAGGTGAAAAAATATTGCCATACTGGTTCGGTGACTCTCGGTGCTGTCACACATCATACACAATACTGGTGCATCATATGAATTATTAATCTGTAAAAAGAAGGAGAAACACAGAAAGGGAGACGCTTGAGAAAATACAACCTGCAAATATCATGCGCGGAAATTATATTTCCCATGAGTTCTCAGAAGGATCTCAGAGAACAGAGAGCGAGACTATAGAGTCCCTTCAGTTATATATGTAGATTACTCTTACACGTTCCTAATAGCACACTATCCTCCTTATTTTCGGACTGCTCTCCCAGGTATTACTAATTCAAGATATTAGATAAGCTAAATCCAACAACCGAAATAAGTGATGCCCTACCTGTACAGTGAAGTCCCTAATCTACGTTTTACCAAGTTTCCTTACATACCCATTAAAATCAGATATTTTTACCCAAACAACTATGTAGAAAGATAATATTGGGAAAATGAATATTTAGACTTAAGCAAACAGATATTAAAGATTTTTTGCCCCATAACATATATCAGTGGTATGCTCTTGTTCACCATCAAACCACTGGCCAAATCCAACTTCACGACAAGAAATAAAACCTATGTGTCAGAATTATCTTTCAAGTAAAATATAGGGAGAAGATGTATATGAGAATTAGTGAGATCCATCATGCCCAAAAACAAAAATTATCTAAGAACGGAAGATGAGATTTATTTTCATTGACATATATATCATGTCATCATGCAAATATCAAATAATATATACAACTCAAGAAAAGTTTGCTTGGCGAATTCATACACATTACACTACATATACTACAGAACCACCCTATGTACAGAAATACGGAGCTGTTGCCATGACTAAGATTCATTCATACTTATCTAATAATCAAACACAGATCAACTAAATGCATATCGCCTACCAGGAAAAAACACTAATAAGGCAGCTGTGAAACTTATCCAACATGGCGAAGAATACTGCCGAATAATGTTGAGCATCTGTACACATGATTCTTATTAATTGGATCAATGCATTCAACACTCCAAAAACATATGCATGTCTATGTTCTTATCTCTTCCCATGGATCCATGAATATTCAGAGTTAGGAGATGCATTACCATGGATCATGACATTACCTGAGGTAGAACTTTGTTTTGACGCACCATACTTGTCTGAATTGACTGTAGAAGAGATTCCCGATGGAAAGTAAAAGTAGGGAAACAAATACAACTCTCATGCAATATTGCAACTTTTGAGTGTGCAAATATTTTGTTGACGTCCAAACCAATAGTAGAGCAGCACTCGCATTGAACCAACAAAGGGGACGCCGGGATTCCATTGCAAGCACTCGATCTTCTAGTCTAGCCCTTCTCAGTATTAGAACCTTCAGACTCCATCCTATGATTCCAATTAATCAGAACGCAACATAAATGATTAGAGATCTATAAAAGATAGGTTATGAAAGTGTTCCATCAGAGTGCAACACAGATGATTAGACATCAAAAAACAAACCAAGTTATGGAAGCTAGGGCACATGTGCCTTTGTGTTGGTTAGTATTTACCATGAAAATGTTGCATCTCAATGTCTCAATGTACCTCTGTACAAAATATTTTTATCATACCATTTTCATGGCCAGGGATAAGCATAATTAGGAAGTATATTCTAACTTGGGAGCCGCTACATCGAGAACCAATTCCTCAAATCCTGGTCACTTGCCCCAGCAAGAGAAGCCACACAACTATCGCCGGTTGTCCAA
This sequence comes from Lolium rigidum, assembly GCF_022539505.1. Classification (NCBI taxonomy): domain Eukaryota; kingdom Viridiplantae; phylum Streptophyta; class Magnoliopsida; order Poales; family Poaceae; genus Lolium; species Lolium rigidum. The sequence continues at coordinate 291,105,943 of NC_061510.1, forward strand.
CGTTACCGAGGCAAATACACATGAAATACGCAGTGATGCGTAGATTGATCACGTACCTTCGGGTGGGAAGAATTTCCGGTAATAGTGCAACAGCGGGGGTTGATGATGGGAAATAAGGTTAGCATCTACGACATAGCTATCAGAGAATTCAGCGGAGATCGGTCGTCCGGCTATCCGACGTACATCGTCGAGGTAAATGTACATCAAATACGTATCGAGACCTGTCTTCGCTGGTGATCTACAAATCTATGAGGCAAGCTAGATTGATTAGAGCTGTTGATGTACATGTACCTTGGTGGAGACCGGCCGGCCGGCCAACAACACCCAGGCTCAAACGGCGGCGGCATGCGTGAGGATAAGCTAGCGGCCTAGGGAATAATTTTTCGTTTCTGTTTTTTCCGACTCCACGATCCACGATGCATTGAGGGGTAGATGTTATTGAAAAAAATAAAAAGTAACAGTGACGGTATATGTTTAATGGCAATGGTGGGTAATTTTTTTAACTTAAGTATAACCTAATGGCTAGAGATTTTCCCTATATGAAATAAATGGTCAGATGTTTCTAATTTTTGTGGGATTTTCTAGCGATTCCTCTATTTTCTGGTGAGCCCGTAATTTACTTTTAATATATAATAGATGGTAACGGTTATGGTAATTCTTATGGGAATTCTTACAACAATAATAGGAACACACCCCCTGGACTTGAAGCTATGCTTAAAGAATTTATTAGTACACAAACTGCTTTTAACAAATCTGTTGAGGAAAAGCTAAATAAAATTGATATTCTCGCTTCTAAGGTTGATAGTCTTGCCTCTGATGTTGATCTTTTGAAATCGAAAGTTATGCCTAATAAGGATATTGAAAATAAAATTGTTACTACAGAAAATGCCATCCAAGTTAGAATTAATGAGAATATAAGATTGATGGCCGAATTGCATGCTAGGTGGGAAAGAGAAGAAAATGAAAAACTAGCTAAAGAGAATAATGTAGCTAAAGTTTGGACTATTACCACCACTAGCAATGCTAATGCTCCACATGTTGCTGCACCTCCTACTAATAATGGTAAAAGAATTGGTGTTGGCAATGTTTCCACTTCTAATGCAAAGCCTGCAAAACTGCCGGAAACTGCTAAAACTGCTGAAATTGCCTGTGATAAAACTGCTGAATTTTTTTCCAACATTGGGGACAATGATCCCATTGCTTTAGATTGTAATGGTTTGGATTTTGATGATTGCCACATCGCTAAAGTTATAAAGTTCTTACAAAAACTTGCTAAGAGTCCCAATGCTAGTGCTATAAATTTGGCTTTCACAAAACATATTACAAATGCTCTCATAAAAGCTAGAGAAGAGAAACTAGAACGTGAAGCTTCTATTCCTAGAAAGCTAGAGGATGGTTGGGAGCCCATCATTAAGATGAAGGTCAATGACTTTGATTGTAATGCTTTATGTGATCTTGGTGCAAGTATTTCCGTTATGCCTAAGAAAATTTATAATATGCTTGACTTGCCACCATTGAAGAATTGTTATTTGGATGTTAATCTTGTTGATAATGCTATAAAGAAACCTTTGGGGAGAGTTGATAATGTTCGCATTACCGTTAACAATAACCTTGTCCCCGTTGATTTTGTTGTCTTGGATATTGAATGCAATGCATCTTGCCCCATTATATTGGGAAGACCTTTTCTTCGAACTGTTGGAGCTATCATTGATATGAAGGAAGGTAATATTAAATATCAATTTCCTCTCAAGAAAGGTATGGAACACTTCCCTAGAAAGAGAATGAAGTTACCTTTTGATTCTATTATTAGAACAAGTTATGATGTTGATACTTCGTCTCTTGATAATACTTGATATACACTTTCTGCGCCTAGCTGAAAGGCGTTAAAGAAAAGCGCTTATGGGAGACAACCCATGTTTTTATTACAGTACTTTTATTTTATATTTGAGTCTTGGAAGTAGTTTACTACTGTAGCAACCTCTCCTTATCTTAGTTTTGTGCATTGTTGTGCCAAGTAAAGTCGTTGATAGTAAGGTTCATACTAGATTTGGATTACTGCGCAGAAACAGATTTCTTTGCTGTCACGAATTTGGACCTGCCTCTCTGTAGGTAGCTCAGAAAAATATGCCAATTTACGTGCGTGATCCTCAGATATGTACACAACTTTCATTCAATTTGGGCATTTTCATTTGAGCAAGTCTGGTGCCTCAATAAAATCCGTCTTTACGAACTGTTCTGTTTTGACAGATTCTGCCTTTTATTTCGCATTGCCTCTTTAGCTATGATGGATGAATTTTTTTATACCATTAATGTCCAGTATCTTTGTGCAATGTCCAGAAGTGTTAAGAATGATTGTGTCACCTCTGAACATGTGAATTTTTATTATGCACTAACCCTCTAATGAATTGTTTCGAGTTTGGTGTGGAGGAAGTTTTCAAGGATCAAGAGAGGGAGATGATACAATATGATCAAGGAGAGTGAAAGCTCTAAGCTTGGGGATGCCCCGGTGGTTCACCCCTGCATATTTGGTTTCTCTAAAGTCTAGATAATATCTAGTATTGAGTTTTGAACAACAAGGAAGACGGTGTAGAGTCTTATAATGTTTACAATATGTCTTTTATGTGAGTTTTGCTGCACCGGTTCATCCTTGTGTTTGTTTCAAATAACCTTGCTAGCCTAAACCTTGTATCGAGAGGGAATACTTCTCATGCATCCAAAATCCTTGAGCCAACCACTATGCCATTTGTGTCCACCATACCTACCTACTACATGGTATTTCTCCGCCATTCCAAAGTAAATTGCTTGAGTGCTACCTTTAAATAATTCAAAATTTATCACCTCCGATTTGTGTCAATGTTTTATAGCTCATGAGGAAGTATGTGGTGTTTATCTTTCATTCTTGTTGGGCAACTTTCACCAATGGACTAGTGGCTTCATCCGCTTATCCATTAATTTTGCAAAAAGAGCTGGCAATGGGATTCCCAGTCCCAAATTAATTAACCTAAATAGACACTCCTCCATGGTATGTGATTGTTGGATGGCACCCGAAGGATTCGGTTAGCCATGGCTTGAGAAAGCAAAGGTGGGGAGGAGTGTCATCATAATAAAACTAAAATAAAAGGCACTCCTTCATGGTATGAGATTGTTGGCAGGAACCCGAGGATTCGGTTAGCCATGGTTTGTGAAAGAAATGTTGGAAGGAGTGCCACCCAAAAATAAAAATAATTCATGGGAACCGCTCTTTGAAGGTTTGTCTGGCAAGGGGGTTAGAGTGCCCACTACCATTCGTTGACAACAACAAACACCTCTCAAAATTTTACTTTTATGCTCTCTTTATGTTTTCAAAACCAAAGCTCTAGCACAAATATAGCAATCAATGCTTCCCTCTGCGAAGGGCCATTCTTTTACCTTTTATGTTGAGTCAGTTCACCTATCTCTCTCCACCTCAAGAAGCAAACACTTGTGTGAACTGTGCATTGATTCCTACATACTTGCATATTGCACTTGTTATATTGCTTTGCATTGACAAACTATCATTGAGATATACATGTTACAAGTTGAAAGCAACCGCTGAAACTTAATCTTCCTTTGTGTTGCTTCAATACCTTACTTTGATTTATTGCTTTATGAGTTAACTCTTATGCAAGACTTATTGATGCTTGTCTTGAAAGTACTATTCATGAAAAGTATTTGCTTTATGATTTAGTTGTTTACTCATGTCATTACCATTGTTTTGATCGCTGCATTCATTAAATATGCTTACAATAGTATGATCAAGGTTATGATGGCATGTCACTCCAGAAATTATCTTTGTTATCGTTTACCTGCTCGGGACGAGCAGGACTAAGCTTGGGGATGTTGATACGTCTCCGACGTATCGATAATTTCTTATGTTCCATGCCACATTATTGATGATATCTACATGTTTTATACACATTATATGTCATATTTATGCATTTTCCGGCACTAACCTATTAACGAGATGCCGAAGCGCCGATTCTTGTTTTCTCGCTGTTTTTGGTTTCAGAAATCCTAGTAAGGAAATATTCTCGGAATTGGACGAAATCAACGCCCAGGGTCCTATTTTTGCACGAAGCTTCCAGAAGACCGAGGGGGAAAGGAAGTGGGGCCACGAGGCGCCGCCACAACAGGGCGGCGCGGCCCAGGCCCTGGTGTGTGGGGCCCTCGTGTGGCCCCCCGCGTTGCCCTTCCGCCTACTTAAAGCCTTCATCGCGAAACCCCCAGTACCGAGAGCCACGATACGGAAAACCTTCCAGAGACGCCGCCGCCGCCAATCCCATCTCGGGGGATTCAGGAGATCGCCTCCGGTACCCTGCCGGAGAGGGGAATCATCTCCCGGAGGACTCTTCACCGCCATGGTCGCCTCCGGAGTGATGAGTGAGTAGTTCACCCCTGGACTATGGGTCCATAGCAGTAGCTAGATGGTCGTCTTCTCCTCATGTGCTTCATTGTCGGATCTTGTGAGCTGCCTAACATGATCAAGATCATCTATCTGTAATTATATATGTTGTGTTTGTCGGGATCCGATGGATAGATCATACTATGTTATGTTGATTATCAATCTATTACCTATGTGTTGTTTATGATCTTGCATGCTCTCCGTTATTAGTAGAGGCTCTGGCCAAGTTTTTGCCCTTAACTCCAAGAGGGAGTATTTATGCTCGATAGTGGGTTCATGCCTCCATTAAATGCGGGACGATGACGAGAAAGTTCTAAGGTTGTGAATGTGCTGTTGCCACTAGGGATAAAACATTGATGCTATGTCCGAGGATGTAGTTATTGATTACATTACGCACCATACTTAATGCAATTGTCCGTTGTTTGCAACTTAATGCTTGGAAGGGGTTCGGATGATAACTCTGAAGGTGGACTTTTTAGGCATAGATGCATGCTGGATAGCGGTCTATGTACTTTGTCGTAATGCCCAATTAAATCTCACAATACTCATCATATCATGTATGTGCATGGTCATGCCCTCTCTATTTGTCAATTGCCCGATCGTAATTTGTTCACCCAACATGCTATTTATCTTATGGGAGAGACACCTCTAGTGAACTGTGGACCCCGGTCCATTCTTTACATCTGAAATACAAATCTACTTGCAATACTTGTTCTACTTGTTTTACGCAAACAATCATCATCCACACTATACATCTAATCCTTTGTTACGAGCAAGCCGGTGAGATTGACAACCTCACTGTTTCGTTGGGGCAAAGTACTTTGGTTGTGTTGTGCAGGTTCCACGTTGGCGCCGGAATCCCTGGTGTTGCGCCGCACTACATCTCGCCGCCATCAACCTTCGACGTGCTTCTTGGCTCCTCCTGGTTCGATAAACCTTGGTTTCTTTCTGAGGGAAAACTTGCCGCTGTACGCATCACACCTTCCTCTTGGGGTTCCCAACGGACGCGTGCTGTACGCGTATCAGCATCGTTCATCAAATCTTTCCACTTCTCCTTGTTCATCCCTTTGGGACTACCAGCCTTCGCTCAGTCAACGTTTTGTTCGCTGGCGGCAACCAAGGCGATGGTTCCCTCAACCCCAATCTTCAGGCTATCCTGACGATGGGCCAAGGTAGGATCTTCCTTACCCAAGAAACGCTGGACGAGCTCAGAGAAAATACCCGGCTATGTCTCCTTAATTAGGGAAGAAATAGGGGAAGAGGCGTGTAAACGCGGTCCGGGCATTGGAAATATTGGTGCGCGCAAGTCGTCGTTTAGTTCCAAAATCGAGAGAGCATCGAGAAGACGATCCTCGGCTTCTTCGTACATAGTAAATACTTCACCCATCCGCCCTGCTGGGGGAAACCACGAGTTTGTCAATATTGGAGATAACTACATGAGCAAAGGCAGAAGTAAAATAATAAAGTGCAAGTGAATAGCTTACTAGTGAATCTTCGATTCTGCGTGTCAAAGCGCGCTATTATGGCGTTTTCACGCTCGATTTGTTGGGCCACCTTGTCGCTTAGAGCATCCTCGGCAGTCTAAAGCCTCTGGTGGAGCCCTTCAACAACAGCGGCATCTTTCTCAGCTTTCTCACGAGCTTTTTTGCTGAGCTCTAGCTTAGTTGCAAGTGCATCAGCGTGTTTGTTGGCTCGGTGGAGCGCTTCTGAAAAGAATAAATAGGAAGGCAAAGATCCTTTATCAGAAGGCAAACAGTCATCTGGCGAGAGTATTTGTTTGTTCCAAGAACAATGCGGCTTTACCTTTCAGAGCAGTGGCTTCATCGCGGAACCCAATGAATTGGGAGCCAAGGTCGATGAGATTCTTCATCAGAGGTTGTCAATAAACAAAGTCAACAAAAGTATATTCAGTGGAAAGCAAACACGACAAGGGTAAAACATCGGCAGAAAGAGGACAATAGACAAGCAAAACAAAAAAGCAAACCAAGAAACACAAAAAAGGACTTACGTCGTCCAGAAAGGGAGTCGAAGAACTCCTCGCAACAATTTCGTGAGTGTCGCTAGCCCCAGTCTTTGCTTTCTTCGGCGCAGGTGCTCGGGGGCTGGCCATAGGAGTCGAAGCTTCTGTGTTTTGTTGAGGGGGAGGCGAAGATTCCGCAGCAGTGCGATGTTCTTCAGAAAGAACCGTGGTATTAGATGTGCTCGTAGGAGCCATGCCGTGAACTGCGGGTTCTTCCTTTTCTTCCTCTTCAGAGCTGTTAACATAGAAATATGAGTATCCCAAAGAAAAAAGAAATGGGCAAAACACAAAAATAAAGTAACTCACGAGCTAACGGTGCTAGCTTCATCGTAGGGGTCGAAGGCACCCTCTTCTTCGTGAGAAGATTCCTCGGCAGCTGGCTCAGTAGGCTTAGAGGCGCCGGAATCTTTGACATCGTTTCTTTTCCTCTTGCACCCAGGAGAAGTGGCAAGTGGAGGAGAAACAGAGTGACCAGACTCAGATTGTTGTTCTGATCCGGTTTCGCTTTCGGAGGAACCCGCGGATTTCTGAGATCCCACGGCTTCACTCTCACGAAGAGAGGTTTCTTGTGAATCGTCGTTGACAACGATTCTACCGTACACCTCTCCACCTTCAGGGAGTGGGGCAAGAGAAAAAAGAGTTTGATGGTTCTGCAAAATGCAACGCAAAGACAAGAAAAATGAGAACATGTCAAAAAACAGATGCAGTCGATAAAAACTGGAGAAGTTTACTTAGAAGAAACACTTACTTTGGGGAGAGCGTGTGAAGCACTGTATGGTTCCACGCGGCAAGATGAGGGAACTTCATGTTTTTTGCTCAAAGAGGTAAAACATCGGATGAGCCTCTCCAAGTCCTTTACAGAAAGGTCCTTGGACAAACGGTCGACATCTTAAGCTCATGAGTACATCCAAAGAGGGTATTTGCGAGCCTGCAGTGGCTGCACCCGGATCCTAACGAAATAGGAGGTTATTTGAACACCCGAGAGTTCCTCTCTGTCGGTGTTTTGTAGTTGATGGATGCGGACCATCAGAGCTTCAATGGCTGCTCTTTCTTCCGAAGTGGCCTCTATGTCCCAAGATCTGCGCCTTTGAATTTCCTCGGCACCTTCAAATGACGCGATACCATACTCCTGAGAGAGGATATACTCGTCTTCGATATTAGCCATTTCGTGTGCCAACCTTGGACAGAGTCAGGGCATTTCACGTCAAAATAATCAACATCGGGACGGACACAGATGTAAACGCTGCCTACATGGTAGACAACGTTCCTAGAGTTGTTGCGCCGGAGGTAAAAAATGCGTTTCCACAGGCCCCAATGAGGATGGATGCTGAGGAAACATTCGCAGAGGGTGCTAAAGCTGAATCCCGTAGATAAACAAGAGACCACGAAGGAACTCATGGATAGGAGTGGAAAGACAGCGAATGAGAAAGTCAATGAATGTTACCCGAAATCTGATAGGGGGATGCAGGAAGCTTTCATCGCCGAGAAACCTCAGGGACTCCTGCTTCTTCAGCAGGCCAAGCTTCTTCAGCATCTTCTTGTCCTGGTTGGAGATCTTGGACCGCTCCCATCCAGAAACCTTAGTCTTCTCCATCGGGGCGTCGGTGCCAAGAGATTTGTTCCTTAGCAGCTTCGTGCGCGGAGGCATGGGAGTGCACTTTGGTGGAAGACTGAGAGAAAAGGAAGCAAGAGCGTGAGGAGCTCGGAGATGGCAATGGCAGAGAGCAAGAGTGAGAAATCAGATGTGTGGCGTGGCGAAGGGGATGAATGTAACATCCCAAATTTCAATAAAAGAGAGAAGAAGAATTCCAGAGATTCAAAATGTAGAACCAACAAAAACTTTTATTTGCATATAGTGCCATGCACAGGACTTGTGCATTTGAGTGATATGCCATGATGATTGTTATTGTGTTTATGTACTAAACCCCAAAACCCTAATGTGATCAAGTGAAGATCACAAACCAAATAAATCAAAAAAAGAAAGAAATCAAATAAGAGTAAAACCCTAAAACCCTCACATATGGTTTATGCCATTTTTGCAAATCTTTGCCCTAGACCATTTTGGTCTTCACCATTAGTTGTATTATGTTACTAAACACTTATTACAACTTTTGGAATCAAAGAAACACAAATCAAATCAAATTCAAACTCAAATTGTGATCACATGGGATAATGGTCAAATCTGCCATTTACATTCTGGTCACTACTTTGAGCCCCTGCAATTCAAGTTTTTCAAACTAAACTTTCCCAATTCTTGGCATTTCATCCAAGAGCACATCAAGGTGAACAACTTTGGTAAAGACCACCATGCCAAATTCATCTTGGATCAAAAACTATGCTCATCCAAAGTTGAGACTTTTTAATATGAGCAACAATCTCCAACTTTGCAAATTTGCAATTCTTTGATTTTCTAAATTCCACCACCACACATGTTTATCTCTGGTCAATTACAACTTAACCAAATACACCAGTTTCAAATTTTGAAACCTTATGAATTCAACCAAATTTGGGCAAATTTTGCAAATTGCCATTATGGCACACATCAAACACTATTTGAAATAGTGATCTAGCCCAAACCCTACTGCCCCTCTGTTATCACCAGATTTTGGCCAAATCAGAAGATGGGCCGTAAGATAAGATGGGCTTGAAGGTTAAACGTGTGGAGGATCTCTGAAATGGCCTGACACGAAGAAGTTGGGCTAAATTGCCCATGTATCTGTATTATAGTAGATTGCAGCTTAATTTAGAAGTTAGAGTTTTACCCGTGCACGGTTAGGTGCACACCTAAATTAGAAAGTCCCCGGGACTATAAATATGTATCTAGGGTTTATGGAATAAACAACAACCAACGTTCAACACAAACAAATCTCGGCGCATCGCCAACTCCTTCGTCTCGAGGGTTTCTCCGGTAAGAATCATGCTGCCTAGATCGCATCTTGCGATCTAGGCAGCACAAGCCTACCCACGTTGTTCATGCGTTGCTCGTGCTGAAGCCTTTTTGATGGCGAGCAACGTAGTTATCTTAGATGTGTTAGGGTTAGCATTGTTCTTCGTATCATATGATGTCGTAGTGCAACCCTTATACATCTAGCCGCCCTTACACCTATCTTAGGTGTAGGGGCGGCACCCCGCTTGATCATAGTTTAGTAGATCCGATCCGTTACGGTTGCTCCTTGTTCGTCAATGATTAGTTTAACATCCGCAATAGTTAGGCCTTACAAAGGGTTGGAGGATCCAGTGGCGTGTAGGGTGAAGTTTGCTAGCCCTAGACAGGATGTTCTGGGGATCAACCTCGTGTTGGTTTTTAGGCCCTGTCTAGGATCGGCTTACGATCACCGTACGCGAGCGCGAGGCCCAATCGTGAGTAGGATGATCCGATTATGCGGTGAAAACCCTATATCGTCGTAGATCGTTTTAGATTTATCTTGATCAAGCAGGACCACCATATATTCGGACACCTTGTACGAATCATGGGTGGATCGGCTCTTTGAGCCGATTCACAGGATAACCTGAGAGCCGATCGAGGCTCGTATTTAACGTTTACGTGTATGCCCCGCAGGAAACTAAGCGAGGCATCATCCAACACCTTCCCGACCAGGTATAGGTCAGGTGGCACGCCCTTGCGATAGCATCGGACGTGTGACCGAGGAGGCTTTGCGGGCCGTCGCTCCGAGGGACCGGGGCCAGCCGCAGCCCTAGTTGTTCCCGGCTCTACTCGTGTTGCCGGTCGCTGCCCGCCGGTGGGTTTGTGACCGCAACACATTCTGGCACGCCCGGTGGGACAATCTTCGACATCCACCCCATCGCCATCTACATCCGAGATGGCGGAAAGCACTCCGGTCAATTACGAGGATCTGCCTGACGAGCTCAAGAAGAAGCATGACGAAATCGAGGCAGTCCTCGAAGCCGAACTCATCGGCTCTGTCCACAGAACCCGCTCCCATGTCCAACCAGGACACTTATTCAATATCAACATGGTGAGACCTGGGCACCACTCTGGCAAGGACGGAGATGAGGGCAGCTGCTCTCATAGCAAAGACACAGAGGAAGCCGCTCCACGCGATCGGCTCCGCGACGACGGCAAGCGCTACGTCACGAGAGGAGAAGTGAAGAACATAAGATATCGGCGACCTCTCTCTCGATCACCTCCTCAACAAGTATGTGAGTCAGTATGACCAACGCCGGCGATACAACGACGATGATGGAGAAGATCGTCTGGCTAGGGACGACAGGAGACGTCGTCGGCATGATCACGACGAGGAGCGATACGAGCGCCACGCCAAGGAAAAATCGAGGGAGCGAGACGACGTGGATAGGTACTGGGACTGCCCCTTCTTCAGACACTACTGGGATTCAGGAATGAGCCGATTGCCAACAATCGGCAATTGCCCAGAATGTAAACAAAGGAAGAAGGATGCAGCTAACGTGTCCGTGTTCAAGCGTCTAGGGCCTCTCCCGCCTCGGAACAAGCATGCTGAGTCCGCTCGGGTGGAAGATCTCGAGGAACTAGAGGACGATGATGAAGAAAATAAGTATCATCGGCCAAGGTGGTGCCACGATGGGCTCCGCCGTTCCCGTAAGCGAAGGGTTCAGCGTCTGCGTGGGTTGGAGGAAGCTGAAAGATTATACCTGCACACGTTGAGGAAGGCACGACATGATCTGGCCGCCAAAATTCAGCGAACCCTGGACGAAGAAGGTCGGCCACAAAGAAAAGAGTGGCGCCCCAAGCAAAGGAAAGCCGATGATGAGACATCGGCTGGCACAAACATGGTCTTCATCCTTCCAACGGAGTTTAGCGCTCCAAGGTTATATGAAGCGCCTGTGGCACAATTGGACTGCGGCCCACGGCCGGTCATCTTTGAGAAGCCACGAGAAAGAAGTTACAGGCATCTGAAGGCCCTGTACTTGCGAGGTTACATCAATGGGCAGCCTGTCAACAAGATGTTGGTGGACACTGGAGCAGCAGTTAACATTATGCCATACTCCATGCTACGTCGGTTGGGACGCTCCAGCTCGGATCTAATCAAGACCAATGTAACACTGAGCGATTTCAACGGCCAAGCATCTGACGCACAAGGTGTTCTGAATGTGGATCTGACCGTAGGAAGGAAAACTGTCCCTACGACGTTCTTTATTGTCGACAGCAAGAGCACCTATGCTGTACTACTAGGGAGAGATTGGATCCACGCCAATTGTTGCATTCCATCCACGATGCACCAATGTCTAATACGATGGGATGGAGATGAAGTAGAAGTCGTCCACGCAGATGATTCAGCCGAGATTTCAACAGCCGGCATGGACGTTTGGGAGACATCAGGCCAGGAGCCACTCTCAGGCATCAATTTGGACGACTGCGAGCGCATCGACGTGACAAAGAACGGGGTTAGGTTGGTTTTATCTACCGGACTGACCGTGTAACAGGAGCAAATCAAGGAGCAAACGTGGCGAGGCTGATCCTTGTGATCGGCCCCAAGGATTTATGAAGGAACATTACAAAACCTTCATCGAACAAGCAACGTGGAGGCCGATTCCAGCAATCGGCCAAAATTATCCTCACCATCTATTCTGCCTGGTTTCAGCATTTAAACCAACAGGAAGTACCTGAAGAGCCGATACCATCAATTCTCTTGACAGAATCGGCTCGGGGGGCACCTAGGTGGATAAACATGAGGATATGCAGTAGAAGCGTCTCACAATGCCCAGCAGCCCAAGATATCCTTTTTGATGATGGGTATTGAAGTATGGGGGCCGATACATAAATCGGCCGTAAAAAATTCAAACAAAATTTTTAAGCACAGCCGATGCGCAGGCATCGACTTAAGGATAGAAAGCCGATGCATGGCCATCGACTAAAGGGATACAACTGTTATAAGCAGGGGTTCAATGGGGCAGGAAGTGAGCCACGAAGAGAAACTCTAATAGAAGAGCTCCTCAGTAGATTCTTTTTCCGAGTATTCGAGTCCGTAGTATCAGCTGGGGCAAGTTTGAGGGATCATGACCCTGACCAATGCCAAGAGCAGCATGAACGTGCAGATCAGGTTAAGGATGGGTTGCATCAAATCTGCCGAAGGAAAAGAGCCGATCTGACCAGTAAGACGAAGAAGTGGACTGAAGAAGCTCGGGGGGCAGCTCACTCTGAAGGTTCTCTGCTCTGGGAAGCCGATTTTGTTGAAATCGGCTGGCTCTGAGGCCAATGGCGGCACATTGGGCTGACTCACCACTTTTCTCACCTTAAGTGAGGCTCGGGGGGCAGTTTGTCCTAAAGGACCCTTTGCTATAGGGAGCCGATTGTGGTGGAATCGGCTGGTGCTGCGTCATGACTTGGAGACCGATGGTGACACGTTTTGTCAGCCCACCGCTGTTCTCGCCTCAATGGAGGCTCGGGGGGGCAACTGACTGCGTAGATATCTTGTTCTTAAGAAGCCGACTGAGATTTCATTGGATGGCCCTCCATCATAACCTTTTTTAACAGGATTGGGCAGGTTCGAAGAGTATCACTGAATATCTGAATGTCCAGAGGTATCGGCTTCAGCATCAAGTCGTTTCAGCAGCGGTTCTGGGGCTCTCGTTAAGGCGTTGATCTGCCTCGTTGTCCGCCAGAGCTTGAAGTCATCGGTCGGAAAAGGCGAAAGATAGATCGTGAAGGAGTAATGTTAACATCAGCTTTTGAGCATTGAGCAAGTTCACGATCACTCCGACGTCAAAAGGATGAAGAATGGATCATGAGAGACCGGTGCGTTGTCATCGGCTCATTAAGCATTGGCTAAGTGACGATCGGCGGGATCAGTATGAAGGGAAATCGGCTAAATTGGCATAAAGGAAATCGGCAAAATCAAATTGGGGAATTTCTTCATTGATAAACGAGATTTCTTACATAGAAGAGCTGATTGCTCTCAAAAGGGAGTACCAAGGGGATACATTGCCCCGTCTACTACTACTGATCCTATGCTAAGGGTCCTGTCTACGGGCCGTCGCTGCCCTCGTCGTCACCCTCGTCGCCGCTGTCGGCGCTGCTCCCGGCGGGCTCGTCGTCGCTGCTGTAGCGGCCGCCGGCAGGACCTTCGTTGTCCTCATCCTCCTCGTCGTCGTCGTCGTCGTCGCTGTCGAAGTCACTGAGATTCCCCGGCCAGGGGCAGTGGCGCTTGGCTGGCGGCTCGTCGGAGGGGCTGTCGTCGTCGTCCTCCTCCTCCTCCTCCTCCTTCACCTCCTCGGAGGTGGTGAAGTCATCCCAGGAGAAGCGATCGTCATCGCTCTCCTCCTCCGATTCCCCGTCGGCGAGGAAACGGAGGTCGCTCTCCCCGTCCGTCGAGGATTTGTCGTCCTCGGACCAGACGGAGAAGTCGTGGGCGGGCTCCTTCCCGGCCGCTATGGCGCGGCGGACGTTGGCCGCGTGGACCTCCTGTGGGTCCCGTTCTGGCGTCGGCTCGTGGGAGGAAGAAGACTCGAGGGAAAGTCCCGATGAGGCGGAGGAAGAAGAAGACATGGTGTGCAGGAGGGCTTTTGGAGTGCTAATGCGGAGAGGATGAGGGGAGAACTGTTCGGTGCGGTTAAATAAAAGAAGTGGAGGTTTAATGTTCGAACAGTTTCCGAGGAAGTGGTGCCAAAAACTGTCAAATCGTGCGAGAAGATGGGAGGGCAAGTCGTCATGATGAAGAATACCGCGACGGTTTTACTCTGCCACGACGTGACCCCTCAGAGGAAAAAACAGAGTGGTTTTGAAATTATCATTGCCAAAACCAGGGGGGCATGTGTTATCACCAGATTTTGGCCAAATCAGGAGATGGGCCGTAAGATAAGATGGGCTTGAAGGTTAAACGCGTGGAGGATCTCTGAAACGGCCTGACACGAAGAAGTTGGGCTAAATTGCCCATGTATCTGTATTATAGTAGATTGCAGCTTAATTTAGAAGTTAGAGTTTTACCCGTGCACGGTTAGGTGCACACCTAAATTAGAAAGTCCCCGGGACTATAAATATGTATCTAGGGTTTATGGAATAAACAACAACCAACGTTCAACACAAACAAATCTCGGCGCATCGCCAACTCCTTCGTCTCGAGGGTTTCTCCGGTAAGCATCATGCTGCCTAGATCGCATCTTGCGATCTAGGCAGCACAAGCCTACCCACGTTGTTCATGCGTTGCTCGTGCTGAAGCCTTTTTGATGGCGAGCAACGTAGTTATCTTAGATGTGTTAGGGTTAGCATTGTTCTTTGTATCATATGCTGTCGTAGTGCAACCCTTATACATCTAGCCGCCCTTACACCTATCTTAGGTGTAGGGGCGGCACCCCGCTTGATCATAGTTTAGTAGATCCGATCCGTTACGGTTGCTCCTTGTTCGTCAAGGATTAGTTTAACATCCGCAATAGTTAGGCCTTACAAAGGGTTGGAGGATCCAGCGGCGTGTAGGGTGAAGTTTGCTAGCCCTAGACAGATGTTCCGGGGATCAACCTCGTGTTGGTTTTTAGGCCCTGTCTAGGATCGGCTTACGATCACCGTACGCGAGCGCGAGGCCCAATCGTGAGTAGGATGATCCGATTATGCGGTGAAAACCCTATATCTTCGTAGATCGTTTTAGCTTTATCTTGATCAAGCAGGACCACCATATATTCGGACACCTTGTACGAATCATGGGTGGATCGGCTCTTTGAGCCGATTCACAGGATAACCTGAGAGCCGATCGAGGCTCGTATTTAACGTTTACGTGTATGCCCTGCAGAAACTAAGCGAGGCATCATCCAACACCTTCCCGACCAGGTATAGGTCAGGTGGCACGCCCTTGCGATAGCATCGGACGTGTGACCAGGAGGCTTTGCGGGCCGTCGCTCTGAGGGACTGGGGCCAGCCGCAGCCCTAGTTGTTCCCGGCTCTACTGTGTTGCCAGTCGCTGCCCGCCGGTGGGTTTCTGACCGCAACACCCTCTCACTCTAAGCTGTCCCCTGGTCCCCTCACTCACCAATGCCAGCATAGGAACCCTAGGAGGAGAGCCTAGCAAGCATGTGCATGGCCATGCCGACCATGTCGCCACCTTGCCGCACCCCCTCTTCTCTCCCTCCTCTCCCTTACTGGCCCTGGTGCCCAAGCTCGCCGCCTCAATCTTCCACACCACCTAGCACCGCCAGTGTCGAGGTAGACGCCGTAGCA